>NW_027184085.1:52791108-53101108 GCF_041296385.1 Aphelocoma coerulescens
CCATAAAAATGCCAGTTTCTTGCTCACAGGTAAGGGAATGATCACCAGCAAATAAAATGGAAGCTGTGGCTTTAACATACATTTTATTAACTCTGAGCAGATTAATTTTTCAGAGCTGTAGATATTGGAGTCTGGCGACAGTGTATGGCACAGCTAGTCTATATTATACCAACACGACTGATGATCTGAACCCAGGCAGGTTCATTTGCTGGTAATTGACAGGGTGTTTGTGGTATGCAGGTGGAGGAAGGTGAACTTGTCAGCAAAAATCAGAGAGGCTAAACTTTGGTTCAGAAGAGAGATCCATAGCATATTACAGTAAGGAATTTGGGAGTGGGCATATTACCCTGTTTTGCTTTTTCTTTTGTGGCTGGTGCAGTAACTTTTTTCCTGGTCCCTGTAGTTGCAGGTAACACTATGTGAGTGAAGAGTGGGCAGGTCATACACAAGGGGCTTCACATGGGGGAATCTTCATCGATAATTAACTCAAACATTTCTCAGCTGGGCTGTATCAGTTCTTGCCAAGGGCTAAGTGATGGATCTACAAGAGAGGACAGAAAGCACAAATGCTTACCAAACTTGGTTTTGTGCTTTGACTTTCTTTGGGGAAAAAGTAAATACAGAAGGGATCACCAGACCCTTACTGTTACGATTAAATTTCATTATTTTTAATTTTTTTTTTTCCCCAAGCTGGACTCAATTAAGTGTCTGGGAAAGAGTTAACAACAAATGTATCACAGCATAGTATTTGCCCCTCAGTTGTAACTGTGATGCAGCTTGCATCTTTCTTTCACCTATTAATCAGAACTATCAGGTGGGTCAGTGGAGAAGTCTTATATGAGAAAAAACAACCCCATGCATATTACCCTATATTATCTATCTGCTGCTGTTGGCAAATAAAGGTAGGACAAATAAACTACAAAGTCCTAAAAGTTCTGTACTGTATTTATCTTTCCCACTTCAGGCCAATGCCAGTGGCAACAAAAAGAAGGAAGGAAAAAACCCAGAAGTAGCAATAGAAGCACCAAAAAGCCAAAACCAAACCAAACCAAAAAACCCCAGCAATTATCTCATTGGAAAAATTATTTGCTATGAAGTCTTTTTCTTGCCTATTTCATGAAAAACAGTTTTGGCAGAAGAGAAAAAAAAGCAATTACCTTTGGCAACAAAAATCATCCATAAGTCCGCTTTTTAAAGTAGGTAATTTTAAGAAAAACATATATAGTCCTAAAAACTGTGACTTAAAAGCTTCTTTATCTCAAACACACATATTTTATACGAAAGTCAAAAGGTTATTTGTAAGTTTCTTTGTTTGCTTGGTTAGGGCATTTTTTCATATCCTCTCCTTTTAGGCAGAGCAAAGTGTGTCCTCATAGGTAGGAGGGGTGAAACCTCAGATCTTTAACCCCCATTTATGAATGACGGTTAAATTCTTGTAAGGTTTGCAATACAGGAAGATGTAGACTTCATAGAAGCAGCACTTTGACTTGTGTCATTCTGCTTGCCCATGACCCAGGAAGTCTCTATCCCAGAACTTCCTACAGCAGTTATGGCAATCTTCTGACCTCCACCAAAAGCAAATTTAGCAAAGTCACATAATCACAGAATTAAGGTTACCAGCCAGCTCTGGATACTATTCACTCAAATCTGCTCAGAGCAGGGCCAGCTAGAACAGATTGTCCAGGACCACGTTCAATTGGTATTTTAATACCTTCAGGGATGGACACTCCACCACCTATCTGCAACCCACTCCACTGTTTGGCCACTCTCACAGTAAAAAAGGGGGAGGTTGTGCTTAAGTGGAATTAGCTTTATTTCAATATATGCTTGTTGTCTTTCATCCTTCCACTGAATATCACAGAAAAATTTGTGGTTCTGTTATCTTTACTCCCCTGGATCATATATTTATGCATAAGAACCCCCTAAATTTTCTCTTCTCCATGCCTGGGAACTGAGGTGAGGCTGACTGATTTGTAGATTCCCACATACTCCTTTTGTGCTCTTCTTGGTTGAAGATAAAACTGACACCTGCCTTCTCCCTGTATTCAGGAACCTCTCCCAGTCACTATGGCCTTTCAGAAATAGTCAACAGCAGCCTCACAGAGCCTTCAGCCAGCTACTTCAGTACTTCTGGGTGCAGCTCTCCAGGTCCGTGGACTTACACATGTCCAGTTTGTTTAAGTGCTCCCTAATCTGGTTCTCCCCTACTAAGGACAGCTCTTCCTTGATGCAGTCTTTCTCAGCAGTCTCAGGACCTGGGATTGCTGAAGACTGGTATTACTGGTGCACGTATTACTGGTAAAGATTGAAGGTAAACAGACAATGAGCACATTGGCCTTTTCCATGTCCTTTCTCACCACAATTCTTGCCCATTCAGCAGGGGAGCCCCATTTTACATAGTCATCCTTCTACTCTTCATAGAAATTATCCTTGTTGCCTTTGACATCACTTGCAAGATTCAACTCCAGGTAGGCCTCAGCTTTCCTAAACCCATTCCAGCACAATCAATGTCTCCATACTCCTCATGGGTCACCTGCCCTGCTCACACCTCGTACACACTCTGGTTTTATATATGAGGTAGTCAGAACCTATTCCTGTCACATTTACTTCATTTTCAGCTCACTGAGACAGATCATTCTTGAGCTTGGAGAAGGTGTTTCTTGAGCATCAGCCAGTTCTACTGAATACCTCCTCTTATCAGTGCTATGTCTCATGAGGATCAGTAAGGGGTCACCAGACCAAAATGTAAGGCACAGTCACCATTAGTTCTTTTGACTATGACAATTTCCTGGGAGTACAACTCTGATTAGATCAGTGATAGACTTTCAAGGCACACACTCTCCTGAACTTGTTCATTCTGGAGCAGGGAAAAAGCAAGGAAAATCGCTGAATTCAGGCATTATTTCGCTTACATAGTTTTGTAAATCTGTCATAACTATTGCTGAGGTGGAAATGCTAAAAAGGAATCCATTTAAAATCGATTTTTAGAATGCACGTCACATCTGTGCTCAAAGTATACCACAAGTAAAATATCAAAATTAGGACACTGTTTAACTGTTAGATGGATTATATTTATTGAAGCTGGAGTTAGAGTCTATAATTGCATACCTCTGATACAGATTCATGTGGGCTACCTTGCAATTAAACTTTCCAAATTCAGTATTCAAATGGTAGTTTTGCTAAAATACTTTTTTTTTTTTTTTGGACGACCCTAAAATCTCATATATCCATCAGGAAAGCTTGCAGTTAATAAATGGACTCTGCAACCTACAATAAGGGATCTTATGTTCTGTAGAACATTCAAATGAAAAGTATGATCCTTAGAGTCTTGATAAGGTCATATCTGTCAGAATAAATTGTTACTTTGTGCCAGACTACAAAGTTTTCAATATAATTTCAGGTATAAAACAAGAATAGTGCTACAGGAATGTATCATAACTCAAATGCAATAAATATAAATTGTATTTTTACTATAAGGAATGACACCTGGATTGAAGTAGAACTAAAAATCCATGCTCCCTTTTCTCTTTTTAAGTTTTATCTGATACATATTTGAAACATGTCTGATACAATATTTGCCAGACTCATGAAAAGATTTTTTTTCAGAAGTGAGCTTTCAGAAATTATATTTAAAATAATCTACAGAGAAGAATTTACAGATAATTTTTTTTTTAAAACCAATCTCTGGGCATCATGTCATTAATGGCAATGGTAAATACAAAAAAAAAAATTGTATTTTTATTGTTTTGGTTTTGCCAGTAATCACAAAATAAAGTAATGGAGGTATCTTACTGAACCGTAAGTGCTATTCTGAAGATACTATATTTTTAAACTTTCTTTTTAAGGACTTAAAGTTCTGTACAAATTTTTGTCGGTAAGGAGAGTTTATTGAGAAAAGGTGTGGGACTTTTTTGCAGAGCATGTTCTGTTCCCCATTGCTCCCTGCATCTCCATATCACTGTTTTGTGTTGCTCCTTCTTGTGAAGTCACAAGCCTTTTTGTAATTTTTTTTTTTTCAGGCACAGAAAATTTGTTTCCTCCTGAAATACAGGAGAGAAGGAGGGATGGAGGAAAGGAGAGAGGCAAGGGAAAGCAGGAAAAGAAAGAGGCCAGTGCCTTGATCTCTTTTCTAGAACAAGTGCTGAACAAATCCTACCATGTATGGGGTGGGAATGGATTGTAGAGAGTGGGAGTAGACTGGAAAGGAATCATGAAAAGCCAGGACAAAGAGGGGGGAGCATGTCAACAAGTTGAATCAAGGCAAAACCAAGCTAAATGGTCTCCTATCCATACAGAAATGGAAATCCAGAGCAAAACATCAAATTCACAGTAACATGTAAATGGTGGCCCTGGGGAAATGTCTCAAAGGAATGTCCAAAAAGAGCAATAAACAGCAGACAAGATGAAGTTTGTTCTAGCAAATATGAAACAGAGTGGTTACAAAGCAAAGTTGATTTGTTAGATCATATTTATTGTGGATGTGATAAAATCAGGAAAGATGTGAAAAGAAGGGGAAGTGACAAGTCTTTGAGACATGCCCTCATTGCATCTGTTCTTGGTGACCATATGATATCGCAAAATCAGCACAGGATATGTCTCAGTGCTCAAAGATCATAATTATTATCAGATATAATAGGGAATATAATAATAAAGGGAATCAGGATGGAGTTCCTAAAAGCAATTAATGTGTTGTTAAGTTTAGAGTTGGTTCAGTTCTTGAGTAGCTGGGCTGTGCAGCTACCATGTGTGAGAGTTTAAGATGGCCTACAAGCACTGCAGGCCCAGGAAAAATTTAGAAAAATGAAAATGTCCATACTGTTAAAAAGTTAATGGATTGTACACTTGTAATTTTTTGTAAGAGCTGTAAAGCCTATGTGAAAGGCCTCACAAAATTAAAGCCTGGAAATTCAGTTAATGTCTTGGACTAAATTAGTGTTGCATGCCTAAGATAAAAAGGCACAAAAAAAGGAAATACTGTATTTTTATGATAGAGAACGTATGTGAGAAACTGGGACACCTTTAATCTCAGCAGTTAGCTAGCTGAGAGGAGGAGCTAGCTGAGAGGGTAGAAAGAGAAGTCAAAAAAGACAGAACTTAGAGGAGACTATTGTCTCATTGACTGTATTGAGCTCTTTATGAACACAGTGTTTCTGAGCTATTTACAGAGCATAACATGAGCAACTGTGAGGGCTACTGTTCTGTTTGCCAGCTTTTGAAAGAAAAGATGGACATTCAATTACTCACCCAATGAGCCAGATTATGTGTACAGAATTCCCCAGCATGAATATACATTTCATAGACTAATTTTTTACCTATGGAACTAAGCAGCCTTCTCAAAGCAAAAGGATATGACTGTGGCAAAGATTATTTTTCCCATTTTTTTCACACTGCTGAAAATCAAAATTCTGTAGGCCATCTTCCATTACAAGATGGAGAACATACTGCTAGAGGAGAATAGTACCTAGTGGCGTGGAACAGAGGAAACCAAAGGAAGAGCTTTGCAATGCAGAAAGAACTATTATTCCTGCCAACAAAATGTGAAAATGTTACACTGGTTACACGGGACTGAGCTTATGATGATTTGTGGTGTATCCCATGAGGAAGATGGGGATTAAAATATGAACATGGATCAGTGTAAAGTTCTCTTCCAGGCTATTATGATGGTCCACACTTGCATGGCTATGTGTCTTATGTTCCTCAGGTCTAAGTCTGTTGGTCTCCTATCACTGAAAGACTACTACCAGAGAAAAGGATTTAGAAACCCTTTATTCAGTGGGATATTTATCATATTCATTCATCATATCTGCTGTGAAAAATGAAAGTATCCAAATCCATCAAGAATTACTGGGTTCTAGATCTCAAATACTTAGATGATTGATGATCAAACACTTCTCAGAAGACTTGTGTGGTGCTTGGTAACATACATACCATTGTGTCCCTTGGGAGGACTTCCCAAATCCTGCAGGGCTATCCATTTGGGTCAGTTCAAGGGCACCTATAGATCTAGTTCTTTCTAAGCTCCAGTGATATGCCAACATAAAAAATGTTCTCTTCCCAGTCACTTAGACAGGATGCTACTACTCTCCCCATTCTCAGGTCCAGCCAGTGGTGAAGCTTGGTGCAAATGCCCAGTAGAGGCTCACTCCCTACACAGACACAGATGGTCACCGATCAGCAAAGGTAGGAGCACAGTGCCTTTGCAGGCACCCACACAAACACAAACGTTCTCACGCGACCGTGGCCTGACCTTGTTCTTACCAGCAATTAAGACCCAAAATTCGCTGAATCTCAGGGATACACATAGTTACAAGTTCACATGGTTGTCTTCAGCAGTTGGGTCTCCGACCTGTGGTATCACCACTGCCTGGGTTCCAAGTTCCTGCTTTCTGTGGAGGTTTGCCCCTAAAACCACATTTACCCCATAACCATTGCTCAGCCCTACTCACAGGCTACTCCTGTTCCAAGTTTACTAGTTGATCATGTCTGCATATACACATATATAGGAAATGTACACACAAAATAATACAAAAGAAAAGTTAATAAGATAATAAGAACTGTGGTGATCAAGTGAAGGCCTTGAGTGATCAGTTCCTTTTTACCTCCTTTTTCTGTCCTCTCAGTGATAGTCCTGCCTGTTCCATCCCTATTCTTTTCTTCCTTGAATTTTGATCTTTCCTCCAAAACTCCCCTAAATGCTTTGTACATTCTCACTACCCCTAAAACATGGAACATTAAGTTTTATACATCCCCAGAATCTTTCAAAATATTTAATAAGATTTTTCTTTCTTATGGCACCCATATCAATAGCCTATAATAATCTTGTTTCCTTCTTTCTGTCAATTGATAGGTGTTGGTTGAAGCCCTTCTAAGTCTGACATTTCTGCAGTGGAGGTGTGTTCTGTGTCTTCTGGACTTCTTACAGTCTTTACCACCCACTGACAGTTAGGATCTGTGTATCTGAGCATTTAAATTAGCCATTTTCCTGGTTTTTGTCGGGTAGGAGATAAAATTTGCAATGTAGTACTCCTGTGGCAGATACTGTGTCAAAGATGTTTCCACTTGTAGGTGCATGAGTCTGCCCAGGCACCAGCCTCTGGGGCTGGGTAACGCTCTTTAAACCTAGCCGTGCAGAAATCAGCTAGAAGACAGCCACCACTTTCATTGGTCTCAGACTTTCACCTCTGCTGTTTCATTGCAAAAGCTGATGCAGGCATTAAAAAAAAAAATTCTCAGTAGTCTCTTGGCCCCATGGGGGGAATGTAATAATAAAAGCTGAGACAAGCCAAAATATGCACCACTGAACCATCCAAGCACAAAGCACAACATAACACTAGTCAAGGAAGTCTCTTATTAGTTCTCTGATCTGAAAGGAGAAGTGATCTGCCACTCATTTCATTTTATTGAAATATGTATCTAGCTTTACACCTAGGTTTGCCCACTTGAAACAGATACAGCATTTAGTGTCTCTGATATTTGCCGTAGGCTCCTTTCAAATATGAGAAAGGTGAAAACTCTAGAGTGTGATCTCATTTTTGAATGTGAGCACATCACACTGTAAGATGGGTGGCCCTGACTCATGGCTAATGCTGCAGCATTTCAGTGCAGGTTGCCTCCATCAGAAACTCTAAACTGAAATGAGAGAGACTGCTGATTTTTATCCATCCTGTTGTGGTCAGGCAGAAAAAAAAATCATGGTCTGTATGGCAAGAACATGCACTCTACCCAGCAGCAGACAGCAGACAGTGTAAATTGCAGAAGCTATGGGGGGTTTTAGTGAAACACTAAATCATATGCATAAAAAAAAAAAAAGAGGGAAAACAGGCAACCAGTTGAACAGAAAACAAATAGACAATATGTAGACTGTACACAGCAGTTCTTGTGAAGAAGCATATGCCCTATTCAGCAACAAAAACACTACAATTTGGCATCCAATCTCAAATCTTTTTGTAGGTCAAGTAAAGCTCTAGTGGAAGCCAATTACTCACAGCCCAGTAATTGCCTTGATTATCTTAATCTGAGTTTTTTCAGTGATTGTGTGACATGACTAATTTTAAGCTCTGCCCGTTTTTATTTACTACTAATACCCACACCCGCACATTCTCACCTCCTGCAGATTGACTCTTTGCCAATAAAAATGGAGGAGTTAATAACAAGAATAATCAACAAAGTCAAGCAGGACTGACAAAATCTCTGTTGTCTATTAAGAATGACAGTAAACCCATGATAACATGTGACTGATAAACCATGTGATTATCATCTTCAGGCACTTGTGGTCAAGTTGGAAGGAATAAAATAACTGTATGAGAATGTGAGAAGAGAGGGGGTCTCCCTAAGTAACATACTGACGTGCTGATTATTGTATCCTATGGAAAACTCAATGGCAAGCAGATTCTCACACTATTTGTGCAATTATTTATAGAACAGAATGATTTTAAATTTGAAGGGACCTGCAAGGATCATGTAATGAAACTGAGTAAGAGGTCTGCCTGGTTTCAGTTAATTTTTCCTCTTACTAAGGACTTTGGAGGCAAATGGAAAGAGCCACATGTTAGAGTATTACAACATAACTGAAATTGATGTATGCAACTTTAGGAGCCTTCAACACCTGCACGGCTATGTGTCCTATGAAAAGACTTTGGGAACTATTCTTTTTTTTTGTTTTCTTAGTATTATTCACCAAAGCAATTAGTTAGCAATTCATTTTCCAGTGTCTGCTAAAATTTAAAATTAGAGAGCATTGACTACAGCTGCTTTCTGTGAAGGCAAATTAAGTCTGTTGTTGTGGAAAATCTTGTGTCTTTTTAACAATTGATTGATAAAAGGAGCAGAAAACTCATGATTTTCAGAGCTGTCAAGTGTTATTTCACTCACCGTCAGGTCTCCCGTAGCTTTCCGTGGAGTCACCTGGTGCTGCAGTAGCAATCAGCTGAGCCTGAGCTCATATCAGCAGACAGAGGTTGATGGCACAGCTGTACATCAGAGTCTCAGCTGTTGTGAGTTATCTGCAAAATATTTCCTAAGTCTGGTGTGTTCTGTTTCTGGAATTAATGACATTAAAGCTTTTTTTTTTTTTTTTTTTTTTTTTTTTTTTTTTTTTTTTTTTTTGTGGAGGCAATTTAATTGTCTATAACAGACTGTGTATCTGTTATCATAGCTTATATGTAGTTGTATCATATATCTGTTCAAGTTATTATATTATTCTTCTTTGGGTTTGTGGTTTTTTAGATTTTGTTTATTTTTTAAATTTTGTTAAATTAATATACTCTAGTTTCCTGCAGGTGTCCAGCATCAACAATATTTGAGGTCCTGTCCATTTTCTGCTAAAGTCAAATAAAGGTAAAAAAGCCCAGAAGAGTGACTAGACTTTGAGTGTAGGGAATTCAATTAAAAAACTGCTGTTTGACTCTAAAATATTCAACAAATAATTTTTTCCCAGTCCCTCCTAATAAATTCTTCCCAATGTGCTTACATGGTGCCAGGAAAGGAAATGTTGTTCCTTTAATCAAGAGGGAAAAAAAAGTGTTTACACACATAAGTATAAAAATACAAAATATGTTTAGCAAATGTGCTTTTTCAGTACATATTATCTAAAGAGAAGCAATGCATTATTGGCAATACAAATTCAATAAGTTAAGTCAGGTGGAATCATACTCCAGCATTTGATCTCTGGCTGTATCTGCTTATTTCAGGGATCAAACATAGAATTAGCATTTTTTTCAAGTACAGACAGGCTTACTTGAAAACTTAAAGAAATATCTCTGACCATTGCAGGCTTTTCAGTAATGAAAGAGTTACACTGGGGAAAACTGACAACTATAGCTCAAATGGTGTTATCCTGAAAAGAATCTGCCTTTGTTTGTCTAGTGGTTTGGTCCAAAATACTCATTACTGTTTATCTTCTATAAGATAAGAATTAGGAGAAATGCAAAGCAGGCACCAAACTTGAAAGAATATAAAGAACTTTATTAACAGACCTAAAAGAAGAAAAAAAATTATACCACCTTCAGAACTCTCCTCCTCCCCCCACCTTCCTCCCTTCTCCCACTGACAATGTAAAAAGACAACCCTTAAGATGTTCAGTCTGTTTACCACTTCCATAATAACCTTGTTCAGTCCATTTAGAAAGAGAAGTCTCTTCTTGCTCGTGCTATGAAAACAGTATCACAACGAGACAGCCACCCACTTCCAAATATTGTTCAGTCCATTTAGGAAGAGGAGTCTCTCTGCTTGCGATGTGAGTCCCTTCCCCCGACTTGCAGCTTTTCCCACAACTGCTTTCGAGGGTCCACTCTTGAAGTCTTTTGGGGTACAATTTTAAGGTTGAGCTGTTCAGAAACAAAAAAAACCCGAGGCCCTTCTCCTTCCCTGGGAGCAAAGGGTCATCTTCATCTTCATCGTTAGGACTATCTCTGGGAGCATCTCTAGGGACTGAGGTTTTCTCCTTTCCCATTTGGAGCAAAAGTCCTCATCTGGTTCATCTGGTTCATCTCTCCCTGTCCAAACTTCTCATGAAATTACAGCTGCGGCAGCATCTGCCCATTGCTTACGAGTTGAACACTCCACCCCCCATATCTTCATGAAATTACAACGGGACACTCTGATATATCATAGCTTCACAACAGACTTTCAGCTTTAAGCATCTCCTCTCTCTCTTCCCTCAGGTTTTCAGCTCTTCACAGCAATAAAAGGGTTAATCTCACCTCGGCCTTACAGCTGGAATGTGGCTTATTGCTGTTGGTCCCCTGACCTCTGCCGGACAGAGGTGCCCTTTGCTGAATCTCGGCCGCATTGGGGTTGGGGGGGGGGGGGCGGTTCCGAGCCTCTGTGGCTGCCCACAGCCCTTCTGGGGGGGTCATCCTGGAGCCATGGCCTGGCCCGGCCTGGCCCAAGCAGGGCCTGGCCGGCCCCACTGGCCCCCACACGGGGCCTGCAGCCACCTGTGCCAGCGCCGGAAACGAGAGAGAGCTTGGGGGGGAGTTTGTCTATTCTTAAGTGTGGATCACAGAGGCGGTCACAACTTTAAGTGGCTTAAAGAATTGTCCATATTCAAACTGGCCAGCTGATAGGTTCTATCAGGTCCCAGAGGAAGCTGTAAGCACCCCTTAGCAAGGATATCCCTTCCGGGACTATGCTTGCTAACCTGTGACAGTTTGCTACTAGATATAGATAGGTCATAATTTTGCCATGTGTTTCTAGACACTTTTTCTGAGTAGCACAGAAATATATCAAAATAGTCAAAAAATATGACAAAGAAACTTACTCTGAAGAAGAGATATCCTGTAGTCAAAAACCTCTTACAGATCAATAAATATTGTAAATATTAATATGACATCCACAGAAAGAATAAATGTCTAATTGCTAATAGCTTCTTTGTTAAGGGATGTGCTGTAGAGAACTCTGTCCTTTTGGGTCACAATAAGGCTATCTAGACATTTCTACACATTAGTTTCCAAAGGATTCCATAAAGCATGTAATATCCAATATAGAGTGCCTTTGGATACAATGTTTTTCATCTACTTTCTAAGGAAAGAGATATTTTATTCCTAGTTTTGTTTGGGTTTAGGTGAGACTCACGAGAGGCATCACCTTTTCCTACATCCTTTCTTTGGGTTCTCTGTGGAATGTGTTAAAATCTACTTATGAAACTCACAAATATGACCCCCTTTTTTTAAATATATATAATTTAATGGGATATCAAGGTCCAGGTTTTAAACCAGTTCAGAGATAAGCCTAATGGACTTTCTCTTTCATATCTTCTTTGTCATTCTCACCACTGGGATAAGTGCAATTGTTCTGGTAAGTTTTTGCAAATTATATATTGCCTGAAATAGCTTAGGAGTAAACCTCTCATTTTCACCCCTGGAGAGGAGCAGAGAGGTACTCCTGGGATTGCTGAGTGCCCCATGCAGTGTTTCAATGTCCACCATGGGACCCTAGCTGTAAGTTCAGGGGCTAAATAAAAGGAAAATCTCAAGCATGAGGATGACTTTGTGGTGAATAGGATGTCACTGTAATGGACTCAGGACTGAGGGCTCTGGTGGTAATAGCATGTGACAAGGAAGAGGCAGGGAACTTGGCTTTACTGTGGTCACTGACAATAATATTCTGAAGATGTGCATGCAGGGAAGGGAAGAGACATCCACAGGGAATAGGAATCATCAAGATACTGATGGGGCGCTCAGACAAAAGATCTAATTCACATATTTTTGAAGGGATTTTTCACAAAGCTCTGTCATTTCTGCGATTAAAAATGTACCTCTGGATCACTGGTATTGCTGATCACTCTTTCGAATTTTTAGTCAAGTTACCCAGTGCCCTCTGCAATTATTTCATAAAACTCTATAAAGTTCATTGGGTGGGGTGAATATCTAGGTGAGATATATCTACACTTTACAAAGTGGAAAACTTGAGTGTTTGAGTCACTGATGCACTAAGAATATAACCCTGAGCTCCATCATTTCTAGGCCTGAGCCTAGAAATAACTTTTTTATTATTATTGTCTTATGAGATATAAACCACCCAAGCTGCTTCAAAAGGAAGCAGCAATTCCCCTACTCACAGGGAAATCAACAATCTGTTTTTCCAAAACATAAAAGTATGGAAGAGAAGAATTAGAAAATGTAAATACCACGGCTGGTGGGTGCCAGGAGTGTCAGAGTCTGCTTCTGGAGTGATGGTCAGGACCTGGCAGCCAGGACCAGATCACTGCCCCATCCAGGGAGCAGGACAGCAAGACAGGCACCAGAGACAGCTCCAGGCAACAGACAACTGTGCAAGAAAGAGGTCTAATATTAATTCAGAGGCAGGATAGCCCAGAGCGTCTATGGGTGTCCCTCAAATAATCATCTCTGCATGCTGAGGTAGCATTAATGAATCTGTGATATTGCTTTTTAAGTGAGTTTTTAATTTTTACTTTTGTTTTGATGTGATTGGGATCTCAAAAGTGATGATCTCATACAGTAACTTGAAAATTAACATTTTGTCTAGTCAAAGTAAGAATTTCCCGAAATTGAACAAAACATTTTGTCGAGTCAACAAAATATTTTGCGTCAACACAAATCAATATTTTTTATTTCAATTTTTTTGCTTCAGCTGAAATACTCAAGAAATCCATTATTTATAGTCCCTAGCCTTTCTCCTCTGTTTGCCAAACTAAAGAGCTGATGATGTTTTTAATAATTTAAATTAAATTCCATAGCACATTCTGGTATACTGAGATTTGCCACTTACTTGTGGCTTTCATTCATTAATGACCATGGCCATACTGGAATTACCAACTGGAAGTACAGTGTTTACCATTTCTTGATTTATCCAAGCTTCAAATCAGAAGTTTTGAGCTGTTGAAATTTATGAGTTATATAGGAAAACTCAAAACCAAATGAACTTAACTTATGTTTGGGTTGGGGGCGTGGGGTGGTGCATTTGTGTTTTGGTGGGGGTTGGGGTTTCTTTAATACTTTAATTTGCATTATGATAACACTTAGGGGTCCAAATAATGAACCAAATATCCAAAATGCCTGGTGCTGGCAGCAGAGTCCCTAGAGTTAGTATTTCACACTCAAACCTATGGTCCAGAACTTTTCAAGTAATTAACAAAAGAACAGGACATAATTATGTGGTTATTTGTATTGTTCCCACTGTTGCTGCAGGAATTGTTCTGAGTGGTTTCTCAATTTGCTGTCCAGACTACTGGAATGAAGAATACTTATCCTGAAAGTCATGCATGAGTTGTTAGATTTAGATTATATTTAAATCAAAATATATGCATATGAGTGCCAACCAGTTTCAAAGTTTTCTGAGTTAACAAATCCCAGAGTTTAAATATGATTAAATAGTATTAGTGATTATGAATAATATAATATGTGATATGATAAGTGTAGGCCCCAGTATGTGAAGAATATCTACAAACTCTTTTTCTGCTACACTAGGCTAGCTAACCTGGGATCTACTCCATTGTCCTTTTAAATCAATTTTTCACTGTCCTTAACCAGAGTGGAACAAAGTCTTCTGGAAGCCCTGTCCTGAATTAAGTTTCTTCAGTGTTTGCACATGAGGTTAAATCTGAGACTTTTTTCTTCTGATTAGAAATGGAAGTCTTGAGACTTTCTTTGATCTCAACTCCTAACTTCTAAGAACAGGACAAGGAGAGTGAAAAGATTTCTGCCATGTCAAAAAAGGCATGTAACTGATGTCCCTTCTTTGTGGCTATAAACATGTCCCCAGTGTGCAGAGTTCACAGGAACTCAAAGTCTTCTCTTTGGCAATCTTTGTTTTAATTTGACATATCAAATGAAACTTTCCTTCTGTGGTAGGAAAGGGTTTAGAAAAAAAGTTTTGCCTTTAACCTGTACTTAAATGTTCATGAATGATTTTTTAAAAAGGTGGGAAAATTGTATCAGCAGGTATTCTCACACACTGCATGAAAAATTTAATAGAACACTCATATTCATATTCTAATATTTCCCAGTGTCATCGTAAGGAAATTGTGATGTCACTAGGTGACTGTTTATGATTAGAAAGATGTATTACATACATCTTTCTAATCATACATATTTAGTTTGACTGAACAAAAACAAAGTTTCTGAAAGTGTTAATTCAGCACTGCAAAAACCTTTTTTTTTTTTTTTTTTGAGTGTGGCACATCCTATCCTTAACAATATAAAGCCATCCCACAAGAAGGTGATAGTACAGTTAGTTTGCTGCTGATGGGAAAATGGTATGATTTATGACACCAGTTACACAGGAGCTCATTCTCAGAGATTCGTAAACAAGTTTAAATCCTGTTTTCAAACTGGCTTAAAAGTCAAGAGAAAACCAGTGTTGTTTAATATTTCAATAAAATGCATAATGCTTGAACAGTAAAATTCTATTTCTGCGTGGTAAAATGGATGGAGGAGTTGATTAGAGCAGTTTAGGGATAAATAACAAGAAGTAATTGCATAGCATTCAGTGATAGAAGAATGAAGGATGGACAAAAGAAAAAATGCATACCTGTGGTCAATTAGAACATTTAACTATTTCTGTGGAGAAACTGGAGCACTGAAATTCATCATGTTCAGACACAGTAGCCAAAGGTGTTCTGGGCCGTGTAATTCTGTCTGAATTTTAAGAATTAGCCTGACACAATATTTAAGTTTGGGTCTTGTTTCATGTTTTTGAAGTTTGATTTGCATCCGAAGATCAACACAAGTTTCAACAACCTTGCCAATTTGCTTACCTGAGGAGAAATTTTTCTTCTGAGTGTTTTGTGTTCACATGTATGGTGTCATCATTACAGAGAAGTCTTTAGTATTGCCCAAACCTTAGCTTAGGCAGTGTTTAATGCTCATTGTTATTTAATCTTTCAGAATGAGATATTCAAAATAATATGCCCACAGAATTTCTAAAGAAATTGTGTTTAAATTCCCAGGATTGTGTTGATAATCTGTTTTTAGGTGGAGGAATGAAGTGGCAAGTGGCCCTAGCAAACTACAAATCTTGCGCTCAGCTCTGTCCTCCAACGTACTTGCACATATCCAAAACTTACACTTGTTTTTTAATGCTATATTCTTGTGTTGTAAGAAGGTAAACACATCTCTGAAAAATGACTTAACACAAATGTATCACATTTGGTAATGTGGGTACTGAAAAAATAATTGCCAGGTATATCCTTCTACACCAGCAAATATTGACATGTTGTCCTTGTCACTGTAGTGCAATTAATCTTGGCCATTTTGCTTTGCAAAAATCTGTAGCAATCATTTGGGATCTTCAGTCCATACTATCTACATATTTAAAAAATTACCTTTACAGATCTGGTTTGTTGACTCTTCCAGTGTCAGGCTTGGGATCTTTTTTTCTGTTTTGTTATCAAATACCAAATTTCTCGGGAATACTTCTATTCAGCCTGGGGCTTATGAATAAGACAGATGTTTATTTTCATTCTTTGCTATTTCTTTTCAGGTTTCCAATGTGGTCCCCAGAGGATGAGTTACAAAGTTTTGTTTGGTTTTGTTTTGTCATGTTTTGTTTCTGAAATATTTACAATATTATAGAAACTTGGTCCTGGCCTTGATTCTTACCTCTCAGCATGCTCAAGAGTGCTGTCTCCACACAAGGCATTAGAGAAAAGATACTATAAATGCTGTCAATGGTGCTTTCAATCATCACAAGAGGTTCTCAGTATTTTTACTACTCCACTGAGTGTTCCATACCATCCATATATATTTCAAGATTTTCATGGTAAGGTCCTGCATTGCCAGTATGTTCATGGCTTAGCAAATCACTCAAGCAGGTATTCTCAATTTATGGTGATGGGTTCTCTGTAGACAAATTTAACCATTTGCTTTGTTAATAATCATGAAATCTTACATAATAAATAAAATATTCCATTTATTCTTCACTGTTCTTGAAATCCTTGCTTAGGATACTATTTTTCTCTAGGTGAAAAAAGACACCGACATTTTCAGCCTCACAGTAATGATTAGTGGCTTTTTTTTGTCTCTTTGAAATACCCCAGATGTCTCTTAAGTCTCTTAATCTCAAATAAGGTATTGGGCAACTCAGTCCTCTGAAAAGCGGAATCTGTAGCTTTTGTCAGAGACAGGACCTAAGGGAAGGCTTCTTACCTGTCCCTTCATTGGACAACAAAAATATATACTTCCAGCCTTGTGAAATATTTTGTTGACAATTTTTACAAATCTCTGTATAGTTGCTACTGGAAACCAGAGCTGCTTTGTAAAGAAGGGCAAAAACATAAGTGATGTTAATATTTAGGAGTATGGATGGAGTGATTTTTGGAATCTTAATATTGAATTTGTTTGCTTCTCAGATGAAGAGCTCTAAATAAAGCAGAACTTCTTGTTCTAGTCAAAGTTTAATTGTCCTGTCACCTGTGACATACCTCTTTAGTTATTTTACTTTGCTGAATGTTTGCTACTTTCTCCTGTGTATAGTCTCACATTATTCTCCATGGTAATGAGATAATACGTAATGAAAAGTAGAACCCATTTTGACAGATCCTTGGATATGAAACTGACTCACATGTGAGTCAGAGATATACTCAGGTGGAGGTTTCCAGAGGTAGGAATGAATACTTTGGGTTGGAAATCACTTACTGAAGAGAGCATTTGAATACTTTATCTTTCCATTACTAAGGAAGGTACACAAAAGGGTTTGTGGAGACCCTGCTACTCTTTCTGGCAGGAAAATTTATTATCACAGAGGGTATAATGGGACAGTGAGTGCTGAAAAGACATTTTGGAGGATTTATTTTATCTTTCTTTGATTTTTGTATGATTACTTCATTTCTACTAATATGGCCATTGCTACAGTGCTGCAGATGCAGTGAGCCTGATCCCTCTCTGTTATTCTGTTTTGATTATCTTCATTATAATGGTCCAGAGAGAGCAAAGGAGGGAACAGTGGTGCCTCTCTGTGTCTTCTGCAGCTTACAGTGAATTATTCCAGACAATATCAGCTTCTGTACCAGTATGAAGTATGCAAAGCACATCCTCCCAGAGAGGTGGAAATGCTGACCTCCACTTTCTTCCCTCCTCAGGGCCCACCAAATTATGGGGAACAGCCTTCTGAAGGCAAGGAAAGATCAAGGAGGGTCACCGTTTCCCTCTCCAGGCTGGGCTTCTGTCATGTTTATGGTGTACTTTGAACTAACATTCCCAGGGCTTGCTAAGCCAGGGAACAGCGTTCCAGTTGCAAGATGTTCAAGTGTGGAGGTAAGGGTGGAATGAAAAGCCCTCTGTCTCATTTTGTTGATAGAGGTGATGGTTGCCCCTGGGTAAAGGAGAGCTTTCATCCATCTTAATGCATACACCCTGCCACCTCCAGCAAAGTGGGAGCGCCGTAATGCTCCTGGTCATTTCAGACTCATGGCAGGTACTGCCAGATCCCTCTCAGGCAGCATAAACAAAGATGTGGAAGCACAACATAAACACGCCATACTAACAAATGCCAGAGCGAGGAAGGAATGAGAGAGAGGCAGCAATTACAACAGCAACAAAAAGTCAAAGGGAACAAGTTTTGAAACAAAAGAAAAATAGGTCAGGCTCTATCTTTATGGGACTCTGCAACAATTTAAGTGACATTTGAAAGAAGTTTTATGCAAATTGCTCCAGGCACTATGTTATTTGGCAGTGGGTTGCTTCTTCAGTCAGATTTTAATTCTGTCCCGCTTTCCAAACCTTCAAATGACATCCCTCTAGGAGTATTTTTAGAAATAACAGCTGTTGGGTTAAATTCAAGAACAACCACAATATGTCTCGTCTCCAAATGGATGAGGCTGTATCCCATCCATTTGGATGTCTATCCCTGTTATATGTGATACTGGAACAAGTTTCACAGTTCCCGCTCTCAAGGACCATTGATGACAAAAATGATGCTCTGTAGCCAGTGCTTTCTAGTCTGTCTTACAGTGAATATTCTTCAAGCTTATGGATAGGCCCAAAAAGCCAGCATCTTCAAAACAATATTTCTGATGATGTTTCCTTTGTATGGCAAGCCTTTGCTTTTTTCTGGAAGGAAAAAAGGGACCAAGGTCTGGATTACACTTTGTCACTAAGCAATTTGTTACTTTCATTTTTAATTGCACTTTGACTGTCATTAATATATAATCATATATAAAATATGCACTAATATACAACAATATAATATAATATGGAAAACTGAGGTAAGTCTCCAAGGCTTACACAGGGGCAAAATTTTACTCCTTTGCCATCTAGTATGTCCATTGTCTGCAGGTTAAGAAATCTTTGTTTCACCTCCATACATCATTTTGCTTTTCCAATGGTATTTGTCCTTTTTGACTGGAATACGTAAGAGTCTTTTAACTAGATTGCAATTAAATACAACATCTTTTCCCTTATAACCTCCTAAATCAATACTTTTGTTACAAGATTAGCTAACTACTAGCATCTGCCTTCTTCTCACTCACAGAGAAGTTTGCTTTCCTTGGGAAGAGCTGGGTGGAGAAGAATGATACTGTTTTATGGCTGTCCCTTTTGTCCTCCAACCAGCAGCCCACAAACAATTCATTAGCTTACAACAAAAAGCTAATTAGAGGGATACTTTTTAACCTCTGTAATGCAGTTGTAAACTTCCTTCAACTAAGACAGGTAAAACAAGACAATGAGCGTATAGCATTGACTGAGAACAAAAACATAGGTAAGGAAATGCACCAATTGTTATTTTTGCTTTTCACCTATTTCAAGTCTTTCTTTCCTATAAATACTTTCTAGTACCTTGTCCTGCTTTTGTCTGGGATAGAGTTCATTTCTTCTCAGTTTGTGGTACAGTGCTGTGGTTTGGATGCCATGGTGTTAGACTATTATTGATAACACACTGATGTTTTAATTGTTGCTAAGTAGTGTTTATCCTAAATCACTGAGGTTTTTTGTGTCTCATGGTCTCTTAGCGCGGAGGGACTCAAAAAAACTCTTAGGGAGCACAGCCTGAATGTGTGACTCAGACTGGCCAAAGGGATATTCCACAGCATAGAACATCATCACCAGTATATCAACTGGGGGTGTTACCCATTAGGGACACCAATCACAGTTCTGGGACAGGGTCTGGCATCAGTCAGCAGGTGGTAGCAATTGTGTTGTGCAAAACTTGCTTTTCCTTGGGTTTTACATTTGATTCTCCTGCCCATTCCACCAGGATGGGGTGTCTGAGCAAGCGACTGTGTGGTTCTTAGTTGCCAGCTGGCCTTAAACCATGACAGACATTTTTTGCACCCAATGTGAGGCCCAAAGGGTTGAGATAATTATCAATCCAACCAGAATGTGTAAAACCCAAACTGTTATAAACACCAATTTTAAATCCATCTGGGCTGCCACACTGTGGCAAGATATCCCTGCCTGGATGGAGAACCTGGTTGTGAAGGTACGTCATGTAGATGCTCATGTACCCAAGCATTGGGTCACTAAAGAACATCAGAACAACCAACAGGTAGGTCAGGCTGCTGGTGGCAATTAATGATATTTCAGATATTATGACTCTTTGTCAGGAGAGAAAACTACCCAGTAGAAAAGCCAAATAATCTTGGCACTTCCTTAGAGACAAAGGAAATCTCACAAAAGGCTCCATTTGTACTTCATTTGTATGAACCAGTCTTGTCTGGGGTAGTGCCACAGTATTCCTACCCATTAAAGGAGGTTAATGCTGTTTTCTAAGGTGAATTAAGAGATTTCTTTTTCATATATTCTATGTAGTATGTAACAAATGTGTAAAGAATTATCACCTCTTACGTTCACAGACTCAGTTCTCATACCACTGTAAGCTCTATTATGGTCCCTGAAGTCAGTTAACAGCTTTTTAGAAAGTCCTTTTTTTTGTTCCTTTTGAAAAGGAGATAATGACTTGAAACATTTGGACAGTTTAAAAATATATATTGTGAGGAGTACTTTTCTGTGCTACTACAGCTACTGTATAGCATACATATATATGCAAACATTACATACATATTTACAGAATCTCTCTTTCTTTTAGTCGTATGCATACAATTGCCGTTCTCACACAAAAAAACTGAACCCAACCCAACCCAACCCAACCCAACCCAACCCAACCCAAACCAAACCAAAAAACCCAAAAATCTCCAAACCAAACAAATAAACAAACCATAAATAAAAGGTCTTAAAATATTTTGAGACCTGAAGTAAGAAATCAATCACAAATTCTGATAATAATCCTCAAAAAATCACACCAATTAGTCTTCTGTCATTCTGTGTAGTATGACATTCCTTCTGCTGCTCAGAATGTTGCCGGGCTTCTTTTCTTAATAGGTTCTGTAGAACAATGGTTAGATTAAAATATTAATAACCTAATTTAATATCTTGGACACCAGAAGCATTGCTTCCTTTTTTTCTCTCTGCCTTGGTTTGTTTTTTGTTCTAGTTTTTCTTGAATAAGAACATTACTCAACACCAGAACACTCCTACCTGCAGGACTTCACCTATGTCTGGTGAAATCCAATATTCTTGTGTGATGGTTATACACCTCACCCTGGTGGGACAAATATTGCCTTCCTCAGCCCAAGCCTCATTTTAATCCATACAGGTCTTTAAGTTCCTAGAAACTAGGGACATAAAGGCATGACATTTTAACCCCTAAACATGTGAAATATAATTCTTTACTTGGTCATTAGAAAATGTATTTTTGCGAGCTCACAGGGAATTTAGGAACTTGAGCTGACTGTGCCACAGGCTTTCCTAGACACCTGTTTTCAGATAAATGCTGCCTAGGTGCACATAAATTCTGTCCTGTAGATAACTAACTTTCAGTGCATACAACTTTTGCAGAACTGCCTTTCATGACCAATGAATAACTTTCAAAATGAGAACTCAATCTTAGGGGCTCTTTTCACTATTTATCTTTCTAAGCCACCATTTGAATACTTCTTCTTTCTAATCAATTCAGGCCTTTTAGTTTTCTCATTCTTCCACTCTTCCTCTTCCCAAAGCATTCTTGTAGAAAGACACTCCTGCAAAG
Organism: Aphelocoma coerulescens; assembly: GCF_041296385.1. NCBI lineage: Eukaryota > Metazoa > Chordata > Aves > Passeriformes > Corvidae > Aphelocoma > Aphelocoma coerulescens. The sequence continues at coordinate 52,812,592 of NW_027184085.1, forward strand.
GAAGTAGGCCAGGTACAAAATATTGCAGCTTACTGCTGTGGCAAGTTTTTGCATGTGCTTGAGACATGCTTTACCCTGACAACTGCCATCATGTCTACTCAGTTTGATAGTCAAAATAATGTTTTTATTACCTTGTGCTTTGCAGATTATTATGAATTTAGGAGAATCAATTTGACTTTATTTGCTTTTTTCAACATCAACACTATCAAGAACACAAAACATGCTCAATTTCAGGAGTTGTTGTTGAAGATGTGAGCACTGACAGAAGGCAGCTTGACTTTGACTGAACTAAATTGCCCCTGTAGGGCTTATGTTAGCTGAAAAAACCCATAACAATGGATTCAGCGAGGCTCTGTGCACAATACATACACAATATGCATTTTCTTATTGAGAGACTAAAACAAAATAGAAACTGTTTCTTGCAAAATTATTTGAGACTCCTGATTGTTCATATGCTAAGCAAAATTCAGAGTAACTCATTATGTCACAAATATCATTAAGGATTACGGGAACTTCCTTTAAAAAAGGAATTTGTTTGTAGGGGTGCAGTGGTTTGGTCCAAAATACTGATTACTTACTTATTTACATTCTGTGAGATAAGAATTAGGAGAAAGCAAAGCAGGCACAAAACATAAAAGAATATAAAGAAGTTTATTAACAGACCTAAAAGAAAAGAAAAAAAAAATCAGACTAAACCTTCAGAACACTTCTCCTCCCCCCCCCTTTCTCCCTTCTCCTACTGACAATGTAAAAAAACCACCCTTGAGATTTTTCAGTCAGTTTACCACCTCTATGATAACCTTTTTCAGTTCACTTAGGGAGAGGAGTCTCTCTTGCTCATGGTATGGAGACATCTCCACAAGAAACAGTTCTCTCATGGCTTCAATGTCACAGTGAGCCAGCCGCCCGGGTTGGTTCTCTGCTCGCATGTGAGAGTCCCTGCCCTCGACTTACAGCTCTTTCCGAGGGTCCAATCTTGAGCTACTGGGTTACCATTTTAAGGTTGAGCTGTTCAGAAGCAAAGGTTCTCTTCACCCCTCTCTGGGAGCATCTTCATCTTTAGGAATAGAGGCCCTCCCCCTTCCCTGGGAGCAAAAGGGTCCTCATCATCTTAATCTCTAGGAATAGAGGCTCTCCTCCTCCCCCGGGAGCAAAGGGGCCTCATCAAATTACAGCTACTGTAATTTGCTTATTTTAGCACAGGTACTTCTGCTCACAATTACAGTTTGAACGCTCCACCCCCCATGCTTTCATGAAATTACAACGGGTACTCTGATATATCATAGTCCATCCCACCCTAGCTTTACAACAGAATTTCAACTTCTAAGCTCGAAGCATCTCCTCTTTCTCCTCGCTCAGGGTTTCAGCTCTTCCTTCTTCACTGACTTTGGTGTCTTTATGGCATTGGCTTGGGAGAGAATTGATGTCTGCAGTCTTCATCTGTTCTGGAGGAAAATCACAGCACTAAAAGGGTTAATCTCACCTGGCCTTGCAGCAGGAGTTCACTTATTGCTGTTGGTGACATGATCTTTGCCAGACAGCGCAGCAGCGGTTTCAGACGAGCCCTGGCCGCACCAGGGGCTGCCTGCACAGAGCAGGGCTGTGGGCAGGGTCGCGGGTGGAACAGGCTCCAGGATGGCTGTAGTCCGGCCCAGCCCAGGCCGAGCAGGGCCCAGCGTGGCCCCGCTGGGCCGCACAGGTCCCCCTAGTTACCTGTCTCAAGGCCAGAAGCAAGAGAGCCTTCCCGGGGTTTGCTCATTTTTAAATGTGGGTCACAGAGGCATGTCAAGCTCTTTAAGTGGCTTAAAAAGTTGACAATATTCAAACTAGCCAGTTGATAGGATCTGTCAAGTCACGGAGGAAGCTGTAAGCATCTCTTTGCAAGAGAATCACTTCCATAGCTATGCTAACCCATGACAAGGGGAAAGCTAGCAGCCAGCTCATTTTCAAAGGCAGACTTTCTTACTGTTCAGGTGTGCATGCAAAATTGGCACTTAGGGGCTCTTTTTCTGAACACTGATAGAAAGGAGAAGGTAGGTATCCAGCCAGGAGAGAAAATGAAACAGGGAAGTGTGTTTATGTAGACGTTCCTATGAGTAAATTCTTGTGGCAAGAATCTCATATCTTCTTGCACAATCACTTCTCCAAATTGAGTTTTGGTGTTTGGATTTTGTTGTGTGGTGGGGGGTTTTTGTTGTTTTTGTTTGGTTTATTGTTTTGTTGGGGTTTTTTTAACTGGGGGAAGGTGGGGCTTTTTATTTGTTTTGTTGGGGCTTGTGGAGTTTTTTTCTGGGTAGTTGCTTTGGTTTTTTGTTTTGTTTTGTTGCCTTGTTTAGTCTTTTTACACAAAGTGTTCACTTTCTGTGATAAATTACAGTTTAGAATGTTTCATACTGTTACTCTGTTATCTAAACACAATGCTGTAGTGCTGCTGAACTACCTGAAGCAGAAAGAGAATCACCTGCGGGATAACAGAGGTTTCAAGTATTTGAAATTTTCTCTTTCATCTTGTTTCTGTACGCCATGTTACAGGTACCTACCTTGCTATCTGCAAATTGCATTCACAAATTCATCCTACTAAGAGACGGCCCTTTTCAGTGTCATTTTAGTACATTATATTAAGACCCTTTGATAGTAAATGAAGGGTGTACCAACTATCAGTGTCTTGAGATTGCTTTTATAAAGAATAAGAGAAACATATGTGAGTGACCCTATATGAGATATCAAAGGGAACTGTTCCCAGCCAGTAGGGGATCATAGGAAAAAGATGAAATAGGGAAATAGGCAGCTTCTATTTCCTAAACTGCAGCAGAAAGTTACTTTCAAATGACACCTACGACTGCTTAATGTATCCTAGTCTTTCACTGAAATACACCAGAGTGAAATGTGCCATAGTATGCATGGCTACTTGTTTGTTTGTTTGTCTTCTAACTTCCTTTCACTTTCTTAGAGGAATTGAGAGCTGGAATTTTGGAAAGGAGATGCATTCAAGTATCATTAAATCAGTAACTTCCTGAGAATTAACTCAATATCTTAGTTTGCTATTATTTGGCAACTATGAAAAATGTGACAATGGAATTATTTTGAATAACTCAGTCAGTATCAAGTGTCATTTTCCTTCCCTTTAGATTAGAAAGATGGATGCATTTGATTTTTTTTCTGCACTATTTTTCAGGTAAAAAACCCTCTCTTCCTAGCTGTCAAAAGTGTCACTTTCCCTATTCTTTGTGGTAGGTTTCTACTTCTTATTTTGAAACAGAGGTGCTAATTAATCTTCCCACATTCAAGCACTGCAAACATATTTCAATTTCAAATGAGGCAAGACCCACTCTTGAAACGCCCACACTTATAATTTTAGATAGCTTTGTACCACATATTGGAACTGGCCTGAATTTTCTTCATGGCATTGACATTATCAACAGTGAGCTTGTAAAGCTTTGTATCTAATAGGCAGCCTCTACATAATAGCTCACCAACTCATATGGGAGTTAAGAGAGTTGGAAATGTACAAGAAAGAGTAAATTAAGAAAACCAATTACCGTTAGCCTGCATACTGGGCTCCTGCTTTTCAATATCCACATATATTAGTCTATTCATATGCATGCCACTCAATTTCCCAAAATCTGCATGACTCTTATGCCTCATTCAATTACTACTTAGTTATTTACTTAGCTCATATTTAAGGCCAAGAAACCCAAACTGAATTGCAGGAAATTCCATTTAAACAGAAGAAAACACTTTTCTTATTGTGAGATTGATTGAGCACTGAACCTTGTTGCCCAGAGAGGTTGCATATTCCCCATCCTTGGAGATATTCAAAACCCAACTGAATATCAGTTTGGGCAACCTGGATCCTCCTCAGAGCAGGGGCTAGGTGATGATGATCTCTAGAGATGACTGTGACTTGTGAAATAATTTTTTTTAATGAGTGAGTTGCATGTTGATTTCAGAGTCTACCTGTTGGTTTGGGGTTTTTAAGCTCCTGAAGTTTATGGTCCTCTTTCCTTCAAGGAAATGTATGCCCTAGCATACCATACATCATTCATCAGTCTTCATAACTCAGTTGGCATGAATATTCATAGCAAGATAACAGCTCACAGCAGGGTCCTAACCAGAGCAGCTGAAGTTCTGCTGTACTTGCACTTCAATATCTGATTTGCTTTTTTTCACCTCCACTTAGAAATCCTCTCTTTCTATATTATCCTTTAATCTTCTCCTCTGATGACTTAATATTAATAATCATGTGACATTGAGTATGTCAGGTCAGTTCAAGTCTTTGTTATGCTAGACACTGTGGCGGTCCCTAAGTTTTCCATCCTGCAAACTGATTGTATCCTTTTTCCTTAGGCTGTCCTGTTACACTGCATATTTTTGTCTTCTAAATCACTATTGATGAAGACTGGGTCACAAAATCTATTACCAGATATAAACAGAGTAAGAAAAAGAAACCATTAGTCTTTCAAGACATATGTAGAGAAATAGAACACATTTCTGAAGAAAGCATGAGGCAAAATCCATATGCAAAATACCACTCCAGGGCCATCAGTGCTGTACAGGCTTTCCTCTTACTTTTTTCCTTCACCAGACCTAAGCTCACTGACCATGCTCTTTCCACAGGGTGGGTGGGATATTCCCTCTGAACAGCTGTACTAAGGTACTCTGGACTAGTGAATCCTTTGTTGTGTCAAGAACTAAGCTGTGTTCCCAGTTACACTGGTGTAAATATAAATTAATTTATTACATAATTGTTATTAAAGTCAATGGGATTGTGGCAAATTTGCATCATCATTTGGTCAATCAAAGTAAAATATAGCACCACGAGTTTGTTAGTTTATTAGACTTCAGTATCATTTTGCAGGTGTGAATGAAAAAAAGCAACTTTGCTAAAGGAATGGAAATATTCACTGCACAAAGCATTTTTAAACATAAATTCTTTTTGGATTTGGGGGATTTTGTCATTCTAAGAAGGGATCCTCTTTTATTTGTGCTCTGATCACCAAACTGGCAGCGACAGCAATGCGTGGCAATACGCAAATACAAAACTGTCATGTCATGATGTTCAAATTCAGTAAGATGCTGTTCCCCTTCACTAGACAGAACACACTCCAGTCAGAGATAAACTACTGTGATATCTCTTCAGGATGATACTACGGTCATTGAGGTTAATTGGTGTGTGTTATTACAAACATTATGGCCTTTGATTCAAGCAACTTAAGATGTATTTTTGAAGAATACATTTTACAGCCAGGTAAATTGAGACATGCGGCAGTGACAATTTAGAGGATCATACAAAACTGCAAATAATACAGACATTGTAAATAGCTAGAAAGGCTTAGGGCTAGTCAGTAGTGGGAGAACTATTGCCCTTGTCTCTTTCCCCCTATAGATTAAAAGGACATATTTGCTGCCCTGTTAATTGTCATAACTCTGTTTGCTCAAATGTCATCCTGAGTAATAGTACACCTGAGCATTTGTCCCAAGAGCTCTTCCTTCAAATCATTTCCCGACAGGATGGCCTTAGAAATGGGAGAGGTTGAAGGAAAACACTGGAGATCTAAAGATAAACTGTATTTTGAGTGTCTTTTGTTTGGGTGCATAATTCAGAATGAAATTTCTTAAAGTTATGAATCTTAATTTAAAGTGTTTGTTTGTCACTACATAAAAAAACATTGAGTTCTTCACACACCATCTGCTTACATTTTCCTCAAAGGGTTTTGCATATTTTCAGGAAGAAATTACTCTAAATATCCTGCAGTTTTCTCTGAAATGTTTCATTATTTCTCAGCAACCCAGTTAATGAAGTACAGTATGTGCCCTTGTAAATAAATTAAAATGATTTTAAATTGCTGACAGAATCCTCCTATGTCATGAAAATGTACTAAATCTTCTGAAAAGGAGAGGTCCTTTTTGTCTTTGGTCAGAAGATCAGGGACTGCAAGCGTTTTTCTTACTTAGTTATAGAAAGTTCAACTAGGCATGATGGGAACATGAACAATATCAGGCTTGTCCCTGACAAACTGAGGGATAGTATAAAAAAAATAGAGGGACAGGGTACTTGTAAGGGCCCTATGAGATGTACCAGCCACACTGGAGCACACCTGCTGTCTTGCAGAGATGTACCAAGGATCCTGAGATAATCCTGAGATAATAGAAACCAGCAGGGAAACATAGGATAAACCCCCAGAGTAGCAAAAGAAGGCTTAAGAGGGAATACCTTGACAAGCACAAGCCCACAACCACTAGAGAGGACTATGGGTTGTCCCTTTGCACTCCCACTGGGATATTGTCACCTCTATAAAGTGCTGTACACCAGTGCACACAGAATGGGGAATAAACAGTAGAAACTAGACATCTGTGTGCAGTCATGGGGCTTTGATCTCACTGAAATTACAGAGACATGGTGGGATAGCTCACAGGACTGGGATGTTGTCATGGAGAGCTACGTACTGTTTAGGCAAGACAGACCAGGTAGGAGTGGTGGTGGTGCTGCCCTCTGTGTGAGGAAACATGGAATGTATCAAGCTCTGCCTTGGTGAGGATGATGAGCAAGTCAAAATCTTATGAGTTAGGATAAAAGAGCAGACTTGTAAGGGTGACGCTGTTGTGAGTGTGTGCTACTACAGACTGGTGAAGAGGAAGAAGTGGATGAGGCCTTCTACAGGCAACCAAAAGCAGTCTCAAAATCATGGGCCCTGGTTCGTGTGTGGGACTTTAAATACCCTGACTTCTGCCGCAGGATATACACAGTGAAGCACAAACCATCCAGGAGGTTCCTGGGAAGCACTGACAATACCTTTCTGTCATAGGCTGTGGAAGATCCCACAAGGAATTGTGTTGCTTGACCTCATACAGATCAATAGGGAAGGCCTTGTTGGATATATGAAGGCTGAGGGCAGCCTTGGCTGTAGTGACCATGAGATTACAGAGTCCAGTGTTGAACAAAGAAGAAGCAGAACAAGGCATAAGATTATATCCATCAATGACTTGGATGAAGGGGCAGAGGCCTCCTCAGCAATGTCACTGACAACACAAAGCTGGGAGGAGTGGCCAATACCCCAGGGGGCTGTGCCTTTAGAAGGACCTCGACAGACTTGAGACATGGGCACAGAGGGCCCTTGTGAAATTCAGCAAAGGCAAATGCAGGATCAAGCACCTGGGGAGGAACAACCCCAGGCACCAGCACAGGCTGGGGGTGACCTGCTGGAAAGCAGCTCTGTGGAGGAGCTGGGGGTGCTGGTGGACAACAAGCTCTCCATGAGCCAGCAGTGCCTTGGTGACCAAGGCCAGTGGCATCCTGGGGTACTTTAGGAAAAGCATTGCCAGCAGGTTGAGGGAGGTGGTCCTGCCCCTCTACTCAGCCCTGGTGAGCCTCACCTGGAATGCTGTGTCCAGTTCTGAACTCCACAATAGAAGTGAGACGTGGAGCTCCTGGAGCAGGTCCAGCAGAGATATACTAAGTTGGTCATGGGACCGGAGCGTCTTTCTTATGAGGAAAGGCTGAGTTGGGCCCGTTCAGCCTTGAGAAGAGACGACTGACGTGGGACCTCATCAATATCTATGAGTATCAGAAGGGAGGGTGTCAAGAAGATGGACCGGGCTCCTTTTGGTGGTGCCAAGCAATAGGACAAGAGGCAATGGACAGACACTGATGCACAGGAAGTTCCACTTGAACATGCAGAAAAATTTCTTTACGTTCACATAACCACACACAGGAATAGGTTACCCAGAGAGATTGTGGACTCACCCTCACTAGAGATATTAATCTGGACACAAACCTGTGTTCTAGGATGACCCTGCTTGAGCTGGGAAGTTGGACTGTGGTCCCTTCCAACCTGGCTGATTTTGTGATTCTGTGAAAGTAAGAGGTGAGAAAGACACATGGGAATAGTGATTCAGATGACACTGTGAGTAGGAAATGGAGAAGAAATGCTCTAATGATATTTCAATATTTTTAACAGTTTTAACAACCTACAGTGTCAAGTAATTGCCAGCTCCTAAATGCCTTCTCATGGCAGTGTTTAGGTAACATAGGAAGTCTCTTTTTAGGTTTATACCTAAATGCTAGTTTGCCATGCAGCATTTTTTACACTGTTTTTAAATACTTCATCCTGTTCACTGCAGGCTCAAATTCTTCCTTATATTTATAAAGCTCTCCACATAAAACAAAACAGCTCATCTCAAGACAGTAAAAAGGCCACACATGTGAGTAACAAAGTGCAAGAAATCATGTCAAACTGCAGTTGTATAGCAGAAGATAACAGAAGACCCTAGTTAAACTGAGTAATTTTTAAGATGTGCTTAATTTTAAGCAGTTCTCTCATGTGACATTTCTGGAGCTATTTAGGGTGAGTTAGTAAACACTTTACGAAAGTGGGGCATTATCTTCAAAAGGTTTGGCTTGCAGTAATCTTTTGCAAAAGGACTCACTGATGTACTTGTTCATATACAGTACCGTTTAGAGCACAAATACAAGGGCAGTAGGACCAATTATACAGTTTATTTTTATTTGTGAAAAGAAAAACATGAGTTTTCTTGGCATTTGAGGCACCTCAAATGTCCAAAGCACAACTGCATGCATTTGTTAAAAGGGGTGCCAACAGCAGCCCTGGATCTAGAATACAGGTGCAAATCAAGGATAGCTACAATAACCAGTGCCAGGTCCTGATTATGGAATATCCTTGACTCTGAGTCCTTCAGCATTTTATGCTTCCTTTGGAAATGATGAGGGACCACATGGAGTGCTAGATTTGAGTTATTTTGATCTCTGATACGGGTCCCTCCTAAAGTAACAAGATTTGCTGTGTTTCCCTAATATTCACCTATTTATTTTTTTTCAGCTATCAGGCATGCCATTTTCTGCCTCATTCATCCATGGCATATGCATATTAAACATATTAATTTTCCAGGGTGTATCCTTGGTGCCTGCATTAGGAGACTAGTTTCCTTAAGCTCTTCCTGTGGTCTGTGGAGAGAGGTTTATTCAAGGAAACTCAGAGTATCTGGAGAACGTTTCTGCCCTGGATCGTTTTTCTGTGGGAGCATTTTGCTTTGACCACATCAGGATTCAGAGAGACAAGTCTTGGAACAAAAACACCTACTTAGGTGCCTAAAATTAGGTAGTGTGAGTTCAACATCAATTAACAGTCAACAGCATTTCATACCTGAATATGTTTCTCTGCATTTCTGGAAGAATGGACTGTGGATTTTCAAAGGTCATGGGATTCTGACTGGAAAGGGAAATTCTCATTGTGTCTTTGCGGAATACCTCTAAAAAGTTCCTAAAAGTCCATCTTATTACAAATGGGGGACTCAAGTTTACAAAGCTAATATCTACAATGGGGAGTGGGTTTGTCCCCTGGAAGTAGTGGGTGACTACATTTCTTCAGGGAAGAGCTACTTTCCTTTCCTGTGCAGCATGCTGGAAGGTCTGTCCGTCATGTCTTCTGGCGTCTTCTTCCTGACCCTTGTAGTGAGTTAATCCCACCCTAGCTCCTAGATGCTTTTCTGTACAGACTGTGTTACAACCTGACCCTGCAGGTGAGGATTATAGATCCCTTGGGGTGGATTAGAGTGAAACAACACTGAATGACTAGTGTTTGTACATAGGCATATAAACACCAGTCACTAAGTGTGAATGCACATGTAGGATTTCCTCTAGAACACTCTGGTTGCAAGGGAAAGGAGGTATGTAGCTGTTTGGGTTGTTATCAGTAGAAATATAGCAATATAAAAACATACAAGGAAAAGAAAGAAAGGAAAAGATAGAAAGAAAAAGAAAGAAAGAACAAGAAAGAATAAGAGCAAAAAGATGTCACTATCCATAGATCCACTGGTAAGACTTGATTGTTTCAATTTCAATGTCCACTGATTGAAGTGATGATCACAGTCTGGATCCATCAGGGGCAGGGAAGCCCAGGAAACACAGAGTTCAATGGGTCAATATAAGTTCAGGTTTACAGGAACACCCAGGCACCTCCTCTGGGGGCATGGAAGTTTTACACCATCTGATGGAACGCTGTGGATCATGCACAGCCCTCTGGTGGAAGGCTCCAGAAGTGAGTCTGGGGGCATTGGGAGTCTTTGGTGGTCTATGACACCTTCTAAGACATGACAGCTGCCTCTCACATCAGCGTAGTTGAGCCAATTATGGTCCATCAGAAGGTCTGGATACCTTTAGGTTCACAGGTGCATGTCCTTCCCCAGAGGAGAGTTTTCACATCTGAGCCGATTGTTCCTGGAGGACATTGGTGTGATAAAAAGCGCTGTCCCACCTAGTGGGATCTGCTTCTTATCAGCCTCCTGCCTTATCTTACTCAAAACCCAGCTTGTTGTTAAAGAAAGGTCGGTTTGTCATGGTCATTTTCCAGTGGTGGGTGTGCACTCCCTCTGCACCTGAACTGTTCTTCTCTGTTCTGATGCAGATCAGAGGCTTCACCATCACACACCCAAACCCTCTCCTCCTCCCCTTTGGCTGAGGGGTGCAAACCTGGCCTCAGAAAATCACCCACTGCTTTCACACATGGCAGATTGTTTGTCATTAGGCATTACCATTTCAGCCTCTCACAGATTGCTGTTACCTGAAGGTGGGAACAGAGAGTCTTCTTTCTTGCCCCTTCAGCCTCCAACATTGCTCATGATCCATCCTTTAAGCTCTAACTGCAGTTATCCCTGGGATATTTCAGAGGTAACCGTTGTTGCTGCAGTGGGGAATTGACTAAAAAGACATTAGATTGACTGGTATATTATTCCTCTGGTCTCAAATTATATATGGAAAAGAAGGTTCATTATTGCTGCTGTCCTCTGACAACAATATCAAGGGTTAGGCTTGAGCTACTTTTCTTAATGCACATTTCTATGGCTGTCATTCTGCAAATGCAGTGTAGGGAGAAAAGGAAGTAAAGTGGCTGATGCCTGGTTTAAATTTTTTTTAATCACAATGAAGTGAAATGTGTTTAAGAGCTCTGTAATGCCTATATGCTCCTTGTAGTACACCTCCCATCAAGGTGCTAATTTCCTTGCCTGTAGTGACAGTAAATAAAAGCAACACTTTCTTAAACCCAGCTGTTAGGGTATCAAAGGAAGCAAAATGAAAGGAAGAAATTAAGTGAATGCAGTGTATAAAAGGAAAACACATAGAGTGATAATGACATGAAAAATTACACCAGAAAATGGAAATTAGTATATGAATGGAGACGGTGAGGTGAAAATTTTGAGTCACTATTTAAAATTCCTGTAAAAATGCTACTTATGTGAATGTCAGTCAATATCAAGACTTGATTTCCACTCTAACACAGGCAGAAAATGATGTTATATAGTTGTACTTCTTTCACATGGTTACAGTGTTTGTAGGTTGTCTTTAAAGAATTTATTTTTCATTAAGATTATTTTCAAACAATTTTTAGTGAAGAAAACTCTTTGCATTCAGATTTATCCAGTCCATACTCTATGTTTAGTATCAATTTCAGTTCCACCAAAAGCACCTGAAAAATCAGGATTTGTTTACCTAGTATATGTGAGGGAGAATCACTGGTTTTATACTATTGGTTATGATAAGGAATCTTACAGAAGCTAGAAGAACTGGCACACTTGTTTTCAAAGAGCATTTCCAGTAATGCAGATAAATAGGCTGTTGCTCCTTCTTCAGATTTAGAAGAGCCTTATCCCTTTTAGGGACAGCCTGCGATTCAGCAAGTGACGTTTTGTAGTCCTGCAGAAGGGGAAGATACCAGATGGTAAGAGGATGTTATGAACAGGATGGTGTAGTAAAAGGCATCTAGGAGGACTAAGTCTTGGTTATGCACAGAGGAAGGGTGTATCTGCAGTGTATTCCCTTAAAAAGATGAGAGAAAAAAGAAATGCACTCTCATCAGTTGTGGGTTGCGGTAAGAACCATTTCACTCTCTATGTTTTGTTGCAGTGAATGCAGGTAGAAAACATTATGTGAACTATTCAATTTTACCTTCTCTGGATGGTAGATTCCAAATGAACATGATTTTGACTGACTCTGTAGCTGTCAGATGTTCTGTCTCCTCAAGAGAAGTGCTAGACCCCTGTGACAGTACCTCTCAAATTCACTTCCTCTGCTGCTCTCACTAAGGTTTAGTGGGCAGTTCCTGCTTTATCCTTCTCAGAAGAAGACACTGAAACTAGCAGTCTACGGCAAGATCCTCAAGGCAGGCTGCCAGAACTTACTTCTTACTTGAACAAAAGAGTCCTGAAAATGAGGAAGATCTGGGAGCTGTGATCTGTGTTTAAAGGCAGAAGGAAGGCAAGAGATCTTTTAATTCAATCATAGTTGCCATATAATTCCTTCTCATTTGTATTCATATTGGTGGCCAAGAGATGTTTTCAAACTTTTGTCCTAGTCTCCAGCAGCCATTGTAATACTAGGCCAAAACCAGTCCATGTATCCAACAACTTATATTCTAATTTGTAACAAAATTAATTACCTCTTTCTCACATGCCCATTCTCCTTGTCTCACCTTATCTGCATTGGGGGATTATTTCACTTTCCTAGGAGGTAGACATGCCTCTTCCAGGTTAAAAGAGGTATTATTCCCTAGATGGAGAACAGTAGAAAGCAAACCCCTGGACCTTGGAAAAGGATACTTCCTCTTTAAAAAGTGAGCAAAATCTATGCACCTCTGCAAAAAAAACTTAGTTGAGGTGTTCCACCTAGTTCCACATGTGACAACCAAGAGAAATGGGAAAGTCGTGAACAAAACTTGTCTGGAGACTCTGCCCCTAGGGCTGTCATGAATATCATACACATGAACTTTGTTCTCAGCTTTTTCCATTTCTAAAACTATCTTTGTGAAAAGGGAAGTGTCAAAATTTGGACCATAGATACTATGTTAGGAAAGCACTAATAAAATAGAAAAACCAGAATTTTAATGCCCACAATAAGCTAGAGGCTTCAGGTTTCCTCTTAGAAACACAACTGAAACTCAAATAGCATAGGCTACTGGCTTTCCTGCTTCTCAAGGATTGCTCCTTAATTAAAATTAGAGTTCTCATTTTATACTGTGCTGATTTTAGCTATCTTTTTTTTGAGCAGTATTATTTAATGAAGTGAATAGAATTAAAACTTTTCTATATAATGAGCCAGAATATCAGTCTCTTGAAACAGAGAGCAGATAGACACAAGTAATCTGATCGCTGATGGGACTAGGGATATGCAAAAGTAAGATTATTTATCTCATCTTAATATTTCTCGTTGCTATTGTTATTGAGGCCAAGTCTGAAAGGGCTTAATCTAAAATACCATTGAAGATAATTGGATTATATTTGTCAAGATCAAAGCATAAGAAGGCTCCACAATTTCACCCAATATAAGTTATTTTGATTTAAATAGCTTCTCAGAACTCCTTAAAACTCATTCTTCCACAAAACAGAAATACATGGTACTGGCTTCAAGGAACCAACAGTCTAAGACTTGCTAACATTCTCTATATTCTTATTTTACAGCATATCAACAATCCCACAAGTTTTCCTTGGGTTGTTTTCTGCACTTTGGCAAGTCTTGCCTTTTATATGGAGAGGTGAAGGTAGTTGTGTAGCAGCTTAACTGTGAGGGTCATGTCTGAGCAAAAAGATTTGGGTAATTTTCATAGGTTTGGTTGTTACCCCTGATTATGTTTCATTTATCACTATATTAAGAAACAAGTAGTAAAAATGTCAAAATCTACAAAATTGAAGAAAAGATTCATCTCTTTCTTAAAACACTTTCTTGTTTCACTTGCTGAAGTTGGAAAAAGCACATGAGGCACTAGAAATATTTGGATTTTAGCTGCAACACATGGGAGATGTGATAAAGTCTGGTAAAAAAGAAGAGAAAGAAAATTGATGAAGTGACAGTTCAGGAAGAAAAGGTGTGATATTGGTACTAAGAGCACTCCTAGAAGGCTGTAGAAGGGAAAACGTGATCATTAACAGGTTTTCTTCTTTTTTTTTTTTCTTTTTTTTTTTGTAGTACTTGTTATGCTTGTGAATAATTTAATGCTTTGGACTTGTGTGACTGTGTACAAGGAGACAAACTGTAAATTTTGACTGCATAAATATTAAAGTGGGAGTGGGAGTAAGAGTTTCCATCTCACTTTGTTGCCTAAAGACTATATGTAAAGTATAAGTACTCTCAATATCTATACTGTCTTGTAAGAGCATTCCTGCCTAAGCATTCTCAAGGCAGGTTTTCCTTACCATCATCAATGTCTTTACAGTGAAAGACATGGGGAAGTAGCTCAGACCAGGAGGTTTCCTGGGCTTTTCAGGACCCCCTCACTTTCCTCCATTCAGTGTGGATGTCCCAGAAGGAGAGCAGAGTTGTGTCTGCTGACACTGGTGTCCACCAACACGTCTCACTGTAGAAACATGCACACTTGTGCAAGGATATGGTATTGGCCATCTCTTCAGACACTCCATGGGATGTAGAGAGCTGTACTGCCTCATCAGGAGCATCACAATGGCCAGGAGGACTGACTCCCCAGGGACAGTGTCTAGGGAACATGCCTCCCTGCTTGTGTGTAAGTTGTGTTTGTCCTGATGGACGGGATGATCCCTGATGTACTCCAGAACTGATTCGTCTTGCTTGTGACCCCCACTTTAAGGAAGCTGGATAAATTTTGGACTGACTGTTGTCATGCAACACAAATTTACCTAGCAACTACTTTCTTGCAGTTCAAGTGAGAAGCATAGTATTCCTTGCTGCTAGGGTCACATGAAGTGGACATCTGCTGCTGTTCCACAGCTTTGTACGTCCTGCACACTTATTCTGTTCCCCTTACCTCCCAGCCAGCTCAGTCTGGCTTGCTGTCTCATTTCTGAATGACCATTACTTCTGTCCCACAGTCTTTCACACAGACACAGAGAAAAGCCAAGGGGAAAGGTGTGTTATTTGTTTTCAGGACACCTCCCAAGCTGTACAGTTTCCACCACTCCTGGCTCACATGTCTCCCTTTGTCTTGCCCTCACTCATTCCCACATTCCACCCCATGTGCTGCAGAGGGAAGAGTAAATACAGTTCCATGAGTGGCACAAAGCCAATGCCTTCAATACAAGGTCAGTCAGCTCAGGTGTCAGAGTGCACATCAAAAACACTCTTCAGAGCTGCCTGGGATGCTGACTGTTCAAGTGACACAGGGAAGCCTACCCTTATCTTCTCCTTTGTGCTTTCAGTTGTCTCTCAGTCCCTTCCAACTCCCACAAGCAATGCCCACAACTCTTTGTCCACCTTTCCCATTGTCATGGTTTAGCATAGTTAAAGAAGGCTCCATCAGCCATGGAAGTGATTCTCTTGCAAAGAGGTGCTTACAGCTTCCTCCATGACTTAACAGAACCAATCAACTGGCTAGTTTGAATATTGGCAACTTTTTAAGCCACTTAAGAAGCTCAACATGCCTCTGTGATCCACATTTAAAAATGAACAGAGCCTGGGAAAGCTCTCTTGCTTCTGGCTTTTGGACAGGTAGCTGAGGGAGGCCTGCAGATGGCCCAAGCGGGGCCGGGCCAGGCCCTCCCACAGCCCTGCTCTGTGCAGGCTGGCCCTCGCCCAGTGTGGCCGAAATTCATCTGAGGGCACTGCCCGGCAAAGATCATGTCACCAACAGCAAGTGGTGAATTCCAGCTGTGGGGCCCAGGTGATATTAACCCTTTTAGTGCTGTAAGTTTCATCCAGAACAGATGAAGCCTGCAGACATCAATCCTCTCCCGAATCAGAAGAAAGGGAAAGGTGAAGGCAAGTGAAGAAAACACCATAAAGACACCAAAGTCAGTGAAGAAGGAAGGGCTGAAACCCTGAGAGAGGAGAAAGAGGAGATGTTTCAAGCCTAGGAGCTGAAATTCTGTTGTAAAGCTATGGTGATGGACTATGATACATCAGAGTACCCATTGTAATTTCATGAAAGCATGGGGGGTGGAGCGGTCAAATTGCAATTGTGAGCAAAAGCACCTGTACTGAAATGAGCAAATGTTGAAGTAGCTGTGATTTGATGAGAGTCTTGAACAGATAGAAATGAAGGTGATGAGGACCCTTGCTCCCAGGGAAGGAGAAGACCTCTGTTCCTGGAGATGAATATGCTCCCAGAGATAGGTGAAGAGAACCTTTTGTTTCTGAACAGCTCAACCTTAAAATGGTACCCCAGTAGCTCAAGATTGGACCCTCAGAAACAGTTGTGGAGACAGCTGTAAGTTGAGAGAAGGGACTCTCACATGTGAGCAGAGAACCAACCTGGGCGGCTGTCTGGCTGTGACATTGAAGCCATGAGAGAACTGTTTCTTGTGGAGATGTCTCCATAGCATGAGCAAGAGAGACTCCTCTCCCTAAGTGAACTGAAAAAGGTTATCATAGAGGTGGTAAACTGACTGAAAATCTCAACGGTTGTCTTTTTTACATTGTCAGTGGAAGAAGGGAGAAAGGGGGGGAGAAGTGTTCTGAAGGTTTAGTTTGACCTTTTTTTTTTCTTTTCTTTTAGGTCTGTTAATAAACTTCTTTATATTCTTTTATGTTTTGTGCCTGCTTTGCTTTTCTCCTAATTCTTACCTCACAGAAGAAAAATAAGTAATGGATATTTTGAACCAAACCACTACACACATGGACATATTTCCAAACAGTCTGGCTTTCCACGGAGAACCAGACAGTAAGTCTGATGGCTCTGTCGGGGGGGACCTTGTGTTTTTCATAACAGGGAACAGTGTGAGGAACTTCGTGTTTACACAAAGCTGGTTTGGCCTCTCCAGATCTTGACATGACTGTTGAGAGGAGTAAGAAAGGATTACCAGGCTTCAGAGTATATACGGGTAGACTTTTCATGGTCCAGGATGCTCAAACAGACTTGTAGCCACATGTCTAGAATCAGCATAGCAAGAAACTAATACAGGATGGGCATGTGGGAAGCTGGGTTTAAACTATTTATTTCTGGACTATCTAATCTAATCTAATCTAATCTATTCTAATATTTTAGTCATTCCTTTGTCCAAAAATAGTCTGATCATTGTAAGAAATTGTGAATCTTTGGAGTCTAAGATTAACGACATTTTGAAAATGCTTACTAGAGAAAGAAGGTTCACACTTCTCATTTATCTGGGGCTCAACTGCATGATTGTATATACTTCCTTGCAACAGTAAGTGATTACTAGCTAAATTTCAGTTTGACATCCACTTAACATAATGCAAACTTTTTTGACATGTCATCTATCTGTCCATTTTTGACTCATATCTCCATCTGATTTATGAAATCATTGACTGGTAGATCATGATAATATAAACTCTAATACACTGGCATTGCTTCTCAGATTAATTTGCCCAGTTACCATGCTCTCAAAACTCACAGAATGGGTCAGGTTGTTAGGAACCACAGTGGGTCATCTGGTCTGACCTCCTTGCCCAAACAGGGTAATCCCAGAACACATGGCACTGAAATTGAGTCCAGATGGTTCTGAATATCTCCAGTGAGAGAAACTCCACACTCTCTCTGGGCAACCTGTTCCTGTGTGTGGGTACCTGCACAGAAGATTCTTCTTCATATTCAGTTGGAACTTCCTGTGCATCAGTGTCTGTCCATTGCCTCTTGTCCTATTGCTTGGCACCACCAAAAGGAGCCCAGTCCATCTTCTTGACACCCTCCCTTCTGATACTCATAGACATTGATGAGGTCCCATGTCAGTTGTCTCTTCTAAAGGCTGAACAGGCCCAACTCAGCCTTTCCTCATAAGAAAGATGCTCCAGTCCCTCAATCATCTTTGTCACCCTCCACTGGACCTGATCCAGGAGCTCCATGTCCCTCTCGTACTGAGGAGCCCAGAACTGGATGCAGCATTTCCAGGTGAGGCCTTACCAGGGCTGAGTAGAGGGGCAGGATCACCTCCCTTACCCTGCTGGCAATGCTCTTCTGAACGCAGCCCAGGGTACCATGGGCCTGCAAGGCCACAAAGGCACTGCTGGCTCATGGAGAGCTTGTTGTCCACCAGCACCCCCAGCTCCTCCACAGAGCTTCTTTCCAGCAGGTCACCCCCAGCCTGTGCTGGTGCCTGGGGTTGTTCGGACTTAGTTGTTTATTATATCTTATCAGTAATACAGCTGCACAGTGTGCCTCCAAGGTTGACAAGGTGGAAAATGGCCATGAGTTTTAATTTTCAAAGCTTTTTAAAGTCTAAACTAACCAATTATGACATGCTAAGTAATATGTTTTTACTTGCAATCCAATTACTAACTTTTCATGTCCTGCAGTGCAGGACTTTTGACCCAATAGCAGAAATCCTAGATTTGTGAAGAAGAAGGAGAAGGAAGAAGACATAAATCCACACCCAAAATCCTCCATATTGTAACCTATTATTACTTATATCCCTTAAACCTAATTTTCTACATTTCTGCATATTTCACCCAGTGATATAAGTTTTAATTACACAGCAACACCCTCAGTGTTATCACACAATTTAGGAAGCTTTTCCCAGGGTTTTGGATAGAATACAGTATACTTCTGAGGATCACTGCCTCTCAGCACTGATAGACTGAAATTCTCTGAACCCAGGGTTCCAACAATTGAACATTTGAAATTTCTCTGTGTGGTACATTATTTCTTCACATTGTTGTTTACTCAACAAGCCATCATTTTTATTTTAGTGTACTCCATGCTACAACATTGCTACCCATTTTTTTACTCTCCCCTGCCCAGAGACATTCAGCACATCCCCATCTCGTTTTCAGGAGTGCAGAGAGAATGTACTTTATTGACACATAATGTAAATATCATGTCCCGCTGTTTAAAAGCACTCAAATGCAAGAGCTAAGACACTAACAAAATCCCATGACTCTGCTGTGCTTATCATGCCACAGTTTTCACAGTACCTAACTTGTAGCTCATCCAGTTTCCCCCTAGGTTTAGAAGGTGACATAGGGAGCTTTCAAGAACTTGCCTGTGCTTATCTTTGGCTTAATTCATGACCCTGTTGTAGATTTCCATTAAGCATGTCCAAAGAAGGGCAATACAGTTGATGAAGGGTTTGAAAAACAAATCATATGAGAAGTGAATGAGGGAACAGGGACTGTTTACTATGGAGAAGAGGCCCACAATGGACCTTTCACTCTCTACAAAGACATGAAAGGAGGTAGTAGCCAGGTGGAGGTTGTTGTCTTGTCTCAAGTAGCAAGCCATAGGATGAGACTAAAAGGTCTCTATATGTGACAGGGAGGTTTGGATTGGATATTAAAAAATATTTCTTCACTGAAAGGTTATCCAGGTATTGGCACAGACTGCACATGGGAGTGGTTGGGTCACCATCCCTGGAGACATTTAAAAACACATATAGATACGGTGCTAAGGGACATGGTTAATGTTGCACTTGGTAGTGTCCTGGTCATGGTTAGACTCAATAATAATGGATCTTTTCCAACCTAAATAATTCTATCATTTTAAAAGCATTAAGCATTTTGCCTGCCTTCATCTCTCTTTATCACAGGCACACACACTCACACTCTCACTTTTGATTCATTGAACCTTTTACTACACTGCACACCTTCAAGAGCTAGCTCAAGTTCAACTATCTCACTTTCTAGTTAACCAGTTTAATTAAAAGACAAGCCAGTAGGACCTGGAGAGGCTTATATTTGACATTATTGTGTCTTCAAAGAACATATGTTATTCCCACTTTGTTACTCAGTTGGATGACAGTAACTTGGTAAATTAAAAGATATAAGGAAGAAAAGTTGTCTGACTTAACAGCACCATAATCTTAAAGCTCATTTCCACACATTTAGAATAAATTATGCATTTCCACGCGGCATCTGTTTGTTAAATAATTCAGTTAGCTTAATTTCCATCTAAATATCTTCCCTTTTTTTTCATTTTAATTTATGACATCTAACAGGCAGTGAAATGCAGTAAATGTTTGGACAGGGAATCTTGGAAGAAACTGTCTTTTGAGGTGATGTGTTAGAGAAAGTATGAGGAAGGAAACCTACAAATACGAATTGCACTAGTAATTTATTTAGCGTTACAGAAGTGTGTCAGCATCGTACAAACAGTTGTGGATAAATGAGGTACACGAATCCTATATTTAAGAGCTTGTTTACAAAGCTCTAGGCTGAAATATTGCATGACTTTTCTTTCTTTCCCTGACAACTTACTTGCTCTCCTCTGGCTTTGTTGACAAAGCTGAAAGAGTTGAAGTATCTTTTGTTCTGGACAAATAGGCACTTCGGTCTAACTTTGCATACCTTTGAGGAACCACAGATAGACAAGCAAGATGAAATGGAATAAACTACCTTCACACTGATTTTTCTGTAGGAAAACTTATCGGCTATTCAGTTTTACATGAGAGAAGAACTCAGCAGTGTAAGGTTCATGCAGTAAATAGAGGCACAGAAAGCCTCTTTTGAGTGCAATATTCTTCAACAATGGCATTGCATACACTGAGCTGCTCATGAATGAGTCTTGTCTTATGTGCCTGATCAGTGAATATATTTCCAGTCCAAGAGTATGCTGAATCACACGCTTCTCAAAGTTACATACTTCAGCTCACTCCATCAGGTTAGGTCTTATTCCATTCATTGAGTGCTGTTCTGAAGAATTAATGAGGAAGAGTGAAATTAGAAATGAAATTTGCTAAATGGGAAATGCTACAGACAAGGTCCAAAAAACAAACTCCATAGCCAGGTAGCATTAAAAGTTATGAAACGCCAGCTGACTTGACATGCAAATTCAGTTTATTGCCCTATGTGCATTTTAGGAGGAATTGAAAGAAAAAAATCACTCTAATCTTTAGTAAAATCTACATGTTTCATTGAAAAAAATAAAGTTTTTTATTGCAAATGTTTGAAAAGAAACCCTGTTAAGTTTCTAGGCCATTTCTTACTCTTAAAGAACATTCTTGCTGTATCAAGTCACTGTTTGCCTGAAATTTATCATCGGTAATTCATGTGCATTTTTCAAAGCTGAAATCATTTCAGGTGTTATTGCCTTTGAGTTTATAATGACCTGCATCTTTTTGTGAGTGATATTTTGTATTTCTTTCAGGAATTTCCTCTCACTTAAAGCATTTTTCACCGTGTTTTTGCTTTGGAGGGTAATATAAAATAGTTGGGTAAGAGGAAAGGATTCCTGGAGACAACTTCCTAAGAAATAGAGTCTGTGTAGTGCCAGCCTCTCTGACTGTTATCCTTTGTTTCCTTTATCCATGACTGAATGGGCATTCTTATGCTTACATGTTGACAAGGACTCGGAGATGATGCAGAGAGACCTGTAAACCTTAAAAACCTTGTGCATGTAGCAGGTACACCAGCAAGGACATTTCTACATAACCTTAATCAAGCCAGGTACAAAGAGGGCTGTTGGGACTGGTCACCAAGTAAAAGGCTTCTCATGCATGGGCAGGAAGGCTCATGCTCTGTGTGCCCACTCCAAGGGCACACCAAAATGAAGCTAGCAGTGCTGGCAAAGACTGAAACAATCAGAAGAGGATCCGTGCTCTAAAAACTTTGTTTGGCATCTGTGTGCTGCAGGAGATGAGCCCAGTAGTGGAAAGGGTCTCTAGTGTTACTCAGCAAGAGGCATGTACGGACCTGGCAGTCCTGAACCACATGGAAAGTGGGGCGAAGGGGTAGATGCTTGCAGCCAGTGTTATTTAGAGAAAGAGGGGGAAAAACATGCTGAGGAGTCAATAAAACTTCTCTATGACTTTTTCTAATATTCTCCTACTTTGATTTATAAAAACAAACCTGTGAAGTGTAGCATTTCTGTACATTGATTAGTGATGACCAAAATTTTCACTGGGTCCAGGAGTCTTGCAAGTACCCTACCTTCAAACGGTTTATAAAGAGCTTTTTTCCATATAGGTCTGGGCTGATTTTTTCATGAGAATTGCCCTTTAAAGACAAGAAAGCAATTCCTCCTCCCTCCCTCTAAAACTTCAAACTGTCTTTATATGTTCAAATAAGCACTGATAATGAATGACCCATTGCAGAATTTTCTTGTGCTTTCATTAATATTAATTAATTCATGCTACTGTGAGTGCTTGATTTAGGATGAAGGATTGCCAATTAAGAAAAATTGGTAACCAGAGTGCTAGATGTGATGTTTTTTAATGTATACATTAAGAAGAGTAAGGAGAGCAAATACACATATCCACACATTTCTGTTCATCTCTCTCTCTCTCTGTCTGTTACAGTGTAGCACGAAAATGAGTTTTAAATAGATTATCATTAACTGGTATTTATTCCAGACCATGCAACAGGAAAGAAATTAAGTTCAAAGACATGCTAATTAACTCAAAAGTGCACAGACTACCTGGAGTGACATCAGTTCAAAGTCATTTGTACCTGGTTCTTTTCTGCGGTCAGAAGTATTATCAGTTGATTTTAGCACAGGTTTATATCCAAAACAGTGAATACTTTGATCCCGCAATATTTGAAAGATCAAAGATTCATACGTATCACTGTTCTTAAGCAGGATCTAGCATAATGCATTTGCTGCAGTTTCTTTTGAAAACCTTTAGTACCTAAACTCACTTCAGCTCCTGGGTTCAAATAATGGAAAAACACCCTTTGACTGGGCATTTTCTTAAAAAGTATTGGAAAGATACTTGTCAAAAATATGTCTTTCTAGTAGTTTTATGAGTGCATCAAGCAGTTTCTGATAAAGATTCCTTTCTTTGTGTTGCATTTCTTTAACTTCAAAGTTTTGTGTGGAAGGAGTCAGCCCATTCTTACTTTTCACTCTCTAATTTTATTTCCGATATTAGCTGTTAATGTTGTTCAGAATGCACACTGGTTTTGTTTTAATATAAGTTTGATCCATGTATAAGCTGGGACACCATGTTTTGCAGCAAGGTTTTAGTCACAGCTCAGTTTTCTGCCATGAGAAGGAATGAAAGAAGTTTTACAGACTTCTTTGTTTAAGGCGGCTTTGAGTTTTTGAAGTATTTCTGCAACACTGATCAGATTGAAACCATAAAATTTAAACAAAATTTTATTCTGTCTAGCTGATTTGCAGAGCATTTTTTAATGACATCTGTTCGTCCACATGAGGCTTAAACTGGGAATGGAGGTCTAGGAAGCACAATTGGAAGCTGCAAAGAAATTTTGCTAATCTACCTGAGCTAGGTAACTGTAGCAGCAAGGAACCTGAACTTCAAAGCTGGGCCATACAAGCCTGGGGCACCTGGGAATGTGCTTTGATTGCCAGAGTGTAGCAAAGTCAGTCCTGCTCCCTTTTCGCTATTATTTTTAGATAAATGAAATACTTTAAGGTTTCCTAGGCTGACAATCCAGTCCCACATATAATGTGAGAACTAACTTGTGTGACCTGACCTATATATCAAAGTGCCTACACAGAGTTCTCATTACAGGACCAGAGATACTGCTTGCAGAAATATTGCTTTACAGGCTCTGAGTAAATCTTTCCTTATATAAATGACCATGAGCTCAGCTGAACCTTTCCCCTGGAATTCCCTTCTATATAAGTCAGTCATTTTTTTAACTCCTCTCAAGGTTCACAATAAGCTTTCAACCAAGCAACTAGACCTCCACTGATCTCCAGGATAACTTTGGCCAACAAATCATGTGAAACATGTTTAGAGGAGAAGCAAATTCTGCAGTGTAACAGTTGACCCAATTCCTACTGCTGCCTGTGTGGTAAGATGTGCTCCTATCCTTATGGTTTTTATGCACTAGACATCCAACTTTTTTATCATTTTACAAATATATAAAACATACCACTTGCAAATGTGTTTCATTAACTAAAATGACTCTTAGTCTGTGAATTCAACAGATGTATTGAGAGTTATGATAATCAGGAGATAGAGTGTGTCTACAACCAAAGTATTAACTCAAGTAGTTGAGTCTGTAACACATTTATCACAGAAAGAGAAGATACATGCAGTATTTTTCAGAGGGTTCAGGTTTAATTTCCTTGTAACTGTATTCCAGGAGAGGTCTGTGTCTTCCCAGTCACTCTCCAGCCCAGCAATTCCTGATTAAAGACCATAAAGGTCAGTGTGCACCTACTGGTTTGCTACAAAAACCCTTTGGGTTAAAGTGTTTGCCACTCGAGAAAGGCAAATATTAACATGAGAAGGAACCCTCCCTCCCTGGCCTAAAACAGTTTTACAAGTTGTTACAAAATTTTATATTTATCTAGAATCTTTATGTTGCCTTCTGCAAGAAGCAGTATCAGTTGGATTAACACTTATAATTAAAAGCAAGTTTAGAAACAGGAATGGAGATGACTGTAAAAGTGTTGACCACAAGGACTGCTAGGGTTGACTAACTGGAGTGCTGTTTTCCTTTGGGAGGAGGGCTGGAGCATGGAGTGGAGGGACACCCAGCCACCCAACTCCCTTCCCTCTTGGCAGCTTGCTGTTCCACACTGCTGACCCCAGAAAGAGAAGAAAGAGAAAAATTAACTTTTGAGGAAAGATTTTATTGTAACCATATTCCATACCTACAATAAGGTTGTACTCTGATGAAAGCAAGGAACAGTGCTCAACGGCAGGAAAGTAGGATTCAACCCACCCCGTCACTGTGTGGTGTTGGAAAAATGCAGTGGGAAATTCCAGCTAGACTGAGATACACAGGGACAAGGACAAGATCTGCAGGATGAGAAGGTATCTGTAAAGGGAAACTATATTGCCATGTTGGGTGGAAAATACACATCTAGTTATAAACTTGCTTTTGTTGTTCCTTTTTGTTTTCCTCTGACTTTAATCTCACTGCCTTTCCCCATGTTATCCATCTTCCTTCATACTTGTAAATATCCACTGAAAGCTTTGACCTCCTACCTACAAATTTCCAGACAATTCCTTTCAAACAGTTCACAGACAACTAATCCCAAAGGACTGCTCAGTTTGTTCAGCCAAAACCAGTATTAAATTCCTATCAACAAACTGAGCCACCCCAGCACCTACACAGAATTCCAAAGTAATCCAAGCAGAAGCTAATTAGCTCATCTAAGAACTAGTTAAAAACTTAAATCAAAATTGAGTTGCGCATAAAGACCTTTTTTTTAATATAAAATTATTCATTATTTGATCTTCTTTTCTTTTTCTCCTCATTTGCATAAAAAAGGGGAAAACCAGAAGGTATGCAGTACAAGATGTATGCATGGCAACCTCCCAAGTCTGATAAAAATGTGTTTGACAACAAAATATTTTTCGTTAGTCAGTTTTCACTGAAAGCTGCAAGTGTCTCTGAAAACATAAACAAACAGGAAAATTTTTTACACTGAAGTTTCAGCTCAGAAAAAATAACAAGACAAAAGCAAGATGCATTCTTTTGCCCAGAAAGATTGTGAGCCTATACAGCTTGGGAGGCTGAGAGCTGCAGAGCAACACAAAGGTGGACAAGACAAGGAAGAGTTTATTACTGCCTGACTTCATCTGGAGCACTGCCTCCAGCTCCAGGGTCTTCAGCACTGGAATAACAGGGAGCTTTTAGAGTGGATCCAAGGAAGGGACACTGGAGCACCTCTCTTATGAAGAAAGGTTGAGAGAGATGGGGCTGTGCAGCCTGGAGAAGTCTCCAGGATGACCTTAATGCAGCCTCCCTGTGCTTAAAGAGCATTTATAGGAAAAATGGGGTTGGGATCTGCAGTGATAGGACAAGGGGTAATAATTTTAAGCAGAAGGAGGGTCAGTTTACACTAGATACAAGGAACAAGTTTTTACCATGAGAATGCTGGCACATGTTGCCCAGAGAGGTGGTGGATGCTCCATCCATGGAAACATTCAGGTCAGGTAGGAAGAGCTCTGAGCAACCTAGTCTAGTGGAAAGTGTCCCTACTCATTGCAGGTGTGTTGCACTGGAAGTCCTTTAAAGGTCCATTCCAACCCAAACTATTTTGTGATTTTATGATTCTTTATCAAGCCTATAGAAAACCTATCACCCTGTAAAGTGGGACTGTGCATCCACCATCACTGTCCCCGAGACCTTGCTGCCAGCTCACCCTGTCCCACATCAGGTGCCTCAAAGTGAAATTCTCATCTTCTCCCTCCAGTTGCTGGATGAAAAACAGGTTTCTGTGACACTCCTTCCACTCTGTATCAAAAGCCTGGTCCCCACTGCACTCATTTGCACACAAGTCAGCCAGGATATACAGAAAAGCAAGAAGAGATATTCCTGCAGACCTGTGTTCCACACATACTGCACACAGGTATTGACTAATCCTTCTGCTGCAATCTAAACAATTCCTGACTGCGCTGCACCACAGAGAGCCTTAGCAGATCACAGAGGTGTTTTAGCCTTACTGCTGGTGTACCACAGGACCCCTGCAAGCCCTTTTGGGTGGCCCAGGGTACGAACATCTGCAGGGTCAAGCAGCCTGTGACTGTCCAAGTTGCCATACCAGGGATGACTGCCTCAGGGACCACAGGCCAAAGTTTTCCCACCTTCAGAGGAGAGGATTTGCTCCCCTCTTTTCCTGCAAACCCCCTGTGTGGACTGTCAGTCAAACGGAGTTAGCAAGGCTGTCCATGTCTGCATGAATATTGAAATAAGAATTCATCTCTGCAAAACAATAAAGTCTGGCTTGAGAGCTGCTAGCAACTCCATCGATTTAACTTGAATCAGATTAAATATTCATTTCAATAAAATCTGAAAAGGCCCTTTTTTGAGACTTTTTTAATTTCCAGAGCAAGTCATAGATTGAGGAAACAAGGGGACAGCAGGGGCTCTACTTCCAAATCCACCTAAAATATGGTATCTGAAAAATCAAGAAATAGTTATTTTTTGAGACCTTCTATATTTGTTTATCTATTTAACACTTCCTTCCTCTCCAGTTGTAATTTTGAGAGAAAGCCTGCAATGAATTCATCTATGAGAAGATGGAAGAGAGTATAATTTCAACTTTTTGCCTGGTACACTTTTCAAGTTATTAATTTCTCAGACTGATAAGGATTATTTAAATTCATGGCTTTTCTAATCACAGACAATGTTTACAAACAGAAAAATAAAAAAGTTTTTAAAAGTTAAATGGACAGTTTTGCACTTTAAGCAATTTATAAATTCACTCCAACCAGTCTTCTACTGATTTTTGTTTTTATTGTTTTATTTCATAATCAGAAATACTTCATAATTGTGGACCTTACTAATAATTTTCATGACAAGAGGAGAATTCAAGTAAAAGTGACCCAGTAGATAACAACCACAAAGCTGATGATGTGAACAGAACAATAGTGGCATTGGAATATTTTGAATTTTAAAAAATAGAACAGGTAATACTAAATTGGTTTATATTTCTGGAGTTTATGATAAAGTGCGGGTGAATTTGGGTGTTTGATTTAGAAAACTACTACGGAAGTCGTAAATGTGCCAATGCATATAAATACGTGTGTGTTTTTCATGCACACTCGGGGCTATGTACATTTCATATTTCAGTGCCCTGTGAAATATTCATTAATCATGTCCCTCAAAGTGCATTCTGCACACTCCACAAAGACTGCCAAATCAATGAGCAGCTCCTATCAGCTGCAATTTTTTAAAAATAGACAACTGTCTTGAAGCAGAGACTGATGTCTATTAAAAAAACCCCCAGAGATTCTCATTTTCTTCCTTCCCTCCTTCCTGTCACAGCTGCCTGGGAGGCAGTATATGAGCAATCCTCCCTCTTGGATAACTAAAAAATATGGTGTGATTTACTGGCAATATTCCTGGTAGTAAGAAACTATATAATAATAACTTTATGTTATATATATGTATAAAACTTGATACTTATGTTAAACAGACATGCATTGCATACATAAGAGGTACTTGAAATTACTTTGAAAACTTTGAAATCTCTGAATTTCTGGTTTGTTTTTTTTTTTTTAACTAGACTGAGGATGACTGAGTAGAGTCCCTTAAAATTGGAAGGGAAAAATAGACACATATGATAACATTTTCAAGTCCTTGCCCAAAATACTACCAAGGTATTTTCTATGCATGTTAGACATGGGGGGGAAAAGCCATTATAATGTGGTTATGCATTGCTCCTCTTCTGAAAATCCTTTCTTTACTAATTCCTCCTCAGCAAAGCTCTAAAACACATCCATCTCCTCCACACCCTGGTGTTCAAAGACCTTACAACCTTTACTGCACTTACCTGCAGCACATATCCTGTGAGAAAGAGAAATGCTGTTATCCCTCTGTTAGAGGTGGGACTCTTAGAGAGTAACCTGGGCTGCTAAAGCCATGCAGTAAAATTGTGGTGTAATCTAGTCATGAATCCACGGCTCCCAGTCCAAACTGTTATCTTGAGGCATCTTTCATGAACAGCTTTTCATATGATCTGCACACAGCTGCTCTTGCAGAAGGAAGAGCTTTTCAGGTCAAAAATTCCAGTTTTGGTAACTTTTTTTGGTGAATTTTGTCAAATTTGTGGACTCAAACTACAATTCAGTTCCATTCACCAAAGAAATTGAATGCAATAATTTCCAGTGCAATTTTGAATGATAGTAAGAGTAAAAACATCATAGTTCTTCCTGAGTAGAATGGCCCTGTTCATTCAGTGCTTGATGCAACAGCAGCACCCATTTCCCATATAACCCCGGCTGTATTTATATGCATGTCAGCTTTGTTGAGCTACAGAAACAGATGTAAAGGGCAGTTTTCAAAAGCTCTGTAAGGCCTAAGTCCTTGAAAGCACTCAGGTATCCTGTATTCTTTAAGAAAGTCAGGGAACCTAAACATCTAGAATCTCAGGCAGAAAATAAGATAAATACATAGTGTCTAGGACCATCCAATATTTGCAAACAGCTTTTACTTCTGAAAAGGGGATCTAAACCCTTCAACTATCAACAAGCACCAGCATGCAGTTGAAAATCACTGACAGTCCCTGCTGTGGCTTTTCTTATCTGTGTCACTGGTACCTGAAGTTAACTTATTCTTCACTGTTGATTTTCCTGTGTAAAAATAGGTTAATTAATGGAGAAATATTCATACAATCTCAGCTCTTACAGACTGAGAATGGTGTTGGATGAAGGACAGGCTGAAAATTAAATGGTTTTAGCTTGATAAAGTTTTGTAATCCTAAATGTAACATTTCTAGCATTGTGTGCTGGCATCCGTGAATATTTTTCAACCTTTCTTCATGAGTGATGAGAAAGATTCTGCCTATTTCCTCCATGACTCCAGTACAGGTAAAGCTCTCAAAATTGAGGACAAATGACAGAAGAATTCAAAAGATTGATAAAGGCATTCCTGCCTATTATTGGAGAAGAGCTATGCAACTTATATTCTTAACTTTCTTCCCCAACAAAAAAAAAAATTCATATGACCTTCTCTTCTCCTAAATTTTTAAGAAGAATGCTGAGCAAGTCTTTAAATGTTTCCATGAAATTCACTGCTTCAGAATCCAGCAAACAGTGAGGGACCACTGGTGAAACATCAATTCCAAAGGATCCACTTTCTTGACCAGGAAATTGCGTGGAAAGACTTCCATTTTATTCCAGCCAGTGCAATCCCCACCAAGGATTCCTAGGGCAGATTTAAATAAACTCCAATTCTATGTGTATTATGAAAATAAATACTATTTTAGATAATTCTTCTTAATGTAAAGGTTTTTGCTCAGTTTGCATCAGTGAAGAAGCTGGGGAGAAGGGACAAATACGATAAGTCTCAAGATTTCACCAATATTTAATAGATAAATTCAAAAAAGGCTAGGCAAAAAGAATGGCTTCTCTGGAAAGATGTTCCAGTATATTCATAAATGAAATATTTGTGACCTTTTCATGTAAGAAGAACAGGAGAGTAAGCAAAAAAATGTGCATGTCAGAAGAAAAAATGAGAACAAATTTGCAGCTTCTACTCACATTTGAGGCAATTGTTCCAGAAGCAATACTCTCAGTTGGCATTGAAGACATTTCCTGAATACCTTGATTACTTCTGCTGCTCCACCTCATACAGCCATGTAGCATACACAGACATTCGCTCCTTGGAATAACAAGTAAGGAAGGTGAGTGTGCTGTAGACCAGAAAAAAAACACCACCTGATGGACTGTGATACTAAAGTAAATGTAATGTGATGGAATTACTGCTCTACTTAGGCTTTTTTTTTTTTTTACTACTTCTAGTAATTATGCCAGAGACACATACACAAAAAAAAAAAAAAAAAAAAGAGATGCATGAAAAACATAGTGGAACAAATAATTCTAGTGTGAACTCACTTACTCACTTCTGCAGACCTAAAGCAAATGTCTTCTTTTATCCTGCAACCATAGACAACCTGTATTAAAATACTTTGAGACTAGATCCAGGGCTTCAATGACACCCTGATTATCAGCAAGCCCCTTCTGTTTCAACCTGATATATGCATGTATTGCTCTCTGTGTCTCTCTTCTTCTCTCTCTGTTTCCTGAACTAAGATTGCTATGTCTCTGAAATGATGTCTCACATAAATGTTGAGTAAAGATTAAAAAACAAGGCTGCAGGGAGTCAGGAGAAGATGTGTGATAGAGCAGGAGTGGTCAGATAAGTAACCATTAAAACAGAAGTAGAAGAAGACAAGAGAATGTAATTTATCAAGCTGAGCCCTACTGAAAAGGTAATGCAGGAGAGGCCAAGACATGAGCTACAGCTCTGCAAAGGCTTCTATTCAGAAGACTGCCAGCCTTCACAACAGGCTTGCATGGTGGAATGTCAGTCAGGCCTTCCTTCTATCTGAAGTGCTTAAATACCTGTGCCTATCTCCAGCCTTTTGCAAAGGGACTGCTGAAGTGGCCCTTTCATTTCAAGCATACCTGGTATTTACTGCCACAGCATGAAATTCCAATTTGTTAATGACTCAGAATCTATTTGTAAAAATACACACCTGTGTCTCTATTTTTATTCACGTAGTAATTGGTTTTGTAGGTAAAGCTCATGTCTATACATGTCTTTAGTATGTGCACACAGGTTTTAATGACAGTATTGCCTTCTTGCTTTTCCAAACAAACCTCTTCGTATTTTTAGAGCATGCCCTGAACTGGCAATATTTGATCGCAAACATATTTCACTCTTCTTAAAAGACCCAGCCAGTGTACACACATACTTCTTTGTTTCTCAGCAACAGCACACTGAAAGCTTGCAGCTGAAGTGTCAGTGTTGCTGTAGTCATGCAAATCACACAATTGTTTGTTAGTGAGTGAGATGTGAAAACCCCTGAGGAAAAAGTGCATGTATCTCCTGTCGTGATATCCAGACTTTTTTGCTCATCTCCAGAGTGTCTTGATACACTCCAGAAAATCATGGGCAAGATGGATTAAAAGCTAGAAAAATAAATAGGGTATACTTTAGTTGATATTAATTGTCTGTGTGGGATGCTGCTCTGCTCTTATTCACCTGATACTAGGAAGACAGTCTGCAAGACCAGAACTGGAAAAAAAAGATGGAATATAATCACATGAAAACATGATCTGTGCTAGAAATAATAATCACAATCCTCAGTCTCATTTTACACTAGATACCTAAATATCCTAGATACCCATATATCATATCAATAATCTTTGGCATTTTAGCCTAAAACCACAGGATTTTCTTTCTACATTGCTTGCCCTTTCTTTGGGCTTGAATTGGGGGAGGTACTGCATGAAGCTCCTGGTATGTAGTCTGGGAATTCTAGGGACTTGGGGCTCCACCACCACTGAACAGATCCAGAGGACCTGAATTTCCACAGGAGGACTAGACCTTTCACAGGACCACCACTTTCCACAGCAGCCACCATTTCAACAGAACTGCAATCACTGCTTGACAGGATTGTGCCTACCACCTGACCAAGAGGGTGCCAGGTTGTATTCTGACTTTGTGGGTTTAAGCCAGTTTTTCTATATCATTGTATTTATTGTAATCTTTCTATTAAATTGTAACTCCGACCTAAAATCTCTCTCACGGTATTTGTGTGTGGTTCATTCCTCCTGCTGGTTTACTTTTAAACCAGCACAGTTTGCTCACACCATAGTGAGATTATAGAAGGAATTTGTCTTCGTGGGGAATTCCATTTACAAATTTGGCAGCCAGCATTACAGCCTAGCAAATTCTGCATCATAACAACCTGGCTCGTGAGTGGAGTTAGTGTGGGAAGGGACAGTAAAGAAGACCTAGGCTTTCTCCAGAGTAGAAGCATACATGGCTTTATTCTGATGATTTGGGAGGTGTTAGATTGCCTCTTGCTGATGCTGTCTAGCAGGGCTTTTTTTATGGAAATGGCTCCTATTGCTTCCTTCAGTTTTCATGTTTTAAGTAGGACAGCAGCTTGGCAGCTGGGGATGTTAGGCATAATTTTTGTCTTTTACCAGAGCAGATGAGCAATTATCTGCTGAGCCTAAATGTGGGGCAGAGCTGACCTAAGCAAGGGTTTTAAGCTGCCATGCAGTCCAAGATCAGGGAAGCTGGGGACCAGTAGAGCAGAGAATAAAAAACATAAATAGAACAATTTGCTGAGGACTCTCTTGGTCCTACCTTGAAGAAAGAAACACTCAGAATCAAAGCAGAAACATGCTTTACAGGCATGTAGGTCACAGAAACACATCCCAGGATAGGGACAGTCTGTTTAAGTCTAGCTAAACAAAGCCTGTTCATATATCATGAATAAATTTAACCATGAAACAAGATTTTTAACCTGTAAAGCGCAGGTCTGAGACTGCCTTTTCAGAAGGGTAGTACAGGAAAGGAAGGAAGAGCAGAAGGGAATTACTTCTAAAATGGCTGATCATTTTATGTAAAGGATTGAAACGCAGTTTCCTCCATTAGCTTGGAGAAGGACTTGCTAGCTCTGCTAAGCCCTGCTGTTTCTGCAGTTTTAATATTTTCTAAATTAAACAAGGCCTAAATTATGCTTCTATATCAAAGAATAGACCCTACTAGCTGCAACTGGTAAAGGTCTCTTCCACACCAAGACTTAATTTTCTTCGAATATTTTTGTCTTTTCCTATGAGTGTAAAGAATTGAAGTCTTAACAGTGCTTTCCCCATGAAAGAGAGGAAAATTCCTACCTTTCTGCTTGGTACATTTTTCACAATGTTTCTTCACAGCCACCTCTGGTATCAGAGAGCTCAATGTGGATCATGTGGACTGGGCCATGATCTTAGCTTTTATTACAAACACAGCTTTTTCCTGTGCTCATGTTTGTATATTTTCAAAGCGCAGTCCTATTTTATTGCTCTTTTTGCTGTGCTGTGCTGTGTTTGCATGTCATCTATGCAGGTGTCTGATCCCAACCACTGCTGTGCTTTTGTACAATGCCAAGGGCCAAGCCTGGATTTGTACATTCCCTGGGATGGAATCCGGTGGTTGATCTTAAAAATTACCCGATGCACAGTACTAAAACTCAGGGATTGCCACCTCCATCCTCACAGAAGGCAGTGTCTCAATACCATTTAAAGAACAGTTGTTGTGTCTCACCAAATGGAGTGCCCCTATAATTAAGAGACATTGTGACAGAAGTCTATAAATTAGGAGGATTGCTCATACTCCTCAGCACTTAACAGAAGGAAAATAATGCTTCCAGGGATTGGTTGTACCCTTGCTCACTTTGCAGAAGTATTAAAAGAAAAAGCAGAAAAGGATTAAAGCTGCTTTTACTGCATTGTAGGGTGACTATAAATCAGAAAATGCAGACTTGCATTCAATTCACAAAGGAATTTTTCCATCTCTGTTAGACTTTAAATTGACTGCCTACCAATTGCAGATGCCATGAGGATCATAACAATTGAAGAAAACTAGTGAACAGAGAAAGAATGTGCTTTTTAAACTTATTAAAACCATCATAATACTGATGATGAATAACTGCTGCAATAATAGTAATGAAATAAGGGTTGATGATTACAGTACAGCAATAACAGTCTCTTCTCTATTTTGCATGGTCTCACCTGTAAAGGAATAATGGAGAATTGCACAAACACATAAAAATGCATACACTATCAAAAATTCTTATTAGGGCTGAGTTGGTGACATATTTTTTTTAATATTTGATTATGTGACTCTTCTTTTCATGTGACAGATTTTAATAGTTTGTAGCTGGTGGTTCTCCAAAATTGTTTGGAAGACTAGAAAAAAGACTTTTTGTAGAATCATCACTAAAAATTAGTAAATAGATCACCTTGGGCATATGACAAGTTTGACAATCATCGTTTATTTATGTTCTGTGAACAATTACCAGACCTTTACAATTAAAACATTTCCTGATTTCATTCTACTGATTTTGCAGTGTTAAAAGGCAGTCTGGGCAGTTTAAGTAAGCTTTATTTCTATGACTTTATACAACACGATGGAGACAAGCAGCAAAGCTGCCTAGTGCATTCTGAAGTGAGTGGGTGACATCAAGAGTAAAGAAGAATACAAAGGCATGAGAAGTTGATAAAACTGAGCTGCTTCTGATCGAGGGGAGAAACTGCCCCAGGACAGGAGAGGACTGTCATTTGTCAGCCAAGGAGACTGCCTGTGCGGAGGAGAGGTGGTAGGTGCTTGGTAGAAATTGGAACTCAGGTTGCCAAAAGGGGAACTTAAAGCTGGCCTTGTGAGAAGACAAAAAAAATGGTGAGGGGATAGCCACATGATCACTACAAAAAGGGTCCCTTTCCACACCTGGAAGAGAATATAAGACTCACTGAATCACTGAAATATTACACTATCATGAAATGCTTAAGTAATACTAAAACCACTGTCTCTGCTTGTGGTTATTTTGTTCATCTCAGTAGAGAAATGTTTGCTTTTTACTATGTATATGGGAGTCAATTACTAAAGCAACAAAATAAAGTCTACAGAAAGATAACATATTAAAACTATGGATTCTTGATGTGGAAGGTACATTTGCATTTTGATAGTTTACTGCTAATCAACTACTATTTCTTCATATGGTCCTGCCTTGTTGGAACCCTGAGTTCTGAAAATTTCAATCTTTCAGTGCTGACAGGCAATGATCTTCAAAAGCACACTGCCTTTGACCTGAAGCCTTGGGAAAGGCTTCCCAAATTGTGTGATAGCACTGAGATTGTTGCTGTGTAATTAAAGTTGTGTCACTGGGTGGAATATGTAGAGATGTAGAAAATTAGGTTTATGGGATTTAGTAACAAGATGGAGGATTTTGGGTGTGGATTTGTCCTTCTTCTTTTTCCACCTTCTTCTTCACAAAACTGGTGGTTTTGGTATTGGTTCAAAAACCCGCAGTGCAGATCATAAATGATTAGTTACTGGGTTATAAGTAAAAATAAATTAGTCGGCATTCCATAAATGGACAGTTTAGACTTTAAAAGGACTTGGAAATTAGAACTTGGGGCCATTTTCACCTTGTTAACTCAGAGGCACACTCTGTGCAGCTATATTATAGATAAGAAATAATAAACATTTGAGTCTGAAGATAAACTCCATGTCTCCTGTGTTTCAATCCAAACTCTGAGTAAAAGAACTCATGAAACAGAGGCAAAGAAGAAAAGAAACAAAAAAGAGAAAATTAATACTGCCTCTTCCATTGCGTTCAGTTAAGGAAAGGCAAATTCATGAAAGTATGACGCTGCTTTACATTACTTGTTTTGCACCACTTTCCACACTCACATTTATCTGTAATCTTCCATTTGCAGTGACACTTTATCAGTTACCATATAGCCAGGCTCATCAATGTCAAGATCTCAAAAAAAATAAAAATCACACAGGTAAAGTACATGTTTGGAATGTGAATGTAAAGTTAAAATTCCTAAACATACTACCTTTCCCTCCTATTTACTCAAACTAAATGAGTGTGTTTTGTTTGGAGAGTAGTTCAGAAAAGAAATGGGGGAAGTGAAGAAGGCATAAATCTGGTTCCCAGGGCATTTATACTCCAGGCTCAGATCTTCAGTTTGGGGTTTTCAGTTTTTAAATTCCTGACATAAGAAAGATTTAATAATTCATACATTATATTAAGGGCTGAGTTATAACTTCAAC
The DNA here is from genome assembly GCF_041296385.1 of Aphelocoma coerulescens. Lineage (NCBI taxonomy): Eukaryota > Metazoa > Chordata > Aves > Passeriformes > Corvidae > Aphelocoma > Aphelocoma coerulescens. Next base: position 52,848,446 of record NW_027184085.1, read on the forward strand.
AAGTCGGCATTACAAAACTGTCAAAAATGTAACAGCTCCTGCCTTCTATAATTTCAGCTGCTTCTGATGAATTATAGGGAAATGCCTTATTGGTGTGCAGTGCTACCAATTATCTGACAGAGCCAGAGTGTATATCCAGCTAATCAGAAATAAGAGCACAGAATTAAATCTCCCATGTGAAACTCATCATTTACATACTTATTATTCAGAAATTATAATAAGGCTAATGAGAAGCTCACATGGTGCCTTTAAAAGTCAAGCCAATCTTACTGTGAATTTTCAGCAGATAAAGCTTCCCTGGTACACAGTAGTCAAAAGATAAATTCTGTTGATTACAGTTTAGTTTAATTAAACATTACAAGTTATTTGTATGGATCCATACATGCTTTGCATGAAGGGATTAGTTACATAAGCTGGAACTGTCTCAAGAGAAGTAATGGAGACAGGGCAGACAGTTAAACAAAAACACATAGGGAAGGTTATTTTTGCATCCATATGGGTATAAGCACAATAAGACACAGAAGGAAAAAAAATCATGGAAACTTATTTTGGAGGGTGAATGCTGCTTTAAAATCCCTGTGCAGCACAGCCACATGCTGCACATGCAAGATGCAGAGCACGATGGCACATTGTGACCTCATGGGTATGGTCTTCAGTCAAACAGCTCCCCACCTCCAGTATGAACATGATCCACCTGTCTCATCGTCACTATAGATAAAAAAGAGATCTCCAGAGGCTGCTCAGGTTGCTGATGCTGGCACTTGACCCTTTCCATGTATTTATAACACAAGTTACAGCTCATTGTGGCATTCAGACTTGACATTAGTGGGTACCATTTTCAGACACTGAAATGTGTCATCATCAGCTGTCATCACTGACTTCTTTTTCCAGGCACACCTTGATTACCATACATGACCTCAATCACAAAAACAGAGAGAAAACTTGACCATCTACCCCTTCTCCCAGAAGAGGCATTTACATTTATATGTGTGACCCTCCATGAGGAGCAGGAATATGATTGTGCTTCCCTGGGCTCCTTTCCAAATGCTGTCTCTCTCTTTTCTTTGGAAAAAAACGTTTTGAAACTGTTTGGTATAATAGTAATTAAAAAAAAAACAAAAACAAAACAACAACAACAACAAAACAAACCACAAAAAATAAAGGCACAAAACCAACCTGCTTGCTGTCACATAGTCACTTGGGATTGCCTTGTGTTGTGTTGCCGTAAGGGGTTTCCTTTGCCCATGATCTGCTTACAGCCAGCACTTTATTTCCACTTCTGTGTATTTCATAACAACACTTGCCACAAGGAAAGATTAGTCCAGTGCCAGCAGAATAAAATAACGTGATAAAGGCACTATTAGCTGTGATCTTTAAGTGCCTTTTCTTTTCTATTCTCTCTTCCTGATGTCCTCTGCAATAGATAAGGAAGCAAAGTCAAATCAAGTAACTCTTTGCAACTGAGATCATCTTCAGCCAGAAAATGCTGCCGCTTTCAAAATATGTTCCCAAATAGTTTTTAATTTGGTGACTGGTAGCAGTTTTGTTACAAGATATTGAGTAGGTTTAACATTGGACATATTTACTGAGGGCAACTATTAACTCAGTAAGAGCAGAGATAAAAAACTTACTCATCACTTTCTCAGCTAAGACTGGTTGAGGTAAGTAGTTGATGATCTACAGTAGCATACACTAATCCATCTAAAAGCTGTCCATTTCCACCTGTAATGACAAAGGGCTCTGGTCTGATTGAAGAAAAGCCTGGGTTTTCCAATCACCTTCTTTACACATGTAATTCAGATTCGTTGGGTTCTCCCTGCCAGCAGGAAGAGAACTCTCCTGTCTGGTCCCACCAGAGAATCCTGTACCATGCAAACAAGGGACAAGGACCCAGTGCAATGAAGACTGTAAAATGCACCACTAGCACTGTTCCCATGCTAGGTCAGGGATGCCACGGGGAGACCCCCAGAGGTCCTGGGAGCCCCTGCAAGGTGATGGGCTGCAGTCAGGCAAGTGCAGCCCTCAGAGCACCAGCCACACTTTGGGTGAAGCTGCCATGCTTCTGCTCCTGCTGTTGGTGTGCTCACTGACACTGAGAACTAGACTTCATCACCAGAGGCTCCTCTGGCATCGCCCCACAAGTCAGTGGAGTAACACCTACAGAGAATTTTGCCTTGCAGCCTATAGTTGTAATGGATGGTTTTCGTTACTTTGGTTCATTTTTCACATCCCCACAAGTGTTGTTCTCCTTGCAAATCACATCCTTGCTTTTCATAAGTGTCTGCATTTAATTAGCCTCAAATTAGAAACCTGCAGCACTGCTGTAAAGCAAATACTTAGATAGTAGTGAAGGACCAGAATAAAAAAGGGGCTTTTTTTCCCTGAAGGAAATCATTCCCAGCTGCAGTAGCAGGGAATGACACTTTAAAGGGATCATACTTTAAACAGTAACAATCTTTATTGGTGGTGTCCAAAAAAGTTGCCACACTCAGATATCAAAAATACTCCTCAAGGCTACACAGCTATGGAATTTTTCTCACTTTTCATATGTAAAACAAAAAAATTAGCCACGTAAAAAAAATAACCTGAGTAAAAGATTGACTGGTAAACATATTTTTCATATTCAAGAGAATATGAATTAAAAGAAGCTTATTTTGTTGCTGGAAAAATAATTATATATTTCAAGTTTTGGGAAATAGTTTCATCAAAAATGAATAATTGTTTAGAATAAGAAAATGTCTATGTTATTAAAAATTTTTCACCGCAGCTGTCTGTGTTCCCCAAATCCTATATTTAAGTGAAAAAGACACATTTTCAAATTTAAGGAAAGAACTACACACCTAGCTGGTGCTATGAAGTCCCTTGTGCTTTTGAAGTGCCTGAAACAGGCGCAAAGAAGTGAGCTGCTCTTCAGTGGTGAAATTCTTGGAGCATCTTTAGACATTTATGTGGCCATGAGGAGAGCTAGGCAGGGGACCTGACAGCCCCATGGCAATTACTAGGTAAAGGTCATTTGCCAGTCTGGACATGCCCTGGGCAGAGAATCTCATGCACAGTGTTGCAGAGATTTCCTCTGTGGAGGAACATCTTCAGCAGTCCTTGACCCTCTGTGCTCACCTGCCCCTGCAATGTATCAGCACGGGCTTTTGTGAAGCTGCATGGTGAACCAGATGGAGGAGCTGATTTGCAGAATGAGAGGCCTTATTTTCAGCTGTATTGTTTCCTTGATGCAACACAACCACAGCAAGGGCTGCTCTGGAAGAGCTCAGTGGCCAGTGGAACAAGACCTTATGAGGACAGGATGAGGACGCCTGGTTTGTTCAGCCTGGAGAAGATACTGGGAGTTGTCTTAGCCCAGGTGCACCTTGCACTTGGTCTTGTTAAACCTCATGAGATTCCCATGGACCCATTGGGAGTCCCATTGGGACTCTGAGATGTTGACCATTACCCTCTGGATGTGGCCGTCCACTCATTCTCCTATCCGTCTAACAGTCCACTCAACAAATCCCTCACTCTCCAATTTGGAGAGAAGAACATTGGGGCGGCCATGTCAAAGACTTTACATAAGTCCAGATACCTAACATCTGTAGTCCTTTCCTTATCCACTGATGCAGTCACTCCATCATAGAAGGCCACTAGGTTGACCAGACAGGATTTTCCCTTGGTGACGCCATGCTGGCTGTCAAATCACCTCCCTGTTCTCCCTGTGCCTCAGCTCAGCTTCTAGGAGGATCTGTTCCATGATCTTCCCAGGCACAGAGGGAAAGCTCACAGGTCAGTAGTTCCCAGGGTCCTCCTTTCTGCTCTTTTTAAATATGGGTACAATATTTCCCCTTTCCGGACATATAGAGCTTCACCTGACTTCCATGACTTTTCAAATATGATGGAGAGTGACTTGGCAATTACATCAGCCAACACCGTTAGGACACTCTGATACATCTCATCAGGCCCCATGGACTTATGTACATTTGGGTTCCTCAGGTGGTCACCTTCTCCTATCTGCTGTCACCAATTTACCAGCACAGGTTATTGGCCTGCCTTTTCCAGTAAACATACCGATAAGAAGACCTTCCTGTTATTCTTTACATCCCTTGCCAGGTTCAGTTCCAGCTTCATCTTTGAGGACAATGCGGGGAACCAGACTGGAGGAATTGAATCAGATGCCAAAAACATTTACAGAAAACATGGAGAGTTTGAGGCTTTATTGCTGGATGAATTTCTTGACACAGATCATGGCATAGCTACTGAACAGCTGTGCTGTCACAAATCCCAGGAAATGCAAGTGTAAGAAGGAGGAGGTTTTTTAATATTCTAAACACTGAAACATGTTCAAATCTGTTTACTCACATTAACGTATTTAAAACATATTAAATGTGTGAGCTTAATACTGTGCCAGAGTAGGAAACTCCACCAGCTGAAGCTCATCCTTTCTTAACCAAAGCACCATTCCCCCAGGAACTTGTGACTAGAACTTCATAAGCAAACTGCATAAATTGCAACATGAATTAAAATTATTCAACTCATATCGATGTGGTTCATCTGAGTTGCTTCATCTGACAATCCAGGCCAGCATCGTCACTCTGGTCAGATGAAACAGCAGCATTCAATCAGTAGCCCCAGTTCTTCTCTACAGGAGTTGTTCTCCTGTAGTTCTCCTTTTCCCTCCCTCTCACACCATTGCCTTCAGCATCTACTACTAGGCAGAGGAATAGCTGACTAATTTACTGGCATAATTTTTGCCTCTGCATAGCTCTGCAGCAATATTCTCCTTCCTTTCCCTCCACAGAATCATAGAATCATAGAATGGTTTGGGTTGGAAGGGGCCTTAAAGACCATTTTGTTTCAACCCCCACTCCATGGACAAGGACACCTCCCATTAAACCATGTTGCTCAATGCCCCATCCAATCGGGCCTTGAACACTCCCAGGGATGGGACATCCACAAGTTCTCCAGACAACCTGTTCCAGTGTTTCACCCCTCTCACAGTAAAAAACTTCTTCTTATTTCTGATCTGAACCTACTCATTCAGTTTGAATCCATTCCCCCTTGTCCTATCACTACATGCTTTAGTAAATAATCCCACTCCAGATTTCTTGTAGCCCCTTTCAGGCACTGGAAGGCTGCAGTGAAGGCTCCCTGGAGCCTTCCTTTCTTCAGGATGAAAAGTCCCAATGCTCTCAGCCTGTCTTTGCAGGAGAGGTGTTCCAGGCCCCTAATAATATTCATGGCCCTCTTTCTCATGTAAGTTAAATATTATCTAATAGATGTGGCCCTAAATAGATGTGTTCTCTTTAAGCTCATTTTTTTTCTGTTCAGGCAACAGCTTCTCTCTGAGGCAATTCTCTTCTCTACTTGTTTTGGCTGGGTCATATTGAACCTTGCAGATTATTTTTTTAAACTGTATTCCCTATTGCATGAGAGCCAAAATATAGAAGTGGCGACATCCTCTCATTCTGTAGTCCTAGATTCTATGTAAATAGCATAGAAATTGTTATTTTTCATTCTCTGTCTTCCCTTTCTTCTTTGACTGATACAGAAAATACCAAAAAGCATTGGATGCAGCAGCTTTCAGCCAAACCTTATTAAAAGGAATTTATTTTACATATAAATTAACAATTTGAGCTTTCCATTCCTTGTGACTCCCTGCTTCATCTTAACAAGGATTCCCTGTTGTAACAGCAAATGTTAATTTTATTGGTTTTAACTTGCTTTTTGGCCAGAAATGGACAAAATCTTTGTATATTTTTTCTGTTCATCTGGCTCTTTCCATCATTCCTATCAGATGCTGCTTGAATGTCTTCTCCAGAGGATATGTGTTGTCACCTGGTATCAGCCTAATTTCCATATCTGATTCCCAGCCTCTGGTACTTCTCTCCCATTACCGTGTCTGTACTCCTTGTCCTAGCAGAGATTAAGGCTGTCCCTTCAGTGGCATTACAGAAGGACCACAAAGCTTTGTTTTGTCTCCATGTTTTTTCCCACCGCCCCTTTTACTGGTTTTGCCAGTAAGAGCTACACACTATACGCCAGTGAAAATGCTTCCTCTTGGCATAGGGAATTTTAATGATAGAGGGTTTGTGAACAAGGTTGTCATTCCCAATTATAATTAAAGATAATTAAAATTATAATTAAACAGTGGTGGATCAGAGTGACCCTGGGAGCAGGTGGCTGGTGAGCAGTCCACGTCAATGAAGTACAGTTGGTGCTTTACGTCCAACTCAGCTGCAACAAAGCCAACACTAATGGTCCTGGAGCTCTGTACCTTTGAAGTAGCTACAAGATTAGATTCCTTAGAAGTGTAAAAACATCCGCTGGAAACAGTTTTTCCTTAAAATCATGAAACTAGAACTATTTGGAAGATTAAAGGCAATTTCAGTACTTAAAGAGAATAATTGAAATATCAAGGGAACTCTCCAACGAAATTGTTGATAAAGTGAGGATCCTAACACTGGGCCCCAGATGATTCTACATCTATGTCTTTTTTTTCATTCAGGCATAATGTATACCAAAGTAACAGCTATTGAACATATTGCTACTTTCACCCTCAGTTCCTTTTCTGTGAAGATTTAGAAATATATTTGCTGCTTGTTACAAAATGAGAGAGGGGCTGCTGTTATTCTGTGTCATCCTTTACATAATGCTGATACTAACTCTTATTAAAAAAGAGCTTTGTTGGGGTTTTGTTTTGGTTTTTTTCATAATTGCATCACTCTGTAAAGGATAAAATGCCAGATGTGAAAGGTCTAAAGAAAAAGTAGTTCTTTCCAGTTGAAGCCAAACACCATGTATGTCTTACACCTTACTCAAAGGGCTGGCCATGGGAAAAAAATATAACATCATTTCTACCCATTTAAAAAGATGAGCCTAAATGGAGACAGTAATCTTTATTCTTGGAATTTTTTCTACAGGTTCCTCCACTGAAAATATTTTTAAAATAGACAAGAAAGGTAGATCATTGGAAAAGATATATTAATCTCTAAAAAATACGCAGAAGTAATAACAATTTTTCATTAAAAATATATGAATGGGCCGTGTTCTTCAATTGCTTCCCTCCATCCTTCCTCTTCTCAGCTGAAAGTTTCTTCTGTTTTAGTAGTGGGTTGACATGAGCTTCCAATTAAGAATCATGGCTTAACATTTAAACAATTATGTCTTCAAATACTGACTTTTCTGCCCATAGAAGATGCCGAATTTCTGCCAGAGAGCCTTGGGACAACTTGCTAGCAACAAGCAATCAGAGCCTGGGACCCAGTGACTCTGGAAGTTACTCATGTTCATGCCAATCACATTAACTAAAGTCATGGTTATAATAAAGCCAAGTGGCACAGTTTATTTTGGCTACTGACATATGTAAAGTGGTTTTCTTAAAGATGAACTATCTAAAGATTAGATTTGCATACACTCATACTCTGTCCACATCTGCTGCTTGCTATATCTTTTTATTTTTGTAGCTAGCATGTTGTGAGAAAACCACAAAAAAAAAAAAAATCCAGATTTCATAATCGTCTTTTTGAGGTTTCTCATAGTAGTTGGGCTCAAAAATAGAATTTGAATGATTTATGTTATTTAAAGTGAAGTAAGGAATAGTTTTGTGAAAAAGAGAACAATTTTTGAAAAATGGCAAGTTTCTTGCACATGTACTCACACCCTGTGTACTTCAGGAGGGAATTCTACAGATATTTTCATTATTTCTAAACCCATTTTTTTTTACAGATTGACAAAACCTCACTGACAGTGAGTCAGGAAGAGTAGTAGTTAGTGAAATTTCATTCCATAGATTTCTCTTGAATGACTCACTGTACTAATGCTGAAACTATCACCACCGTGCTACTCTCTTTTTGCACTCCACTTATGATTTCCAAATCACATGCTAATTTTTGAACATCTCCCAAATTGACAGAGCTGTGCAGATGGCCATGTAAATGCTTCCACTGTCAATACTCAGGCAAACATGCATTCATGCCCTTATTTCTGATATTTTACTTAGCACTGAACATTCTTCTGAACAAAAACTTGCTTTCAGAAACATTTGGAGAATGTAAATGAAAAGAATTCTGAACACCATGGAAGCTGATTCATGGTTTCTATTCAAAAAACTGCTAGTGAAGGCTTTTAAAACAGCTACAATCATGAGCATATTCTTCCCCCCATGACCCAGATTAGAAGAAGTACATGGGTAACTTTAAACATGAAAATAGTGTCAGTCGCTCACAGATTTATATATGCAATTACATTTCTTTCTTACCCAGGAGCTTTATGATTTTTATTCATGTTTACCTTTTCCTGAAATTTTATGAGAAATCTTTTGGAAGGACATAAATGCAGTGACTTAATGCAAGTGTTAATCAGTCACAAACTTTAATGTCATAATGCAAGGGAGAAAGAATGATACTGGAACAAAAGAAGCAGATGAACAAAAGGAGAGATATAAATGAAGAGTAGCCGTGGAAAAAGATCATAAAGCCAGCATGACTGTCAGTGTAAGAATATAAATGTAAAGTCAATTATTAGAAGGTTTAAAAGGCCAATCAATATAGCAATTGCTTGAAGTAATTCCAGGGGTAGAATTGCTCGATGATAATAAACAAGATGAGGATCCTTCAACGGGATTAAGTGCTGCTAGGAAAAGAAAGTCTGTACATGAACTGAAAAAAACCACAAAAATTTAGTGACTAAGAAGGAGTCACTGTGACTCAACAACTGAACATCAGAACAGATTATTTGATTAATTGTCCAATAACTGCATTGCATTACATATTTCTGAATTGATTCCTTTAATTTCTTTATTCTGCATCCACTCAGAGCTTCTTCCTTTAGGAGAAAAATAGGGATAAATTTATAATAAAAGTCATAAAGAAACCAAACATTAAAGAAGTAAATTGTGTACCTTTTATAACAGGGTATCCAGAAAAACACTAAAGAAATATTTGAAATAGCTGTTTTTAAAAAGCCCAAACAGATGTTTTGCCAATGGAGGAGTTTAGAGTGGTGGTGTTGGATTTCAGATAATTTTGAGTACAATCAGTCAACCCAAAAATTTTAATCAGTTATTTACAACAGTATTCTTCCGCAAATCCTACAGATACAACCCACTCAGCCCTCTGCTCCATGAGTGTTATTGTCAGGTGGCACAGCAGTAGCAGGTCGATTACTCAGAAAGCAAACATCTGTCTAAGATATCGATGTTGGCTCCAGCTTGTTTTGCTGTCTGTGACACAGTGCTCTAGGAAGTTGGGGGATCCATTGATTAAGGGATAAGAAAACTAACCAAAGATAGCCCTCTGTTGAGGAAGCAAGAGAAACCGAAGAAATGAATGGGAGAGTACAAAGTTGGAGCTACAGCTTTAATGGAAGACAGCTTGAGGATACAAGGTATAGGTTACGAAAAAAATAAAGGAACAAGAGCTGAAGTAGGTTGCTTGGGACTATCAGCATGCAAAGCTACCTTTTAGAAAAACAATTGTGATGCCTACCTCTCCATCTTTCTTGAGTCCCCTTGTATAGCAACCAAAGAGCTGGACTTCATCAGTAAAGAATGGCTGCAAAAACATGAGTTGGAAACACTTTTTCCTTCTTTGGTATCATAAACTTTCATATTTCTGCTCCTGGCATAAAACCAATGGCCACAGTAACACACCTACTCTGCCTTCATAAATCCAGGGAGCAGAGTCCATGATGTGGGGTGAAGATGCCAGTAACAACCTTATTCCGTTAAAGGGAGGGTGATGTCTATGCAGCAACTGGATAAGTAAGATTCTCCTTCCTACTTTTCCACGAGGCTTCACAGATGGCCAGATAAGGTTCCAAGACTGTCTCCTGAGAGACCATGAGCACAGTCTTCCATAACGAAATATTTTAATGGTGTTTAATGCATCCTCCTTTCCAGTAAACCATAAGTAAAGAAGCTTATACTGAAAGCATGAATATTAAGACCATAGAGTTACTTGTGTTTTCATCTTCCTCCACTAATAATCAGTAGCAAAGGGAAAAGAAGCTGCGACCTGAACACAAAGACAAAATGAATAACAATAACGCTAGCAATAATAATAGCTGTAATAACAGCAAAAGTAGAATTAGACTTCAGTTGACATCTATGACCCAGAAGGAGAATTTAGATAAGGCAATTAAGTGGCCATGTTTTGCATTGTTGGGATTCATTTTCATTGGGTTTAAACAAAAAACATACAGGGACTGTCATATTTTCTTAAACCAAAATTTTAAAATGTTCAAGCTACTAAAATAGGTAGAATATTCTGTGCTCAATTCAATCCATTTTAGCAATTGGCAGTTATTGTTGAGTGCATAGCTACATGCTTCACATTCAAAAAAATATTTATGGCAAAAAGCCCATATGTTTGTGAGAACAGTATTAGTAATTTGCTTTTCCTCTGGAAACACTATTTTTTGATAGCAACAAATGAGCACACTACACACACTTGTAGCAACGTATTATAATCTACACTAAAACAAGATGTCTCCTGATTACTTTCTTACCTGAAGATCAAGGACTGGACTCCAAATTATCTTATCTGTTCAACTTAGCTTTCAGACTCTGAAGTTTGAAGGTGTATAAACCTTTCTGACTAGAAGATAACAATTTTTCTTTTTAAAAATTAAATCACTTGGAGCGAGAATCTGGAGTGAGAGGAACAATGATTTGGACACAGGCTCCCTTATGAAATAGTCTGAGGAAGCTCAGCAAAGCTGCATTTGCTCTAGTGTTTCCAACAAATATTCCTACAGAAAGTCAGAAAATACCAGTAGACACAATCTGTCTGTTAAAAAACATAGAAAAGTGAAAAGGAAACTTGCAGAGAATGGTCTCTTTTATCTGTCATTCTCTAATAATGGGAATGTACTGAAGAATAGTGTTACTGATGAACATAATCTGTAACCTGTATGGGCTTTCACTGAGATTTGGGGAAGTTTTAATTCTGTATGGTTCCTCTTCCTCCTTAGAGGTGTTTCTCCAGCTTCAGAAAAACTCACCCTTTAGTTTTAGAAGAGATTTTTGTCTTTCAATTCAATGCAAACATTTATTGCCTCTGGAATAATAAAAGTCCCATTTATTGACTGGGGAATAATAGCTCAGAAATAATCTCTTTGGAATACATATGTCAATGCCATTAGTGCATCTTGTCACTAATGGATTCTTGAGTATTTTTTTTTTAAAAGCATGAGACCAGTATAAACAGAAATTGGAACAGATCTTCTGTCCTGTAGATATATGACATATAGCCAGTATTATGAATTTATTTTGCCTGGGTTTTTACATTATTAGTTTAGTTTAGTTTCAAAGCCTTAGAAACTTGGTAATTTAATTTGTACCACAGGAAAAAAATACTATTCTGTGCCTTTTGAGTGGTGGGAACAATCTAATTAATAACACTAACAGATAGGCGTTTCCTTCTAGCAGCAATTTATAATCCAAGAAATTTACCTTGAAGCCAGAAGCACTGTGTTGGATCAGCACATCCAGAATACAGCCAATCAACAGCATAATCTTCCATTAAACACTTCCATCTTGAAAACAGATTCCATGGCCCAGCATATGTGAGATCTCAAACACTCATATGAGATATTTCACATTTCTTTCTGTCTTTGTTGTTTGTCCAACATGACTGCATTTCACAGCTATAAAAATTGGGTACTGGGAAACAGTTCATTTCTTCCTCACACAGACATCCTTGTAGAATAACCCAAGAGCTATTTGGCATCTGAATTAGTTTTGGTGCTCCATGCCTTAAATTCTTGCTGGTTAGACTTGCAATTTACTCTAACTGTGCAATCCACAAGGCAAGTGACTATCAGACTGCCAAACCACAGGACACTGTTCTGACAAATACCATGTTACTGTACACCCTGCTGCCATTTTTCTAATGTAAACCAGGTCACCCTCTTTCTGCACTGGTCAGTGTCCTCAGTAAAACGATGCTTCAGAGTCCTGCCTATCCCAAGGCTGCTGTATTTTAGCCCCTGCTAGTCCCAAAAAGTTAAACAAGAACCTGACATAAAAACAAGATTTGGGAAGGTTCAGTTACTGTTTGCAGGACAGAGATAACTAAGCCAACTACTTTTTTTAAAGAGTTTCTGGTTTTGCCTTGCTTCTAGTTATGAGGAGTGAGGTACTAATAGCCCACCATTCAGAGTCCTGAAACAAAAAAATAGAAAAAAGAACTGAAAAAAAGGAAAGAGGTAGATAAGCACGCAACTTGTTTGACGGAATAGGTGTGTTAAGAATTTACAGGAAGCTCTTTTGTGCAGTTAAAAATAGCTACAGACAAAGGAGGTGGATGATGCTAGAAGTCAGCTGGTAAGGACACCAAGCTCTGTGGGGATTGGGGTGGGGGGTGGAGGTTAGACTTAGTGGGTTTTCTTCTGTTCCTAAATCAGCCAAAACTGTGTGATCAATTAGCAGAGGGTGAGCTGTGCAGAAGAAAGATGTATGGGGAGGGAATACACAAAAAGGGGAGAAGAAGACAGGAGAGAGGGAGGGGAAACAAGTCAGAGGCAGACAAATTAGAGTGCAAATGAAAGCTTTCCTTGCATTGCTGGGTGCAATCAGGGTGATACGGTTCTATGTGAGCAAATAATGTTAAAGCCCAAATGTGCTATAGATTTTTTACTTAAAAATTCACTCAATATATCCCCAGATTTTGCTTATTACACAACTGAAGGAAAAGAACCATATTTTTCAGCACAATGGTCTGCTATGGGCACATCACTTTTGCTGGAAATATACTTGACCGATTACGTAAGAACAGAGACTCTATCTGCTGCAGCTTGAGCAGAACTCCGAGATATAGAATTTCATATTCACAAACACGTCCATGATACTGTCCTGTTTAAACAAAGGCTAATGATGGAAACTCAGTGTAGCTTGCAAAGACTACAGATGGCTCTGGGACTCTGGTGCAAGAGGGTGTAGAAAGTAAAGGGACGTTCTACTAATCCAAATCTCAGGAACTATAAGGAGACTAGGAAGAAGATGAACAAAAGGCAGACAGAAGATCAATATGTCTCTCCTTGAGTCACAGTAGCCAGTTGGTTTTCATGAGGGAATTGAGAGACAAGTTTCATCACGGGAAAAAAAAAAAGTGACTAAAAAAATAGATCTAAACTCTTAAAAATACCAATTTCTCAAAATAAATAGAATATTAACAGCAACAGTTAGACACAGTGACTAGAACTGAAAGCCTTTGTGGGAGAATCTTGTAGAATTGGAATTAAAAGTTTTGAAAATAACTGCAAAGTGGTTAAAAGAAGTGGGAACATAATTTAATTTTGAAGATGATTTAGGAATTCTGAAATTCATTATAACTTTGAAGTTATGAATTTTATCTTTAAAAAAACTCCCAAAACCACAACAAAACAAAACGAACAAACAAACAAACAAACAAACAAAAAAAAGAAACAAAAATCCAGCCTCTTGGAAGTGTCAAGATGTGATTTTTAAAGGCTTCTAGTTAACCTTTGTGGTGCGTGGGAAAACTGGGTCTTTTTAACAGCTGGAGTCTGGAAACCCTAGAAGTGCTAGTTCCCAAGCTCTGAGCCTGTAAATTACAGGCCTTGTCTCCCAGCTCATTTTTATGACTGGCAGCTAGAGTCATAATTGAGACCTCAAAACCTAGAAAACCCCCAATTCCCACTTCGACAAGAAACTGAAGAGTCTGGGAGTTATTTAATCTCCAGCAAGCAGGCAGAGTACAAAGATGTTAAAGAAAGTTGGTGGTAAAATTCAAAACCCTGCCTCACCTATCATACCCTCACAGAAATCAAAATGTCTCTGCAACCATTTGAAATTTGACAAAAATTATTCTCTGATGGAAAAATTGTTCCCTTTGAGAATTTCTCAACTGTCTGTTTAGCAGAGTTGAAACACATCATATTCCAGAGATGAGACACAAGAAATGAATAAAAAAGCTTTTCTGACATACTTTTAATGGCTTCTGAGCTAGTCTCTTGTAAGTCTGTTCTGGTCCTTTAGCTCCACCTGAGACCTTAACAGCTTTATCACAACTGCCTAGTTTCATCAGCTTGGTAACAACCAAGAAATTGTTTTGACACTCAATACTTTCTGTCAAAAACAAGTCTTGTGACTTGCTGCAACAGTGATATGTCATTAAAAGAAAAATACCTATTTCCAAAGTTAAATAAACATTTTCAGTTCATACAACTGCAAGACTGAATCACCTGGTTTGGGAGTATTGAAAAACTATCTTCACTTTATAAAAATATCCCTAAGACACTAACTGTACAGAAGAGTTATGGTTCAACAATTAGCTTAGCACATCTGACTGCACTGCCAACTGAAAAAAAATTGCCCTCTAAAGCATGCAGTGTTTTGGGGGTAAATATTTTCCATCCAGTTGTGGTTTTAAGGTCTTTTTAATTCTAATTATGTAAAAAACTCAGAACCAAGATGAGTCTTAAAATCCCAAAGAATTTACTTCCTAGGATTACTTTGCAGTTCCTTTCAAGCACAGTATCAGAAAAAGCTCTAAAAGACTTCACTGTTATCATGAGAAAATTAGACAAGATGTCCAGGCATCTTCTTTCACTGAAATTTTGCCTGCCATAACATTGATTCATTTAGCAAAAAGAGCCAGCTAGTGTATACTAGGAACCATCAGAGTTCACTTTGGATATGTGGGAACATGCTCATCAGTGTGGGTCACCAGTGTGGATCACCAGCTGGGTAAATTACAATCATTTATTTGATTTCAAGTTGCTCCTGTATTTGTTAGGGTTAAAATCAGAAAAGCAATTATGATTCCAATTTGAGAAAGATTTTTCTTCTGCCTTTATTGATGTAGTAAAGGAGCCATGGTGTAGACCATCTCAGTATTTCTGTAAGGGAGAAAATAATTAGCATTGCAATTTGAAAAACAGTGACAAAAAATAATTTAGAGCATTATACTTACATAAAGTGGTACCATTTTTCATAAATTATCAAAGTCTGTTGTTACCCTCAGTAAATTTTTAGTGATACTTCTAAACAGGGATTTTGTACATAATCTCTTGATTGGTAGGTCCCAGCTAGATACTTTCTGGGTACCCCAGGGAGAGTAGTGACTACATGGGTGGCCAGGGAGCCAGTGCTCTGACCAGGACCCTTAGGGATAGAGAAGAACACCAACACAGGAATTCACTTTTCAGAAATGAAGTAAGGGTTAGGCATCACACCTATGAAATGTGAAACAGAACAAGTTTCTTCAGCTATTTGAATTTAAGTACTTCAATTATCTTGCTCACAGGCTTTTATTTAGGGGCTTGACTTCCACTGAAATCTCACTTCAGCTGCTTTTATGTATGAGGAAGCTAATAAAATGTTAGCATGAGCATGTCCAGTGTTAGTCTTGAAGAGTACCAAGGCTGAAGGGGTTAGTATTTTAGTGTGAAGGGAAGGGCTGGACCACCTGTGTTGGGAACTATGCCATAGAAATACCCATTCTGAAAAGTGGTGACCCGTTAAGGACAGGAAATGGGAGAAGGAAACACTCAAGTGTGTTGTTTCGAGGCTGCTGCTGTGGCAAGTCTATCACTGCATGAGGCAAGCAGAAGGCAAAGTTTCAGGGTTCCTGAGGAATACTCAAGAAGCAAACCTGAAGGAAGAAGATTTGGGATACCAGCTGTGAAGGCAAGCAGTGCAGCAGCTGGTAAGCCCATGAAAAATCAGGGAAGAGCAGAGATCCTGTAAATTATCACAGAAATACCCAGTGTGATTTTTCAGAGTGGGAGAAAGAGGTAAGCCTGGACTATACAACACAGCTGCAGTCACCAATTTTGGCAGCAAGCCAGAGAATCAAAAAATATTCTGTACTCATAAAAAGAAAAAAAACCTGGACCTCTCAGGTTTTGCTATCAGACCAAAGGATTTCTGCCCTTTCTATGATCTGTGTAGGTAGTGGGTGTGAAGCAATATGGACAAAAATAGGCAGTGTAACAACACCTCCATCAGGGAGGCTCAAGTGGCCATGACTGAAGGAAAGTACGGGGGGTAAGAGCAATCTGTTCAGGCATATCCTGAATTCAGGAACCCATTCAGCAGCCCCGAGCCTCATCACGACCTGGAAGCCTTCAGCAGCCAGGCAGGCAAGGAGCTGTAGTGCCAGGAGAAACTAATGGAGATTTCGAAGGCCTCAGGGAGAACAAGCAACCTGGAGGGTGGTGAACAGGGACAGAGACAAGGCAGGGATGTTTAATGCATTCTTGTCTCTGTCTTTGACACAGATGATGGACCAAGGGGGTCTCAGTGCCCTGAGATGAAGGACCATGACTGTGAGAATGATCAACTCCCAGCCAACCCTGATGTTGTGCAAGATCTGCTGGTCCAGATGCAACTCTACAAATCCTTGGGGCCAGTAGTAACATCTTATAGCAACATGGGAACAGGTTTCATTGCATTAATCTGTATTGGGGAACAATTCTGCTTAGTTGAGAAAGAAGACTTATGGATAGTACATACATCATATATTGGCTGACTAAATTTGCCTACAGTTTCTTTGCTCTAGAAACCTAGACTGAGGGCTGGATTGTAAGAAAACCCACCTCTTATTCATCCATGCATCAAAACCCTAGCATGGATTTATAAATCGTAAGGAAAAGTGTCTCTCACAAGGAGAAAATGTCAATTTTATTAGGAACATTTGGTATGAGTATGCTCTCTTTGAAGATGCTGTGATTTGTCTCACAAGCCAATTGGCATGAATTATGCACCATCAGAGCATTGCTGGTGGCACACCTGTGTGGAACCTGTGTTTGGGATGATCCAGTCTAGCAATCTAGCAGGGCACTTCAGTGTGAGTGCTGAGTGCTGCTGTGTTAATCCAGTGATCCTCCAACCTCTAGAGCTGGCCTGCATGCAGCCAGAGTAGTCATATCTTTGCCAGTCTTTTGCACTCCTAGCTCCAGTATATGAAGCATAGACCTGTCTAAACCCAGAAAGTGATGAAACTGCTTCCTATCTCAGTGGTAATGAGCTGCTGTAGTCCTCTTTTTGATCCTGGTCTTGTCTGACTGGACATCAACAAGCCAATCCATTTCCTGATTGTGCCTTGGTTTTATATCTACAAAATGTGGCAGCCATTCATAATGCATAGTAAGATCTTCTTGAACTATGAACTCTCTCATGCAAGCAGTCTTTTCTTAGCATAATCCCATGAAGTGAGACTTGCTGATTTTTTTCTTACACTTGTCACAGATAAGGGAGTGTAAACCAGCAGAACAGCATGCATAAACTACTGCTTCTCTCCTGACATTCACTTCTACCCCTCAAACACTTCTGTTTCTACTCATCAGACTATTAAGCAAGTCTTTATCACTTCATTCTCTTCCTACATTCATCCCATGAGTGATGGATGTTATTTTCATGCAGTAATTAAGAGTTGCACTTAATTCCTCCCAGAGATAAGATATTCTGCACAAATGGGAGTTTTGATGCCTTGCCTCACACAGATGAATCTTCTATTCAAGTGACAAAATGGTTTTTCTATTCTTTATTTATAAGTGACTGTTTTTCAGCTTCTAGGGAATAGTGCCTAAAGGGTTTGGCTTTAATTTATCTTCTTGGTCTTTCATCTGCTTAATGGCCAACACAGTTTGCTGATTCAATACTTGGAATGTTCCTGAATATACTCCATATATGAATAAGTGTTTGGTCATCAGCTGTTAGGATTTCAGTTACATTTGGAAACAGACAAATCAGGAAGAATCCTTTTCTTCATCACACAGAGACTCTGTCTCTCTGCATTAGGGAGTGCTTGTAGCCAAGATGTTATGGAGCAGATGTTTGGGGAGGACTTTGGGGAGAGCCTCGTGGCACCATTTTTTGAGGGTCTCCTTCTGGAACCAAAGCAAGTGCTTCCCAGGACCAGGGAGCAAGTCTCCAATCAAACAGGAGTGAGACCAGGGCATTGTGTGCACCATAATGAGTGATGCATACTGAAGAGTAACTTGATCCAAAGCTGTGCTTGTAAGAACACACTCCCCCATCGATGTTGCCTCCTCCCAATATCAATACCCTCCTCAGCATGGCTTCCCTCCACTCAGAGAAGAAGTTGAGAGAAAGCAAAATGCACCAAAGAAGTTGTTGGACTCTGTGCCCTGTTCATTTGTCCTTCTAACCACAAAATGCAATTAGGAGCCTTAATTTAAAACAACTGACCCATCAAAATCCTGAGAAGCTATTCTCAGGAATATTCCTTCTGAAGGGATGAGAAAATGTAATTGTATGTTGCCAGACTCATTGCTTTCAATGCTTCATTGTTCCTGAGTGGACTGTGTGTGCAGAACTGTTACAAAATTCATCTTATATACCAAAACAGATATAGAACTTTACTAGCAAGCAAACCTCTTACAGGAAAAAAAAAAAATATATATATAGATATTTTTTTTGGTAAGATAAGTAACATATCGCCTAAAATTTTTTGTCAGGTAGTTATAAATCTCTGAATGAGTTTTATTGAAACAGGAAAGAAAGATTAAAAGCAAGCAAGCAAGCAAAGAAAGAAGTGGTAATAGAAACATTTAAATGTAAGTGCTCACATTTCAATGGAAATGGTTTAATTTAAGATGACATTTAACAGTTCCTTCCATCCACGCTGTTGGAAACTAAAATCCAAACAGAACAGCATTATGTTATTTTGCAAGTGAAATTTAACACTGATCAAGAAAAGAAAGGTATGTTCTAATTTCAGTAAGAGAAATGAAGCCCAGAAAGAGTAAACAGAAAATAAAGTGACTTAAATGTATAAATTACTTACTGTGATAACACAAGAGCCATTAGTCAACACATGGAAGAGATTGTGCAGAAATGTAAGTTAGCAATTAAAGGAATATTAGCGTATATTCCATTAAGAAAAAAAAAGATAACTCCTCTTCTAAAAAGGCTCATGTGCTCCTTCCTCATTTAAATCACAAGAAAAACATCGATTTCTCATTCAAATCATAAAAAACCGGCAACAGGAGGTGCTTTCCTACTCTGTATTACCCAGTTGTCACCCAGCCTTCTGCTTAGTAGACTTTACTGGTAGAAATGGTGACCCTGTGACACATGACAGTGGATACCTGGGCTGCACTGGTTGACTTCAGAAAGGTACATAAACAAGTGGTACTCAGCACAGCACTGTTCATTTGCTCTGATATGCTACTTCTAAGATGTTATGGTTAGAGAGAGCATGCCAGGAAATTACCTCTGAGAAATTTAGGTCAGTGTCAGTGACTTTTTGAGACAGTATCTTAGCTTCCAGGGTTGCTTTTAGTCAGACCCTGTTACAGAGAAAACTTAACTGCTGTTTTGTACAAATAACTAAAAGCATGGGAGTGATCCTGCACAAAATTTTCATAAAAAAATAATAACATGGGATTTTCTTCACCGCTTTAAACTTTGCTCACATCCACACGTAAGCTCTAGCAGATAATTGCATTTTGTTGACTGTAGAGAATAAAAGGAGAGCAGCAGAGAGGAAATGGAATGGAGTCCCTTTCCTAATACACTGTGCAAATCATACAGTAAAACCCACAGCAAATTGTTACTGCTCTTCTCTGGTATTGCTATATTCCCAGCTGCTGCAAACTCTGCTCTAACACCACCAGAACTGCAGCTCAGAAGTTATGCTGGTGATTCTGATCTCTCCTGAACTGCACTCATTCTTTGTGGTAAGGGCAGGGGAGAATGATTTCCTGGACTGTTTACACATAAGACCTAACATCTGGCAGGTTGGCCTGTGTCCTACTTAATTTGACTTCAGTGGAACTACTCATGTACTGCTATTCTTTCTTATACACAAAGAATTCTTATCCTAATTCCTAGACGGCTTGACTCTGGACTTCGTTGGGGTTTTTTTTTTTTTTTCCTTTTTTAAATTTCTTTTTTAATTACCTACCATTAAAATAATACCCCAAACTATAATATTTTTAAAAGTGAACCTTTTCCTGATCACCTTGTTCTCTTTGATACCTGTTCAACCTCCATGACTATAGGTTCTGAAGGATAATTCTCTTGACTGTATTTTCACAATCCTGAGCTGAGGAAATGCTGTCATCTGTATTTTGCAGGCAGCGGGTCAAAATCACACAGCAGCTGATAGAAGGGTTTCCTTTCTGAGAATGGATTCTATACTTTCTACATCAAACACTGTGTCAAACTTGCATTTATACAAATTTTCCTCTCTTAAAAAATGCTGCAATTATTGATTTATTTATACTTATGTTCTCTCTCAGTCCTGTTATTTGTTTAAAAAGATTCAGCTCAGGCATTGTGTAACTCATGGACCGTAACTGAGTTTCAAACAGCTTTCCACCAGAATGGGAGACATGCTTGCTGGATTTTGCGTAATTCAGTACTGGTTTTGCTCTCTGGCTAAAAAGGCATGATCTTTAGAATCTGTGTCACTCTGTGCATATGAACAAAATTTTCCTTCAGTGAATATTCCATAACATCTGATGTTTTAATAAGACCACTTGAAAGATATGTCATAAACCAGGCATAGACACATATGAATGTAAATGTAGTAGAAACAATAACAAAGTGACATTAAGCAAACAGTCCTGCGCATGTGGGTCTTGACCTTTCAAAAATTTCTGTACATATACACTTGTGTGTATTTTGCAAGACTGATGTCTTAACACTTTCCAAAAGATACTATTTATAAATATTTCTAGGTACCTGCCTAGCTTGTCTCAGCCCTTCTAGTCAATGAATAATATGCAGATGAATCATCACACTTTGTTTTTTTGGTAAAAAAATAAGCTTTGGTATGTTTCACATAGCAGCCACAAGCAACTGTAGGGGTGGGAAACCTTTGTGAAGAGCAGTCTCAAAGAAGCTATTCCACATCCATTCCACAATGTCCTCTCTACTCATTATCCTGGAAAGCATAGGAAAAACTGTTGACCAGCTCCCACTGTCGAGTACACAGGTTAGTTTAATTTTGTATTGAAATGTTCCTGTCAATCCCTCATGCCATGGGTATCTAGGCCACATGTGCTACATACCTGAGCATTTGGGTCAATGTTTGTTGGGGCTACACTGTTCAGAGAGAAAAACTACCTGCTTTCAGTAAGACCACTAATTTAGCTGATCAAGACCAGCATTCAAATTCTGAAGCTTGTTTAATTCTGTAACAAGACTGCAAGGTTATTTATGAACTGTCTTCTTTTTGTAGCTCTGGAAACTGAGCACTATTTTGACAGTAAAGTCACAGCATCAGGGAAATGATTCCCCTCTTCTCAGACGAGTCTGGTAGCAGGTGAAAAGTAAATAAGCAGGGCTGCCTAAGCAACAGAAACAATCTTGTTGAAGGAATGAGAAAGAATCCAGCCTAAGTTTCAGCAAGAAACCAAAGCACAAAATGTATTGAGAGAATAAATTTCGTTTGTTTTCTTTGATCTTAGACATCTGATATATACCTGCTGTCCTTTCAGTGTGCCCTTTACATTTGTCGAAAATGAGTTCTTTATGCTGCTTTCAAAGAATACTCTGAGACCCTAGTGTGGCCCTAGTGGGGGGGTGGGAAGTGGGAAAGGGATGCACTGCCACAACATCACCTTGACCTATTCAGGTTCTCCAAAACCTAATTATTCTATGTATACCTGTACATATGTATGCTTGTATTTAGACAGACTGTGAAAAGCTCCTGTCTTACTGGTACCCAGTAACTATCAGAAACGTATTTGAACTCAAAGAAAAGCCTGCACATGCAGTTTTCTCAGTGTCTTGGCTAGACTATGCCTGGTCTTTCACAACATCAACTTTAAAACAAAATCACAAACAATGGCAGGTTTTGAAAGAAGAGTGGAAAGGGTCCTATCTTGAAGGGAATGGAAGGAAAAAGAGGTCCAGGTGTAGGGAAAGGACTGGCAAGTATATATTACTGTTAACAGAAATCTATTCATGAAGTGAGTTGCTATGAGGTTTAGAAGTCTCAGAAGAGCAGAAGAAAATTCACTCTCAGTATTGCACAGCAATACCAGTGTGAGTTCTAAATGAGAAGAAAGGGTAAATTAGCTGGTGAGAAGCCTGGAGAAGCTTTTTTTTTTGAAGACTATCTCAAAAATCAGTCAATCAATAAATAAATAATCTACATATTGTGAAGAATTGTAGGTTTATGTGGCTTCTTTGTCACTTTCTGATGATGTCTAGATTGCTTTTTTTTTTTTTTTTTTTTTTTTTTTTGAGTCAGCAATAAAGGATACAATCTGTTTTCTCATGGATACACTTGCAAATGCACAAAAACGGTGTTTTGAGAAATGTGTCTTGGTCTCAAACACTCACATCAGGGAAGAAGAATTCAGCATCTGTTGTATACATACTGTGAATAAATGCATAAAAAGGGATACAAATATGAATCTAACTAAATAGCTATAGAGATTTTAAGAAATGTCTTCTTCCATTCCTGAGCAGTAATAATACACTAGCTTTAGTCATTATGTCTCTAAATAATCAAGTCATAATTGAGCATTAATTGCTTAGCCTGTGTCAGCATTAAGAGAAATGAGATGCAATTAATTTAAGCCATTTGGTTTTGACTTTCTGAAAGGGTCTTTACTGAGGTGAATTTTTTGAGCAGCGTGCTGTTGACTAGCCTGCATCATCAGTCACTCACTAACACCTCAAGCATGGTGCAAAGCTACAGGAGGAATCACAGTGCTCCAGAATGTGTCTGAGTAATCACCAGGAGCTACTGGTGGACTCCTGTCAAGGAGCTGATGGGCTCAGAAAATGAGGAGCTCCCTACCCTGACACCTGTTTTCCAGCTGGTGATGCTCAGTCCATGTGAGTTGTAACACCAAGCTGCTGCCTGTCCAAGCAAGTGCCAGGTGACAGAGATGGCACAGCGTGAGGGGCTCGTCCTGCCACCACTGTCTCAGCAATGGCCATGGAGCTGGGCTGGGCGAGGCTCACACAACACCTAGACCTCCTCCAAAGTCAGCAATGTGGATACATCCAGTGGTGATGAGGTCTTGCATTGCCTCACTGCGTAAAGGGTAAATTTCACACAGACTTTGCAACCAAATGGATTTTATTTCCACAGTCACAAATGTGATGCCTTCCACCAGCTCTGCAATCGCTTTCAACTTAAATAAATTGAAGCAGGCAGCAGGGCAGGGGAAATTAAACTAGCAAAGGAAAAAAAAAAATACTTAAACAGACTGGAACAGTTATTGCTGCCTGCTAGGAAATGTTTTTCTTGTCTTTTATCACCATGTACAATCCCTAGTCCCATGTGATTAGCAAATTCATCTTGAAACACTGGTGTTGCTTGACTGCAGTTGAAAAATTAAGTGGTATCTTTAAATTCTTGTTCCTCAACTCATTGAAAAGAGATGTTTTGCAGCACTTGGATTCTAGCATACATAATCAGGCTGCACATTTCCTATCGCATTCAACACCTTGCAATCTCCTGTGTGCCGATTGTGCACAGTGCAGTAATATGTCTAGAGGTAATTATTTCTGTCACCTACATAAGGGCAAAAGAGATGAGAGTCATCTCATGGTTACCTTTTAGTATACTTTTAAATGCCTGCCTGGATTGTTTTATACATGAGGACACATTTTATTCTGGAAACTTGTTCCTGAAAACAAATGCTAAGGGAGAAGCACATGAAAGAAATGGGCCAAATATGCTGTCTTTATTCAGAAGTCTCTGAAATTTATTGGGATTACTGCAGTAGAGGGACAAACAAAAGATGAAGCAAATAGATTTTTTTTTTCATTACATAAGGGACAAGCCCAGGAAAAGAGTTCTAGAAATCATGGTGAATGAAAATTGAAAGCCAAGTCCTTGTCCCTTTCCGCAGATTTAAAGGAGGAAAAAGCAACAGTTCTGGTCATGCAATGAGTCCCATCTATCAAGTCCTGCAAAGGAAGCTGTAAGATACCCTCTCCCTGGAAAGAGCCAGTCTACATAGTAATTCCTTATGCCACTGAGGTGATGCAGATACCTGAGGATAGTGTGGCATGTGCAGAGAAGAGAATGTTGTGAGGCAGCCACAGCCACTGTGAGCATGCAAGGAGCAGTGGCAAGGTGGAACAAACCATCTCTGCTTGCTAGTGGGTAAGACTGCAGCAAGCAGAGTGGGGATTTCATCTCAAGAGAAGCAGAATGATAGTAGCTGAGTTAGGGAATGACATTAATCGTTCTCATCACTGGAAGGCTAATAGAAGAATTGAGTGAAATCTGTGTCAAAAGGACCAAAATCCATTCAATCCAACCTTAGCACATAAAGGAACCACCACTGGAAAGACTTAATTTTTCTTTGTTTTGCCCTGTGGATTCTGCAAGCTGGTTTTTTGCTTTCTGATACTTCACCTAGATTTTAAATCTTGTCTCACAGCTGTGTGAAAACCAGCAATACCTTTTGTTCCACTTCAAGCATGTAAAATCTCCTTGAAACTTTGTTATCACTAAGATCTCATCCAGGGTCCTGTACCTGCTCACAGGGGTGAGGCTGAGAGCAACAAGCAGTAAGGGAGAACAGTAACAAGGAGAAGTCCACTGGTGTTCATTCTACAGATTGAAAACTACTGGCTAGGACTTTCCACTGTGCTTACTGGAAACAGCCAGCCTGAGGGATCTGAAGTGTGCATGGTGGTGGATGATGCTCCATTTGTAGCTCTGTTCTGGCCCAGGTGACTTCCATTCAGCCCTGAAAACATGGCAAGCACTGGCTATGATCAAAAGTTCTGAACAAACAGGACCAGTAGCATGGCTGATGAAGCTGTACTTCTGCCAAGATGGTCTGGCAGGCTCTAGTAGGAGAAAATAATATAAAATGTACAATTTATTGTGCTTTGCAAATGAGACAAAAGCTTTTTCAGTGTCACAGACTGAAGTAGAATCATGCTCTACTCCTTGTCAGACATCAGAAATGGAGAACACAGGACCACAGGGCAGGAGAGGTTCTTTGAGGCAGGACATGTGATCAGATGCTGGTCACTAATTTTGTCAGCCCCTTACAGCTCTCCATATTCCCTCCCAGTGTTACTTATGGTCACTAACAGCTCCACACCTGAGACAAAAACATAAAACTATACATGAGGCACAAACATCTTTCAAAATATATTTCAGCCATGGCCTAGGATTGTCATTTATATTAGCTGCAAAATTCTGCAATATGAATATTTGGTATGGCATTAATATTGCAGCCATGAGCCTGGAAAAAATAACCTTTGGAAGAAGCATTTGGTTGCTTTCCATAATCAGTAATTTCCCACAACGAGAGAAAAAGGTGAGATCAGCAGTTTCACTCCATTAGCAATATCTCTTCAGCTATTAAGTATCAAAAACTTTTAATAAGTCTGCATTCCAACCACTCCAAGAGATAAACAAAAGGGTACTAAAAGATACACTGAAAATGATCCTTCATCAGCAGAGTAAGACTTTGTCCAAAAGTTTAGAAGGTAAATAGCATTTGGATTCTACCTGTGCGAAAGGCTAAAAACATCATCCGCAGAGATGGCAGGATGCTGCCAGCACAGGATGCTTCATGTAAAAATAGGCCCAAGTACAGCATCTATAGGCTCTACATTGGTTTGAATGAAGTGAGTTGAGTTGTCTCAGCTGTGTTCAAAGGGCAGCGACCCACATGCAAAAATAAAAATAAAAATAATAAAAATGCTATTTGTGGTTGATTTTAATAGGAGACAAGGAGAATTCTGAGTTCACCAGGGACACCAAGGACTGCTTAAGAAGTAATATTAATCCCCATCTACAATGGCTCTTCGGAGAACCAAGGAGGTAAAGAAGTTTGTTGCGCTGTCCTTGCAGGCTGCTGTGCAGGCAGAGGGCGCAGATGTTTGACTGGCACTTTCCCTGGTCAGCATGCTCAGCTAACTGTAAGGCATGAAAGACAGCCGGACCACTTGGCTAGAAAGGAAGCAGGGAACAAAGCTGCAGTAGATCATTTTGTCTGTGGGAATATGAACGATTTTGGCTACACACAAGACCAAGTCTCCATTCTCAACATCATTTTGTTTCCATTGTAATATTTTCCTTTAAAATACTGAGCTTCACTGCCATTATTTTCCATGTTTCACAGTCTGAAGCTTGTTTCTTCCACTGTATTTGTTATTTTAAAATCTTGAAAACATTTTCTGTGAATATTTTGAACAGTTATTTCCCAAGAATTTTTATTCAGCAACATTTTACTCTACCTTATGGCAATCATTTACATACTGCAGTGACAAGTTAACTGAATTGCCTTGAGTTAGTTCTCTTTCTGCAGAGGGAAACAGTAAGAACACACTACTTGCAAGTATGGGACTGATTCAGCATCAGCTTTAATTATTACTGGTAAGAGTATACACACACCTGGAGTGTCTGTGATACTGAGCCAAGGGAGAAAGGCAAGGGAGCTAATCCTAACAGAGCATTGGCTCAGCGTGGAACTAAATGAATGGGAAAATGCACACATTTTAAAGTTACACACACAGATCTCAGTTTCCAATCATAACATTTTGTTTGGCCACCGAAAACCCAGATGGCGTACTGCTAAATTTCTGAAACCTTAATCAAAATTCTTAGAGGACCTTTCCTGGTTCCCATTGCTGTGCCTGTCATGAAGCTGCACAAAAATGCATTGCTATTTGCTGGTGAGAATCTGTATTATCTGCAGAGGCATTACACAGAAGACACAGCCCTGACCACATTTAATTCAGCATAATTTCAGGGTATTCAAGAGCTGGCAGTGCTGAAACAGTATGAATGGCTACATTGTGAAAATTATTTGAGGCAGAGATAGGAATCTGCTCTTGTACTTCAGTAGTTGAATTAAACCTGCAAAAGTGGCATTGGAATAACTAGAGAGAATACTGAATTTTCTATGTATTTGTTTAGGAAAGTATTCCTGCTGTTTTACAGAGAAAATATTTTAAAATTTTCTCCTTGGTGTTCTTCAGTCTCAATCTGTAAATTTAAAGTGGTTTTGATGTTCTATTTTGGGGGTAAATGCTCATAATCTCATAAGAAGTGTAGGATTCACTAAGATAACTATTCAATTTAAGACGCAGTTTGAGACAACATTTTCTAGTTGTTTGAACTTTTTGACAACTAAAGTTCCAAAACCTTTTCTGAAACAAGTGGGTCTACATGTGAGATATGGAAGAAGGAATCTGTAATTAGGCTGTTTTAATGCACAGAGAGGATTTAAGAGCCTTTAAGGATCTGAGAGAGAACTGCTAGACACTCTTTGTATGTAAACCAAGTGCAAGTGTCAGAAATCTCTTGAAGATTGATTCACACCTGGCAGACATTCAGTCCTGAAGGAAGGATTGCTCTCTCTCAAGTAAAATGCATCAAAAGGCAAGATCATTGAATGCCTCCTGGGCTTACCCAAAGGAGGAAGGCAGGGCTTTCATTTGACAGGAAGCTGCCTGGAGATTTTTTTATTACTGCCAGCTTTGTCTTTTTCTGTGTGGGTGTTTTTTGTTATTTTGCAGGGGGGTTTTGTATGGATTTTAAGGTGGATTAGACCATTTTAAGCCAAAGTGATTGTGACACTTGTTATCATAGCTTTCACAAGGTACAACCAATCTTCAGTCTCATACCTCTACAGTTTTTGTGGAAGGACTTGCAATAGTTCCACAGCTATGGTGACTGTGATTTCTTTTCTCCCAGAAAAGCACGGGATTGTTTATGAGGAAGGATTTTGAGGAATCATGATAAAACACAGAATTCCTGTGTTGTATATAGCATTTCTACCATCTGTATATTGTTGCCTCTTATACACTCAGATTTCTTTTGTTGAGAGAGGAAATGGACAAAGAAAACAATAAAAATCCACTCAATTATCAATGGGCTTTTAGATAAAATCCCATGGGCTATTAATTTTAACTAAAATTTGTATAATGATTTTAAGTTTTACGACACAGAAGTAGACTGCAAAATGAAATTAAAACAGACATGAGACATTAGGTACTGCAAACTGCAATTTTTCATGTTAACAGATTATTTTGTCAGAGTTATGAAGAAGAAATGGTGAAATATACAGAAAAAATACTATCTGATCAGTCACCTTCTCTCTTTTGGGGTTTTATTTGGCTCTGCATTTACATCTAGCGACGTAAAGAACCTGGGTTCACTTTCAGCCCTTCAAAAGTCCACGTGCTTCTCTTTTCATCTGGAGTCTCCTTGAATTTTACAAATCTATCATTTTCCCTGATCTGCAAAGATTTCACAAATTTCCAAGTAACTGTATAAGACTTGAGGAATGCTCCATGAAAGAAAAATTATGAGAATACAAGGATTACTTTGCTCTCAAGACATGCCACTGTACTAAAATCAGTCATATGAATTAAAGGCTTTTGACAAATGAATAATTCATACACACTAAATTAATTAATGCATTTTCAAGGCAGGCTCAGTACATTTTCCTGTGTTAGCCATCAGCACATGAGCAGAACCATAACAGCTCTGCCATTTTTGGTCCCTGTAGTCATGATTCAGGTTTGGAAAGAGGATGCAATTTGCATAGCACTTGTGCGTGAGTGAAAGGATTATTTTTTTATTTAGTAGTCAAAATAGTGCTGTATACATATTACTCTTTTCAAAGCTCCCCTCCTCCCCTTTACAAGATACTAGGAGCAAAACAACTGTTTCTTCATAAACACTCCAACTACTGAGTTGAACAGGGCTGACATTTACATAAATGGATTGCAGAGCAGTTGTTGAACATATATAAGGATGATTCTCTAATCCCATTTTAATTAGATGGATGTTGCAAGCATACAAAAATTACAAGCCTCAGTCCCTGTGGTGATGCCATACTGGCAAGGAATCAATCACCACGGCCTTGGTTGCCATGGAAACTGATAGCTCCTGTGCCACCATCTAAGTGCTAAATGATTGGTGGTGTACTCCTAACGCAGGGAGAGCAATGAGTTTTTATATCCCATCCAGCAGCTGTGCCAGAGAGTTAATTAAAAGCAGAGAACATGAAATAAATCTAAATCTGTGTAGAAATGAAATGTACAGTACAAATTGAATTCCCGTGTTGGACAGAAATTAATATGCAGCACAAACCACAGAGATGCCTGAATAAGCAGCAGCTGTGAATCCTGGGAACTGGTACCTCCGTGGCACCTGAAACCCAAAAGGGGAGAGGGCACCTCCTTATCTTGTTACCAAAACAAGCTCTTCCTTCAGTGCCTGTGTGGACTGAAGCATGCAAATGCATCCTCAAATGTTAAAGGTTTTCAGAAAAGCAGGAAGGACGAAGCTTAACCAAGATCTAATTAGCAACTGCAGTTTATCAGTTGTGGACATGATGTAAGTAAATGTTTGCACTGCCATACTCAAATTCACTAGACAACCTCTATGAAAGTCAATGTGGTTTTATTGATAAGCTGTGAATTTTGAATTCATATTTCAAATATCACAATTCCCATAGCCACCCCTGAAATGCTTTTATCACAAAAAAATTAGCTCTGCATAAAATATTTTTTGGTGGAATGGGATGCAGCTGAGGCACAAGGTTCCCACAGCCCAGACTTCCCCTCCCTCAGCCCGACGGTTTAGGAGGCAGATTCCTGTGAGTGGGACTGCTCAGGTCTATTCCAGAAAGAGGTTTAACCATTCACACATGACAAACATGGAGAGTGGGCAAAGGCACCACGGCTGAACTCACTCCACTGTGCACAAGTGAAATTAAGGAGGGAAATGCTAACAATGAGGAGGTCTCATTCCAGCCCCCCATGCAAGTGTGCCTTGGACAGCCATCTTTGAAGTAATAAGAATTACTTTAGCACTGTTTACATCTGAGGCTTTTTAGGTGACTTGTATCTTGTGTCAACATTTTATGTTCAGTGATTTCCTGTTAACCTATTGGGTCAGCCTGGTGATGGGTGTTGGTCATTTTTTTCCCTCATTTTCATCCCTTCTTTTTCCTGATGTCAGCTGTTCCAGCTGATGTCACCTACACCAAAGTCTGAGGATTTTTCTCAGACTTCTGGAATGACATGACGAAAACCAAAGCTGTTGAACTGATTCCTTGAGATGAAGTTATGGTAGCTTAACACCACACTTTTCACATTCATGTTAATTTTTCCAAGCAAATAAAATACTGATTGTCTCTTTAAGGTATGAAGTGGAAGTATTGTTGCTTTCCAAACACCTTTTTAGTAGGTCCTTAACATGGAGAGCAGACAAAAGTAACAAACCTTTCTTGGGTATCCGCTATGACAATTTCCTAGCAACCTTTCATGGTGGAGATGAATGTCAGAGAAACTCTAGATTTTACCTTTTCAACAATGCTCATCCTGCTGCCTGTAAAATCCTCTACAGCAAAAGAAGAATAGATCTTCTGTAAAACCACAAGTGTAGTAAATTGTGAAGTTTTACAGTTTACTTTGTGTGGTTTTAGTAACATATTGAACAAATTATGGCATAAATAGATGTTGATAAAGTCTTCTCAGGGTTCGTTTTAAGCCTTCTTTTCACTGTGTGGTCACAAGCCTTAGGAATAAATAGAAGTAATAACTTCGACAACATTACCTTAACTAGAAATTCAGAAAACTTTCAAACATATTTTAAGTGATTTTTTGTCACTTTATGTAAGTTTCATAAGAATAAAACATCCTGCTTTGAAAAGATACTAAAGCTACCTTTTTCCTCAGATTAGAAATAAATATATAAGAGAGCATTTTGAAATTTAAGAGAATACCAGAAATCACCTATATCACAAGAGGCTGGGGATGAACAGATCGAGAGCAGCCCTGTGAGAAGGACTTGGGGGTGCTGGTGGGTGAGAGGCTGGACATGACCCAGCCATGAGCACTCACAGCCCAGAGAGCCAAACGTGTCCTGGGCTGCATCCAAAGCAGCGTGGGTAGCAGGGGAGGGAGGGGATTCTGCCCCTCTGCTCTGCTCTGGTGAGACCCCACCTGGAACCCGCCTAGAACCTGGGGTCACAGGAAGCTCTGGGGTCCCAGAACAGGAAGGACCTGGACCTGCTGGAGTGAGTCCGTCCAGAGGAGGGCCGCCAGCACGATTAGAGGGATGGAACAGATCTCCTTTAAGGAAAGGTCAGGAGACTTGGGTTTATTCATCTTGGAGAAGAGAAGGCTCCCAGATGTCCCTAAAAATGCTTCTTCCTTATGAGATGGTAAAACACTAGGATAGGTTGCCCAGAAAGGTGATGGATCCCCCATCCCTGGAAACATTCACAGTCAAATTGGATGAGAGTCTGAGTAACATGATGCATTTGAAGATGTCCCTGCTTATTGCAGGGGTATTGGACAAGATGACCTCCAAAAGTCTCTTCCAGCCCAAACTATTCTATGAGCTTATGAGTCTATAATTAATTAGTTGCTGATGCGTTGCTTTAGTTGCACTTATTTGTGTGCAGTTGAAGAGGCATCATAGAGTGCATACACCTGATGTATTGTTGTATGGTAATTTGGACAGGAGTATTGGTCCATTGAGTCAACTTTTTGACAGATTACCCTGGAGCTTGAGTTCGGATACTGCAAAGATAGATTTAGTGAACCACTGGCAACTATCAAAGACAATTGGGTTTTTTTTACCTTGGTACATTTTTATAGGCATTATTATGCCTTGTAATATTATTCTAGCCTTCTGATAACATCTAAATGCAGCATTAAAAAATACTTGAAGTATGCGACAAAATATTCATAACGGATATTGGCCTGATACTACGCATACTGCATGAAAGGAACACATATATTTTGGAGAATATGTAAATTCATTGACCATGCATGCATGTGGGTGAGAAGAAGTTATTTTGAACTTGCTTTCAAATTACATGTCTATGTATCAGTTGAGTTTACTGAAATTCCAATGCTTAAAACAAAATGAAACCAGAGTAGGGCCTCAAGATGAAAATCAGCAGTAACAAAAATGTTCATATTCTAAGCTGTTAATCAAAAGAACAAAGAACCAAAGACAATCTTCCTTTGGCTGATTACCAGTTAATTGAGTGCATCCAACATTTCCATGAGGCTTAACAAAAGTTTTGGATAGAGGACGTTATTATGGATCATCAGAATTGATTGACTTTGCAATGTTTGCACTGTTGCACGAGTTCATGGGTTTCAGTGTCTGCAAGGGTGGTCAGTCTGTTTTGCTCAGCACTGCTTCTTTTCCTGCCAAAGACCAGGGGCATCGTTGGGCCTCTTTGGGGGGGGGGACAGTGTGTGTGTGTATGTGTGTGTGTGGGTATGTGGTATTTTTGTGTGCACCACTCTCCTTCCCTGGAATGAGCTCTTTCTGAAGATACAGTTTTCTTCCCGCACAAAAACTACCCCAAATGGCAAAACCTCCCCATCTATTGATTGAAATAGCTATCTGTTTGTCATACATGAAGTCCCTAATTAAGTTTGGTCTTTGCATGTTAAGTGCCTTAATTAGTTAATTTTGAATTAAACAGTTCTTTAGATTAAATGATAAAGTTAACCCATCAGCCCAGGTACAAAAATCAAGCTTTATTAGTAGTGTTTTTACTTGTTCAAAGCAGTTTGTCTGTACCAGTCCCAGTTAAAATTCCCAGTTAAAAGTTTACTAGTTAAAAATCCCTTTTTCAAACTCCAAACTACTTGTACATAGTAAGAGTTGTTTTTCCTATGTTCATTGTGTATTTTTATAAGTGTTTTAAGAAGTATTGAATGTATTTTAA
Source organism: Aphelocoma coerulescens (assembly GCF_041296385.1). Taxonomy (NCBI): domain Eukaryota; kingdom Metazoa; phylum Chordata; class Aves; order Passeriformes; family Corvidae; genus Aphelocoma; species Aphelocoma coerulescens. The sequence continues at coordinate 52,881,080 of NW_027184085.1, forward strand.
TGGTTTTTTTAAAGTTTTGCTTTGCACTTTAGTCTTGGGACTAACTCCAAAACCCCAGTTCCTAACAGCCAATTGCTATTTTTAGCCCCATAGCCGTTATTCTGCAAGTAAGCTCCATAGCAACCTGAATCTTAATGAGGGCATGTTACCACCCTTACTTCAACTGCTGCTACCCCCCTAACGACGACAAGCCATTGGTAGACAGAGATGATCTGTCAAAAAGAAAGCACCAATCACTTGAAACCAAAGGGGTGTGCTATGGGCGGGCTGTGGGCGGGCTGTGGGCGGATCGGGGCGGAGCAAAGGCACTATAAAACAACGAGGCAGCCATCAGAGCAGGTGCAGATCACTGCAGATCAGCTGTGGTGAGTGCCAGTGCTGGGTACTTAAGCCTGACTCCTATCTAGGAGCCTTTAATAATTTCTCCTTTTGACTTTTAGACTAGCTAGAAGTCAGCCCAGCACTGCAAGTTTTCTTTCCACTAGAGGTTCAGTGCTGTTAAAGCCTGAAGATCTCTTAATCCCTGCGCTCCTGGGGCATACCTCCTGAGCCACTAAGATCCCAAATTTTTATATTTTTCTAATTTCTGTAATTTTTCAATTTTTCTATTTTTAATAAATTATTTTAATTTTTACTAAGAGTTGTCTCATTCCTCACAACTCTTTTGGGGGCTCGTCCGGGAGCCTATTTTTTGCCCTAAAATCCAGGGATTTTGGTTAATTTTATTATTTTTGAATTTTTGCAATTTTTTTTTGGTTTTTTTTTTTTTTTTTCCCTTTGGATTTACTGGGCTGCCACAAGGATACTGCAGTGGAGAAAGGACACCTCCAGTGGAAAAGACTTGCGGTAAGGCTTGAACCCTTCTTAAAGGGGAATTCAGTTAGGGCTTACCCTTTTTAAGGGCTACTAGTTTTGGGGACCTCCGGGTGGAATTCCCTTTGTGAGAGTGAGTGTGGGGGTTGGCCGTCCCCAGTGTGTGTGAGTGAGACTGAAGGGATTCGTTCTAAGGGGCACCACGAGGGATCACCCTTTTAGAGACACAGAAGGGGATCGAGGGTGGTGGCCAGCCTTTCTTGGGGAGGTTTCTACAGTTTAGGGGTGCGCGCGGCCCCAGTTATATCTTATTAGTGTCTCAGTCTCCTTGGGTCTAGAACCAAGGAGAAACCTCATTTTAAACCCCTCCTGTTTTTTTTTTTTTTTCCTTTTGGCGGGAACGGCCACCATTTTGAAATTTCAAATTTCGGCGGGAACGGCCGCCATTTTGTGTCCTTAATTTGAATTCTACCTTTTGTGTTAAGTGCATGTGTGAACTTGTTTTAGCTGGACTTTTGTGGTCAGTGCTATCTAGTACCTTTATACTTTCAGTTAGTTCAGATTGTTTGATTTATTGGATTATAATCGTGATTTGTTTTATCTGTTTTAATCATAAAATACCCTTTTGGTATTTTGGATTATTGTTTGTGTTATTCATTATAATCTTTCTTCTTTAATTATAGATATTTTAAATTTATCTCTCTTTTGCTAGTAAAGCTACCTGTTGCCTCTTAAGTTTTAAGTAATACATATATATATATATAGATACCTAAAACTCAATCATATTTTAAATAATTCAAATACACATTAATTATATTTAACTAAAATTAATTTCTTTTAGTCCACCATATTTGTTTTTCCCACGGTTCCACCATATTTGTTTTTCCCACAGATCCTGTTAAGTTTTAAGTAATATATATAGATAGTTAAATCTCAATCATATTTTAAATAATTCAAATACACATTGCTTATATTTAATTAAAATTAATATCTTTTAGTCCACCATATTTGTTTTTCCCACGGTTCCACCATATTTGTTTTTCCCACGGTTCCACCATATTTGTTTTTCCCACAGATTCACTATTATTGATTACCTTATACATCTACTATCCCTATTTACTCTTCTCAACATTAGTTGTACTGTATTTTATGGTTATAAATTTATTACTATTGTGCTTTTATATTGTGATAGTGCATTGATTTTAAGTCATTTTATAATATTGTCTTATTATACACTATTGTGGTTGCTTTATACAATATAAAACTTTGGTTAATTTAATTTAGTAAAAAAAAAAAAAAAAAAAAAAAAAGTAAAAAAAAAAAAAAAAAAAAAAAAAAAAAAAAAAAAAACAAAACAAACCTTCTTCTGCACAAGTTATTTGCTTGCTTCCCTGTAACAGGATGGGACAAGCAAATAGCAAAAGAAAAGACCCAGTGAGGAAATACAAAATCTTCCCAGAGAGTCCATTAGGACAAATGCTCTCAAAGTGGGAAGAAAATCTTTTAACAAAAGAAAAAGATCAGTGCCAAATGATTAGATATTGTCTTTTTAAGTGGCCAAAACAAAAAATTCACAAAGATGGGCTTAAGTGGCCCAAATTTGGGTCTTCTGAAAAATGGCTTTGCGAAGCTCTGTATTCTTATGTACACTGCAGAGCTCCAAAGCATTCTGACGAATTGGATTATGCTAAAATTTGGTTAAATTATTGGCAAAAACAAAATGATGAACAAGAAAAAAAGGGAGAATTGGAAGAAGAAGCAAAACCTATTTCAATAGAAAAAAATTCAAACCAAATTTTCTCTCTTGCAGAAGAACCAAAACAAAAAGAAAAACAAAAGCCTAAATTAAATAAACCAAAGTGGGACCCCCTAGACTACATTCCTCCAGTAACTCCTCCAGAAAGGAGGGTCCAAATTGAAAGAGAAAGGGTCCTTCCTTCATCGAGTCATCCAACCGAAAGGGACTCAGAAAGTGAAAACGAAAGTGAAAAAGAAATTTCTGTTCCTTCCTGCTCCCATAAAAAAACAATTGAACAAAGGATTTCTTCTAGTCAGGATGGCCCAGCATCTTGTACTAGAAAGAAATCGTTTAAAACGCCCGACTGTCCCACCTGCCTTGGCACTTCCCATGAGTCCAAAATTTTACCTCTTAGGGAGGTACCCATGGGGAATGCACAAGGAGGAATTGGTTATGTTGTTGTACCTCTAGCTTCATCTGAGGTACGGGAATTTAAAAAGGAAATGAAGAATCTAATGGCTGATCCCATTGGGTTAGCTGACCAATTTGACCAATTCCTCGGCCCTAATATTTATAATTGGGGAGAAATGCAATCTATCTTACATTCTCTCTTTACCATCGAAGAACGAAAACTAATTAGAGCTGCAGCAGTCACAGTCTGGGACAGAGAAAATAATTCCAATCAGGGTCCAATTGGAGAACAAAAATTACCCCTGACAGACCCTGAATGGAACCCAAATTCAGAAGAGGGCAGGAGGAACATGAAAGACTACAGGAATTTAATTATAAAAGGAATTAGAGAAGCTGTTCCTCGAGTTAATAACATGAAAAAGGCATTTTGTGGGGAACAGGAAAAGGATGAGTCCCCAACAGCTTGGATGGCCCGGTTGAGGAATAACATCCAACTCTATTCTGTTATTGATTTAGATAGCGAAGGAGGCAAAACTATGCTGAAAGTACATTTTGTGCTTCACTCCTGGCCTGACATCAGGAGAAAATTAGAAAAATTGGAAAAATGGCCAGAGAGGGAGCTGGACGAATTACTGGAGGAAGCCCAAAAAGTCTTTGTTAGGAGGGATGAAGAGAGGATGAAAGCTAAAAGCCGAATAATGAACAACAGTACTAGTGCTCCAATCCACAACCCTCCTACACAGAGTAATTTCCAAGGGGGTATCCCACAAAAGCACTGTCCTCAGCAACAGCCACAAACTTGTACTTGCCATATACAACCGAACTTACAATCTACCTCAAATGTCCAGAGACTCAGAAGATTAATTTGTACATATTGTAATAAAGAAGGCCACGGGCACTGGCAATGTTTCAAAAAGCAGCGGGATCAAGGAGCCCTCCAAGTGGAGGGACAAATTTTGAATAATTGAAGGGGTCAGGGGCTCTATTCTCTGGGGCAAAAACATCTTAAAGAGCCCTTGATAAAGTTAGAAGTTGGACCCCAGAGACAGCAAGTGGAGTTTCTAGTAGACACAGGTGCTGAGAAAACCTGTGTCACTGAAACACCTCCAGGATGCTCTATATCACATGATACATTGGACATATATGGTGCTAATGGCAAGAGTTTTGCTGTTCCTATAATTAAAAATGTGACTCTTTTTATACAAGGACGCACCCATACAGGGGACGTCCTATATCTACCTCAAGCTGGAACTAATCTCCTGGGACGTGACTTCCAAATACCTCTGAGAGTTGGGGTGGTACCACAAGGTGGAAAAATGACTACTAAATTGTTTGTGTTATCTCTAGCAGATGAGCAACACATTGACCCGGTGGTGTGGGCCAAACCTGGCAACCGGGGAAAAATGGACATCACACCTTTAACTATTGAGTTGCTCCCAAATAGCCAGCCAGTACGTGTACCACAATATCCCCTCTCCAAGGACAAAAGAAAAGGCCTGAAGCCTGTCATCATGGACTTACTACGAGATGGAATCCTCGAAACCTGCAAATCATCCTACAACACCCCAATTTTGGCTGTCCAGAAACCAGATAAGTCATTCCGGCTTGTACAAGATCTGCGTGAGGTCAATAAGAGAGTCCAAACCAGATATCCGTTGGTGCAGGACCCCTATACACTCCTGAGTCGGGTACCCCCAACGCATGCCTGGTTCTCTGTTATTGACCTTAAAGATGCTTTCTGGTCATGTCCTCTAGATTCTCATTGCAGAGACATCTTTGCATTCACCTGGGAGGATCCAGACACTGGACGGAAGCAGCAGCTGCGCTGGACTCGCCTGCCTCAAGGTTACACCGAGGCACCCACACTCTTTGGCCAAGCGCTAGAAGATTTGCTAAGTTCCTTTTCTCCACCCGAAGGGATTCAGGTAACTCAGTACGTAGATGACCTGCTCCTCTCTGGGGAACAGGAGTCTACGGTAAGAGCTGCAACAATACAGTTACTAAATTTTCTAGGAAGGAATGGCCTGAGGGTGTCAAAACCTAAATTACAATTCGTACTACAGGAGGTAAAGTATTTGGGACATCTAATTGGCCATGGCACAAAAAAACTCAGTGCCGAAAGAGTAGAAGGGATCCTAAATTTACCACCTCCAACTTCAAAACGAGAGATTCGGCAATTATTAGGCCTATTTGGATACTGCAGACTGTGGATCGATCAGTATTCACAATCTGCTAAATTTTTATATGAAAAATTGATTGAAGAAGAACCTTTTAATTGGGATAATTCGGACACACAAAAATTACAAAATTTGAAAGAAAAATTAATAAAAGCACCTGTTTTAAGCCTTCCTTCACTAGAAAAGCCCTTCGATCTATTTGTTAACGTGGAGAAGGGAATCGCCTATGGTGTCTTGACCCAGGAGTGGGGTGGAGTCAGGAAGCCAGTTGCTTTCCTTTCCAAGTTACTAGATCCAGTGTCCAGAGGATGGCCGGTCTGCATCCAGTCCATCGCCGCAGCAGCCGTTCTGGTTTCAGAGAGCCAAAAACTCATTTTTGGTGGAAACTTAACAGTACATACTCCACACTCAATAAAAACTATATTAGCACACAGGGCTGCAGAGTGGTTAACTGACCCGAGGATGGTCAAATACGAAACCATTCTTATGCACTCAGACCACCTGAGGTTAGTTGTATGTGCAAACCAAAATCCGGCCCAATTTCTTTATGGAACCCCTTCAGAAAATCAAATAGAACACAACTGCATTGATATAATTGACATTCAAACAAAAGTCAGGGAGGACCTAGTGGACTGTCCCCTCAATGAAGGGGAAATCCTCTTCATTGACGGGTCGTCTCGAGTGGTGAATGGAAAACGATGCTCTGGCTATTCGGTAGTCGATGGAAACCAGATGCGCGTGCTAGAGAAGGGCAAATTACCACCAACCTGGTCAGCTCAAGTCTGTGAGCTCTATGCCCTAGAAAAAGCACTCCACCGACTAGCTGGAAGCATTGGGACCATTTACACCGACTCGAGATACGCTTATGGCGTAGTCCACACCTTTGGAAAAATCTGGTCCGAAAGGGGATTCCTGAACACCAAAGGCAAAGATATACTCCACAAAGAATTGATTCTAAAGATTCTAAAAGCACTACAACTACCTCGGGTGATCTCAGTAGTGCATATTCCAGGCCATCAATCGGGGACCACCAAAGAAGCTCAAGGGAACAGCTTAGCAGACTTGGCAGCAAAGGAAGCAGCAGTGGAAGAGGAGGTAAAAGTGATGGAAGTAGACCAACTTCCAACTAACATCACCACAACTGACATTACATCACAAACTAATGTTTTACCCACGCCCATTTTCACAGATCAAGAGAAACAAAAATTAGTTTTAATTGGAGCTAATGAAGATTCTCAAGGTCGCTGGTATTTGCCAGATAAACGTCAAATTCTAAATAAAAATCTAACCCGAGAAATTTTACAAAATATCCACCAAACTAATCATTGGGGTTCAAAGGCTCTGGCGGATCACTACCTCAGAACTTTTGGATGCATTGGTGTTTATGAAATCGCTAACCAAATAACACGGGACTGTGTAATCTGTCAAAAAGTTAATAAAAAGGTAATGAAAAAGAACACTGGCGGGGGAATTGAATTGGCAATCAGACCTTTCCAAAACATTCAAATTGATTTTACAGAAATGCCTCCTGTCCAGAGGTGGAAATACCTATTGGTAATCGTTGACCACCTTACTCACTGGGTGGAAGCTATTCCAACTGTCAATGCAACAGCCCAGACAGTGAGTAAGGTGATCCTCGAGCAAATTATCCCTCGTTATGGGATAGTCCACCGAATAGATTCAGATCGAGGTACTCATTTTACCTCCCAAATTATACAACAATTAGCTCACCAACTAGGAACGAATTGGAGATTACACACCCCGTGGCATCCACAAAGCTCTGGGAGAGTGGAACGGATGAACCAGACAATTAAGAACACCCTCACAAAATTAATGCTAGAAACAAAATGGACCTGGGTAAAATGCCTTCCACTCGCTCTTCTTAGAATCAGAACACAGCCAAGATCTGATTTAGGCTGCTCACCATACGAGATGTTGTATGGGTTGCCCTACCTTGTTACATCACAAGAGCTGAATGCAAAAGAGTGTGGAAACACCAGTGTACAACAGTATGTACAGTTAATTGCCAAAAATCTAGAGTTACTGAGGGAAAGAGGTCTTCTTCCACAAACACCCCCACTTGATTTCAGCTTACATCACATCAGTCCTGGTGACTGGGTGTTGATAAAATCATGGAAAGAAAAGTCATTAACTCCATCTTGGGAAGGTCCATTTCAGGTCCAGCTAACCACCGAAACAGCCGTCCGAACATTGGAAAAGGGCTGGACGCACGTCAAGAGAGTGAAGGGTCCGGTAGCACCACCAACTGAAGAGAAGAAACCTCCGGAAAAACCAGCAAATTAAGCATCCTGTTTGAAAACTCCACTCAGCAACCTTCAGTCCAAGTTAATAAAACCCTGTACTCCCAGTTCTTCCCCAGTTATACCCCGTTAATAAGCACAGTTTTTCCCAGTTACACCTTGTTAATAAGTGTTAGCTACAAGTTGTTAAATTAAGTTGAAAATATTTAGCTATTAATTTTGTTCCTTGTTATTCTCTTTTACAGACTCTGCATTCGCATAACCATATTGTCCCATTAACTGTATAGTAAGGCTCCATTTGAAGCCAGCATTCTCTTTCAATAACAGTTTGATCAGACTCCAAATTTATGGGCATAGTACCTTTAATCTTTGACAAGGCCAACCCCAAAACAACCATGAGTTTCCTGAAGTCTGAGAGCACTAAAAGACTATCTGAAGGTGAGAAGCCTAAAGAAAGGACCAAAGAAGCAAAGATGACAAGTCCCACTAGCAGAGGCAACCCTAATGCAAACAGCTCCTCTCGGGTATGCCTAAAGGGGAAAGAAAGCAACATCCTGCTAAGTGTCATCTATCTCTGGATCCTCTGGCTTCCCTTCACACAAGCAGCTGACAGCCGCTGTCACCAATGTTACAAGACTGTGTACCAGGCAGAAGGAAACTCATTCCAAATCCGACACTTTTTCCGAGCACATACTTATGTTAATCCATCTTGTTACAACATAACAGAATTAAGTACCTGCTCGGAAAAAGGACACAAGTATTGGATTGGCAGAAACATTGGCACCCAAATACAGAAACAGAAGGGAGAGTGCCCCTCCCAAGATGATTGGCTCTGTTTTAATTTTAAATATATAACTAGGACAGAAGATTTGGTAAAAAGAAAGACCTATGACACCGACCTGATCCAAGAGGTGGTCATAGAGGAAAAGGAAAAACAAAAAGAAAACAATCCTTTGATGTCAAGGAAAAACTTATTTATTGACCTGGCAGAAAGGATTGGACAACAGCTAAATTTAACAAATTGTTGGGTGTGTGGAGGAACTTTAGAATCGGAAAGTTGGCCTTGGCGGGGAGTCAGTCTTGGACCCCCCGATTTACTCCGACTGAGTAATCTTTCCCCCACAACCCGACATGACAATGAAACCTGGCTGTTAAGTAATTCTGTTATTGGAGAAGAATGTATCTGGAGGAAAGGAAGAAAATTTTTAAAAGAAGTTGGTGAGACAATATGCAAAAGGTACCTGGTAACTGATGGGCAAAAACACTGGTGGATACCTCAAGAACCAGATGTATTCTGGTCTGCAGAAAAGATCAAAAACAAAAACTGTGTTTTGCATTCTGTTAAAAAACTCTGGCAGTGCTGGGATCAGGGAAATCCATACTCTGTCCTGCCACAAATCTCCAAGTACTGGAACACACCAGCAAGTATACAACCCCACTTCTGGGAAGCACCACAAGATCTTTACTGGATCTGTGGTAACCGAGCATACTCCAGCTTGCCACCTCGCTGGAAAGGGAGCTGCACTCTCGGAGCCATTCAACCAAACTTCTTCCTACTTGGTGAAAACGCGGGAGCCCACCTTGGAATCTCCCTTTATGATGAACTTTCCCGTACAAAGAGACATGTAATAGGAGGGACCCAAAGATGGGGAGAAGAAGAGTGGCCAGCCGAGAGGATCCTAGAGACTTATGGACCTGCAACATGGGCACAGGATGGGAGCTGGGGGTACCGAACTCCCATCTACATGCTAAACCGGATCATCAGACTGCAAGCACTAATTGAGGTAATCACTAATGAGACCTCTCTTGCTCTTGAACTGCTTAACACACAGCAAGGGCAAACTCGAGCAGCCGTGTACCAAAATCGGCTAGCATTGGACTATTTATTAGCAGAGGAAGGTGGAGTATGTGGCAAATTTAATACATCAGACTGCTGCATCCATATTGATGATCACGGTGAAGCCATCACCAAGATTACCCAAAACATCAGGAAACTAGCCCAGGTTCCAGTGCAGAAGTGGCAGTCTCTAACCACTTCCGAATGGTGGGGAAATATTTTCCAAGGACAATGGTGGAAGAAAGTTTTAATCATTGTTGGACTCTCTCTTACAGGACTTATTTTCCTCCCATGCTTAATCCCCTGTTTTATCCGTCTAATCACCACTGTCGTCCAAGGTATGCCACTGATCCAGGATCTTCAAGGACAACAGCAGCGTCCACCATTCGCTCAAAAGATTATGCATATCAATAACAGTAACAATAAGAAAGCCAGAAAAGAGAGAAAAATTGCCCAGCAAATATGGAACAGTTTTAAAGAACTTGAAACTATCCCTGAAGAGCTACCCAGTTTCACTTAAATGCAAAGACCAAAGATGCAAGCATAAGAGAAAAAGGGGGGACTTGTCATACATGAAGTCCCTAATTAAGTTTGGTCTTTGCATGTTAAGTGCCTTAATTAGTTAATTTTGAATTAAACAGTTCTTTAGATTAAATGATAAAGTTAACCCATCAGCCCAGGTACAAAAATCAAGCTTTATTAGTAGTGTTTTTACTTGTTCAAAGCAGTTTGTCTGTACCAGTCCCAGTTAAAATTCCCAGTTAAAAGTTTACTAGTTAAAAATCCCTTTTTCAAACTCCAAACTACTTGTACATAGTAAGAGTTGTTTTTCCTATGTTCATTGTGTATTTTTATAAGTGTTTTAAGAAGTATTGAATGTATTTTAATGGTTTTTTTAAAGTTTTGCTTTGCACTTTAGTCTTGGGACTAACTCCAAAACCCCAGTTCCTAACAGCCAATTGCTATTTTTAGCCCCATAGCCGTTATTCTGCAAGTAAGCTCCATAGCAACCTGAATCTTAATGAGGGCATGTTACCACCCTTACTTCAACTGCTGCTACCCCCCTAACGACGACAAGCCATTGGTAGACAGAGATGATCTGTCAAAAAGAAAGCACCAATCACTTGAAACCAAAGGGGTGTGCTATGGGCGGGCTGTGGGCGGGCTGTGGGCGGATCGGGGCGGAGCAAAGGCACTATAAAACAACGAGGCAGCCATCAGAGCAGGTGCAGATCACTGCAGATCAGCTGTGGTGAGTGCCAGTGCTGGGTACTTAAGCCTGACTCCTATCTAGGAGCCTTTAATAATTTCTCCTTTTGACTTTTAGACTAGCTAGAAGTCAGCCCAGCACTGCAAGTTTTCTTTCCACTAGAGGTTCAGTGCTGTTAAAGCCTGAAGATCTCTTAATCCCTGCGCTCCTGGGGCATACCTCCTGAGCCACTAAGATCCCAAATTTTTATATTTTTCTAATTTCTGTAATTTTTCAATTTTTCTATTTTTAATAAATTATTTTAATTTTTACTAAGAGTTGTCTCATTCCTCACATGTTGAAAAATATCACATGGTTTTCTTGTCTTTAATATCATACTACCTATGTCTCGCTATTTTGGATGTGTGCTATGCATTACAGTCTTGGATTAAGCTCAAAGCCCAGTTCTGACTGGTTGGGAGGACTGTTTCCTTGATATTTTCTCAGAACTGCTCCTCTGCTGAGAGTGAAATTTTCAAAAGACATTGAAATAATGTATCTCCAAGCTCTCTGTCAGTGGAAAGCTGGCAACTAATTCACTTAAATGCCTTAAAAATATCACTTTGTTCTCAAAAGTGCAATCAGTTGTGGCCAGAAGAAAAAGTCACTGTTTTCCAATGCTAATGATGAAACTACCTTATTTGCTCTTTTGGGTAGAATAAGTATTTTGCCCATTCTCCATGCACTCTTCATTCATTAGCCTTTAAGTAATTAACATTGTGGATTAGTTCATCATATAGAAATGAAGTTCACACTACTTATTTTCTTGTGTGATATCATTTTACTAGTAGTGACGTCTACAATTAATAAAAGTACTTAACATTTCTTCGCTAACACACTGGACAAAATCTAAAAACATACCGAATCAGATTACAGCTACCACAATACAGAAATCTGTATTATAAATATAAAATTTTAACAGCATAAATAAAATAGTAGAACAACTACTTCACCTGTCAAATACTGGTATCCACAACCACAACAGTTTCTTCACCTGAGATGTACATAATTTATGTTGAAAAAACATTTTAATGTAATGAAGGAGGTAGATGGCTCAAAATCATAGAATCATAGAATAGTTTGTGTTGGAAGGGACATTTAACAGTCATTTATTCCAACCCTTGCTGCAGTGAGCAGAGACATCTTCAACTAGCTCAGGGTGTTCTGAGCCCTGTCTAAACTGACTATGAATGTTTCCAGGGATAGGGCATCACCTCTGAGCAACCTGTCCTAATGTCTCACCACTCTCACTGTAAATTTTTTTCCTTATATCTAGTTTTAATCTACTCTCTTTTAGTTTAAAAACATTACCCCTCATCCTATTGCAACAGACCGTATTTAAAGTGCGTCTCCATCTTTCCTGTAAGCCCTCTTTAAGTGTTGAAAGACTACAGTAAGGTCTTCCAAAAGCCTTTTCTTCTCCAGACTGAACAATCCCAGCTCTCGTAGGAGGAGTATTCCAAGCTCTGATAATTTCTGTGGCTCTGCTTTGGACACACCCCAACAGGTCCATGTCTTTTCTACGCATCTAAGGGAAATGTCATCTCGAAGAATATAGAGCAAAGCTGTGAATATACAGAAAACTGCAAAGCCATTACATGCTGTGGATGCTGAGAAATTATTTGCATTCAAACCAGTTGTGCTGGTTTCTTAGGAAGAAATCTCTTAAACGGGTGTGTACCATGTCAGCATCAAGTCACTAAGATTCAACCCAGAGGAAGCAGGGACCATGCAATGGGAGTGCATCCTTCTTGTCCTCCTCTTGCAGTCTTACCTAAACAGGCACCATTGACTCCTGCAACCTGTCAGACAGGGTCCAGGCCTTGGCAGAGTTTTGGTCTAGCTCAAGAAGTGTTCTTACATTCTTGTCTAAGTGTATGGAAATCTGATTTATTTACCATATTTTCCTAGAGACCACAGGAAAAAATAATCTTTTAAAAGTTTTGCAAGCTTTCTTAAAAAGAAAATATGTCAAATATTGCAGATTTTCTGTGAGGTAAAGATATTTCTTCTGTAATCTCCAGTCCTTCCTTCCTTCCTTCCTTCCTTCCTTCCTTCCTTCCTTCCTTCCTTCCTTCCTTCCTTCCTTCCTTCCTTCCTTCCTTCCTTCCTTCCGAATTCCTTCCGAATTCCTTCCGAATTCCTTCCGAATTCCTTCCTTCCTTCCGAATTCCTTCCGAATTCCTTCCTTCCTTCCGAATTCCTTCCTTCCTTCCTTCCAAATTCCTTCCGAATTCCTTCCGAATTCCTTCCCACAGCTGGCATACTTGCAGCATTTCAAAGGATGTTTTCAGGTTCTTCCAGGTTCTATTCACTGTTAAAATATTTAAAACAAACCACAACAAACAAAAGAACCCCAAACACACCCTTCTCCCCCCAAATCTGAAGCAGTTTGATGGCCCCAGTAGGAAGTAAAACCTGAAAAAGGCCTCGGCCACCTCGGAAATGCCTCTGAATGCAGCAGCTGTGTGCTCCCAGGATGAGACAGCACTCACTGCCTCCCTCATGGTGTGAGTACACACAGGGATGAGGCACCACAAGGGTGTGTAGATCATTTCCATATTTCCACTCCATCTGAATAGTTCAGTTGGATACATGAAAAACCCTCCTGTTTTCATTTCCTGAGACAGCAATCACTGAAGTGGCTTTCACAGAACTCAATGGATTATCAATTGGAAATGCAGGGTCAGATACTTCATGGGTGAAAATGGTGGAGTTCTGCTACTTTTCAGCTCAGCTGCAGAAGATGAGTGCCAAAAGTACATATGTGTGGTAGGCAAACTGCAAAAGAGGGAAAAATAACAAGGATGCAGCAACAATACGAATACATAATAAAAGGGGATGAGAAGAGCAGCAACATAGCCATGCAATGGAATCTCTTCTCACTCCATTTTCACTCCAATATCAATGAGATTTCCTGTATAATAGCTGGGATTTAGCTTCTTAGCATGAGAGAAACCTTCAGCTTGAAACCAGTCACAGTAAATTTCACAGCAAAATTCATGTTCAGCTGCATGAAGAAAGGATCCCACATGGAAACGGCCAAGGTAAGAACACCACAGTTGTGCCTTCCAGACAGACTCCACATCGCTCTGCAGAAATACTAACACTAAGCCAAAATATGTATGTCTTCCATAATTCATGAGTCATGAATCTCAGCAGCTGAAAATTCCTGGTGTTGCCTTTACAGTGACAGGTTATTCTCATTTAAGCCACCCCTGTACACTCAGCCTTTTGATTGCCTAGTATAGCACCAGCACAGCTTCCCACATGGAAATTACTCCTTACAAGGTCTACTGAGTGCTTTTCTCCAGTGGCCTATCTGAAGAAGGATTCCAAACTATTCCCAAAGAGAATGAATCAAGTGGGAAAATTAAATAGTGAAGAAAACTAACAGAAATTAGTTTCTAGGGTTTTAAATGGGCATGCTCTCTCTGCTTCTTTAATGTAAATCCTAAAAAAGTTAACAGGCAATGTAATAGATCTTCCATATTTTTAGGCAATCAACATACCTGAAAAAGACCAGAGACTGTTGTGCTAACAACAGGATGTGCTAATATCATATGTAAAATATTATGCAGTCTAATTAGTTTTACAAGTTCAAAAAATAATTTCTTTATAGCAGTTTTGCCCAGCCCCATGTTAAGTTATGTAGTGCTTTCTGTAACTGCCTCTAAGGGTGTTTTAAGAGTACATCTTTTAAGATAGTTTTTTCTTAATCAGTTTTTAGACTGTAAGTCACTCTGGCCTATGTTATAAAAAGTCTAGAACAATGGAGTTTTCTTTCACCCCTGTTCAAAATCGGTTTATTTCCATATACGTTCAGAAGATTTTTTCAGATTAAAGGCAGTGGTAATGAGATCATAAGCCGAATCACTGTTTTTTTCATTCATTTTAGGATTTAAAATCAAGAAAACCTCACCATTTCCACATCCATATGGAGGGGAAACCATTTAATGCTGAAGAAAGGAAGGGGAGAGGTTGAAAAATGGTTAAGATATGTCCAGATGGCCTCTTTAATACAATGAAAAAATTTAATGGCAAGGATTCAAAACATGACTAGGAGAACAATATCGTGGAATGGGTATATACAAAATAAAAAAAAAGACCAACAGGTCTAAGTATGAAGAGCTGCAGTACTGTTTTCAGGCATCTGCAGTCAAACAGAAGTTCTCGGGGAAGAAAGGGGGACTGTCATTTTCAATCTTTTATAATACGGTTCCTGTTATTCTGCTTCAGAGATAAATACAGAATCCTTAAGAGTCTGAATTAATAAACTTGTTTTAACAGTCCAAAGTCATAAGATGGTGCTTAAGTCTGCTTCCAGTTACACTTGTTGAGCCACAAGAAAATTACAGAAAAATCATACTTTATATCAAATTCCCTTCATGTTAGTTCACAGTTGCAAGCTAACAGTTCACAGCTAACAAAGCTAAATTGATTTTTGTAAATTAGACAGCATTTTGTAGACTCTCAACAGCTCTACATGGTATGACCTTTGGTCTGATTTCAGCTGATTAAATATGGACTTTCTCAGAGATTTCTTACTTGCAGTAGTGAGGGTGTAGACAAAGAAATATTCCCTCCAATTCAACTTGGGCAAAGAATAAGCAGAAAGACGTGGTATAGTAGTGTTTTTCACAGCTGTGCCAGGGACTACTCAACTCTTCTAAGTGTGTTAACTTTACATGGTATCTATCTCCTCGTATGCAGTCTTTGCAAGCAACAGTTTATGATTCTTTTCTGTTCACAAAGGGCTCAAAAATTTGAGACAGTTTAAGAGCAAATGGCAATCAGCACGACTTCCTTACAGACAAAAATGATGGTCTCTTACCTTCTAAAAAAAAACCCACATCATAAAACATGGAATAAAAAATATAAGGATCACACTATTTTGAACAAATTCCATCAAAATTCAAAACAGAAAAGGATTCATCCTTTGCTTACTGAACGTACCATCCAACACCTTTTCCTTTCATATAATTAGTGATAAACTGTAGGATCCCCAGTGACCATGAGCAGGAATGTATATGATAAGAAATTTATACTTTTTTTTCTATTTCTTCTGTTAATTATTTTCATTGTTTTCTATTGCATTATTAAAGCTTATAGTCAGAGCAACGTTAGGCAGTGCGACAGATGTAAAAATATCTTAGTGTCCTTTACGAGATAGAAATCGAGTATAGCTTGAATTGAATGAAGATGACATTTTGCTGCCTGATGTGAGGTAACTATCTGTTGAATATCTTCCGTGTGCCTGCCAGGAATGCACCCAACCCATTTTTTTGTTGTTGCTGTTGGAACTGATGCCAGCTGGCAATGCACTCAGCAATGAGCTGCTCTGCTGTTAGCTTTTTAGAAGTACCCACCAGCCTCTAATAGCTACAGGGAAACTGAATGGCAGCATGGGAAATGCTGTCAAGGTATCATATTTTAACAAATATGCATCAGCCATATGACTGTGTATGCTGCCAGTGCTGGTGGCAAGTGATATGGAAAGCACTTTAATTTCTTCTGCTGGGGTTTTGCCTAAATTCTTTCCCATTTTTTAAATACATAGAAACACATCTGCACTTCTAAATTCTGAGCTAAAAGAACACTCAGCAGCATTTTGGAATCCTGACCTCTGTCACCAAGAGGGGAGTTCAGAAAATATGCACCTCATTTTAGTTACTTTGCTGGGTATTTTGAGTAACTAAGGTCTTCCATATATCCAGTCCTTTATATTTTGTGTAAAGGTACAAATAGATAGTGGTCTAGTTCTACTAAGGCCAGTAGTCTGAAATGGTGATAGTCTAAAATAACCCTGTGGAAGCCTAAGATTCTGCCATAGAAAGGTCTTCAGCTTCTACAGCTGAATCAGGAACAGGCACTTCTTAAAACATGCATGACATAAAAGTTCCAGCATACTGTACATGAACTGCTGGTATGAGGTGATCATTGACTACAATGAAATTGACTACAAAATAAGTTTTTCGAGGTCAAATGAAAGTTTAGCTAGAAATTTGCATCAGATGGAAAACTTGATTCATAGTAGCAAGGTCTTTTAAAGGCTTTTCTAACTTTTGGCAGTGATATACTATATGCTGCAGGCTCACTATGTCTCCTCAGCAGGTCATATATTTTCCTTTATGCTCAGCTGAGTGGAGCTAAGATCAATTCTTAAATCACATTGCTATATTATCCATCTTTACTGTTACAGACAAGGTAGATAATTGTTTGCTATTTTAGAGGTCCTTGAGTTACAAAGCTAAATCCTTTTCCCAAAATTCTACTGTAAGTTTCAAAGTGACCACTGTTTGCTACTTGCAGGGTGTTTGTGTGTACAATTTCCACAAAGAGGGACATAAGCACAGCCATCAACATATACTCATACGCACTCAAACAAATAATAACTTATTTCTTTTGTGCAAGATGTTTTCTTCAAAACCAAGGGGGAATTTGGTCACTCCCACAAACAGCTATGAAAGGAAAATAACTATGAAAGAAAGATTTCTGTGTCCACTAACTTAAAAAAATGTATCGTAAAATAAAATGAAGCTCATTTTCATGTATATAAAGCACATTAATAATTCAGAAAAAAAATTAATTTCTGTGCTGTACTACATATAACAGGTAAACTACAAATCTTATCTAATTCTTGATACCTCTGCAGGAATATGTTTTGTGCCTTGTGGTGATCTGTTTACCCATTGCTTTTTTGGTCCCATATTTCCCCTCCATTTTCCCCTATCCCTAGCCCGGGCCACTCCCTCAGGTTCTCCCTATTGGTTCCTGTACCCCAACTCCACCCATGTACCGCTCTGAGAAAACCCCCTGCGCCAGGATCAGGAGGTCTCTCTGCCTCTGGGGGTTGCTGGGACAAGGTGTGACTATTAAAGATCCTCT
Organism: Aphelocoma coerulescens; assembly: GCF_041296385.1. Taxonomy (NCBI): domain Eukaryota; kingdom Metazoa; phylum Chordata; class Aves; order Passeriformes; family Corvidae; genus Aphelocoma; species Aphelocoma coerulescens. The sequence goes on from NW_027184085.1 coordinate 52,898,454, forward strand.
GAAACCCTCATGGTGGGATCCTTCTCACCTCCTTTGCCATCACTGGTTGTAGGGCTGCTAGCTGCTGGAGCAAAACCACAGTCATCCGAAAAGGACTACAGGAGGGCAACAAGGGTCGCACTGCCCTGAGCAGCTCTGCTGAGCTCTCAGGAAAGCTGCAGCTTGCTAAACTAAACCTAGCATTACAACAGTGCCTGCCAAAACAGATTTGTTCTTGTGCTTTCTTTTCTAGAAGAGAATCAATTTTCTATCAAGGTATTTCTGCCCAGCAGGTGTTACGATCCAGTTTAAACCCAGAAAAGCAAAGAAAGCTAAGTGTCTGAGAATAAACTGGAAAGAACTTTGAAGGTTCAAAATATTCCCAGAAATGAGATTAAAACCAAATGAGGTTAGATGTTGATGCCAAAAAAATTGATATATTTTATTTAATAGCAAAAGAGGCAAAGAGAAGTGAAGAGAAAAGAAAGAAAGAATGAAAGAAAAGAAGTGTGCGTGGGGGGTGGGGGAACAGGGAGAGGTGACAGGGGTTAGGTGGAAGCACATCACGCTCCCGAGGGTCCCGACAACGTCTCGTTGCCCCCCTCCATCTGCTCTGCTGGTGCTGAGGGTCCCCCGTCGCCGCCGTGGCCACGCCGCTACACGCGGCCACACCCCACGCTGCCACACGCCCAAGAGTGCAGGATCCCGTGGGTTAATGTACGCTTTGGGCCAGGTGGGAACAGTCATATCTCCCTTTGCAGGGGCTGGCTTGACACTGTCCCTTGCAACACTGAGGGTCTGTTGCATCATCTCTGGTGCTCTGGTGCAGGGTCTGGGCACCCCTTTGAGGGGGGCCCCTGTGATGGGCCATGTCACCCCTCCTGCTGTGGATAAGCTTCCCCTCCCAGGTGAGGACCCCTCAGCTGGGCTCCTCTGCACAGCTGGAGGATGGGCAGTCACTGCACCTCTGACCAGAGGCTTTTCCAAGATACCCAGAGCCTCTCCTCCCTCCACCCTTTGGTGCAGGGGGTCTGTTCGAGCCTGGCAGCTGATAGCCCTGGGGCTGTGGCCCTCATCTTGGAGATGTTAAGCCTGTGCTTTGTGAATGTCCCCAGCCCTGAGTTGTTACTTTATCTTCATAAACGAGGAGTGTAAGGCCTCAGTCAGGGTGCGGTAATCTTCTCTTCAGCTTTTGTAATACGGTTTAAAAGTCCTTTAGGAAAAGGTTTAAGTCATATAGTATAATATTTTAGTCTCTGACAGCAGGTCACTGCTCTTTCTGTGTGTGACTGAACGCACACTGTCACACACCAACCTTTCCATGGTGAAATTTTTGCTTTTTCTCCACAGACTGATACTGCCAGCTTCTGGAAAGTTTTCCACCTTGGAGATAAGTCTCTGGTACAATGGCTCCCAGGAGGAACCATGGCCATTCACAGCTGGCCAGCAGCAGGAAATATGACCTCTATATGCCACCTCAGATCTTCTGTCAAATATCTCTGTCAGACAGCAAAGGTCCGAAGCAGGGCCCAGGGCAGTCCCCTCGGAGCCGTCTAGTCTGTGGCTCTTACACCATGTGCTTAAGGCTGTTAAAGCCTGTTGGTCGTATTTTATGCCTTTTTTTGTTAAAAAGCAAGTCCATACCTGTAGTACGGGGTCTTCTGGTGCTGAAACTCTGCGCCCATGCTGGCAATGTCTCCCAATTACAAAAAAGGAAAAAGAAAAAAAAAAAAAGAGAAGGGAAGGTCCGTCTGAGCAGCAGCTCACTGTGCTACCTTTAGTGCCGCCGAGATGGGGTGGGGGGAGCGAAGCAGTTGGAAGCGTCTTATCTGCCTCCTCTGATCTTGGGAGCAGTTTGGCTGCAAGGCGGCCGCCCGTCCTCCGAGTTGCAGGCGCGGTGCCCGGTCGCTGCAGCCGAGCCTTGGCCCACTCCCGGTGCTCTCAGCACGGCACGCAGCAGCAGGGGAGGGGTTCCACAACTCACTCGTGGTTCCGCTCCAGGGCTGCAGGTTCGGGGGGTTCTCCTCAGGCGGGCGGCGTCAGCTCCAGGAGGCCTCAGAGTGTCTCGCAGCAGGCAGCGGTGGTGGTGGTGGTGGGGGGGGGGGGGGAGAGGCAAGGGTCAGCCTTCTTCGGTGGTGGTGATTTGAATACAGCGTACAGAGGGGGAGAAGGAAAGGAGTAAGTGTTGTATCATGCATTTAACGCAGCCAATACCAACGATTAGCAATGCAATTCCAGTAGCAATTGTTATTGCAAGTTGTGCTAACCATTTTCCCCACCCTGTGAGCCCAAAATACTTTAGGATGGTAGTGACCCATGAACTATCAAATACTTCTCGCGGTTGCATTGCATGAAACAAATTTCTAGTATGATTACTTATTTCTCTCATCTTAGCTCATGCCTCCTCAGCGGAGCTAGAGGCATTATGAATTGTAATACAACCCTCAGTTTCTGTTCTATTGAACATCCCACAAACTCCTTGTTCTTTTAACAATACCATATCTAAAGCTAATCTATTTTGCAGAGTCATTTTAGTATTTTGCTGGACTTGGGTGTATAATTCTCCAAATGCATCTTGTGTCCAATTGCTTCATATACTTAATTGCCAGGTAATATCTTCTAATACGAACTGGTGTCTTTTAAAGGTAACATAGGGAGTAAAGAAATTTTCCAGAAATAGAGATACTTTTTGTCCAGTGGTATAGTAATCTGGAATGTCAACTCCTTGAATTGCCCATTCTGCTCTTTGTGTTGCCTTTGAAGAGGGAACACTACGACAGTGACGTTCTTTAGACACTTTGGTGAAAGTAAAAATACGTCTGGGGCAAAGGGAGGGAATTCCAATTCCACACCTAAGTCCAGCATGTTGTTCTAATGACAAATGTGAATAAAATATCTCATCAGAGCATCCCCAAGCCATTCCAAGAGGGGCTATATATTTTGCAGTTTTCCACTTAGTTGCATCTGCATAATCAAGGACGGTGATTTTTGGCTTAGTATTGATTGGAGTCCCACGGACTGGGTAGTGGCTAAAAGGAACTCCACATGGGTTGAGAAGGTATTTGTAGGAGGAGTTACAGGACTCATCTTGATTTCTCCAGCCTTTTGAGAGGTATCCCCAGCAAGTACACACATCAGTTCCTAATGTTCAAATTCTAAGTGAAAACCATGTTTCTGGAGGATCTCCTGGTCCTTCTTTGCATGTTATCACCTTTGAGCAATTGAATAGAGGACTATCTTCTTTTGTAGTCTTTTTTTTTAGTCTCTAAATTTACCTTTAAGAACTGTTTGTACAGAGCATGCCCACATTAAATGTTGTCAGTCGATTGGGGTTCTATTCGTTATGTTCGGAAGTTGACCACAGCAGGAAGGGTTAAAAACTGTGCTATATTTGCCTTCATCTACATCTGGTGTGTAGAGTGGGTCAAACCGTGGATCCCATGGGTAAACAAGGCAGGGCTGTTTAGCATTATATTCCTCAAAGGTTATTGTCTCAGGGCTGAATTTACTTTTATCTAATTTGATGGCTGGGTGAGGGGATTCAATTTGAGATAAGATGGTTCTATTTACCTTTGGACGCCTAGTTCTACAATATTTCTGGTGCAACTGTCCTTCATGAGGTGCATCAGAAGGTAGGTCATATGTTTGGTAAAGGTTATGTACTATAGGGGTACCTCTGCACTCAACTTGGGCTCCATTTTTCTTACTTGTCCACTGTTCAGGTAGAGGCAATGGAGCTGCCACACTAGTCATATTGAGGACAAAAGATAAATTCAAGGGTACTATGTAAGATGGCAATCCTGGTTCAGCAGAATCAGGTAATGTTACACATACACCTTGATCAGTAGGATTCCATATTTTTGCAAACCCTTTTCCTAATTTCCAGGCAAGGTTCCTTTGATCTAGCTCTGCTAGCTAGCTCTGCTGAGCACATGCACAAGGTAAATAAGCATAAAAATAGAGCTAACATGTTACAATCACAATTACCAGTAAACCGAAGCATAGTTCGTAGCTGAGGTTTTTCATGCACAGTCCTGAATATTTTTTTCTCCTGTTGTTCAGTTACCTGTGAAAGACAAGAAAAAGTCTGTCCAGCCCCTTTCAGGGCTAATATTAAAATGTAGGAATAAGCCAGCGAGAGCTTATTTTGTGTTCTTTGCCATAAGCATCGTTTGCTTTCCAGGTATGCATGTTCAAAGGAGTAGTGAGTACCATGGGTACAGCTCCTGCGGTAGGCAGTTCCACCCATACAGGCTGTCCTGGGAAGCGTGCGGGTTTTTGATTACCTGTAGGTTTAGATGTTGCTGGTATCAAGGAGGGAGGCTGCAGATAAAAAGCTGTGAGTCTGGGACATCCATTTACTCCCCATTGCTCATGTACTGTTTTCACAGCATCCCATAGTCGTTCAGTCCAATTAGAATGTTGAGGTTTCAGAAATCGCTTAAGCAGGCCATTTGTTCTCTCGACGATGCCATTTGCTTGTGGATAATGGGGTGTGTGAAATATCCACTGGATGCCTTCTTCTTTGGCCCATTTTTGGACGATGGTCGCTGTGAAATGTGCCCCGTTGTCGGATTGGATAGGTACAGGTTTTGGAAAGAAACTGAACCACATTTTAAGGGCTTCTAATGTGTTTGCACTAGTTGCCCGAGAGAAGGCTCCTGCTTGGACTAGTCCTGACCTGGCTTCTACCGACACGTGTTGTTTGCCCTCAGACTTTCCAAAAGGTCCAATATCATCTACTTGCCATGTGTCCCACAGTCCCTTTCCTGTCTCTGATATGTGAGGGGGGTTGTTCTAAAGGGTGACGCTCTGATCGGGTCCGGCACTGCTCGCATGAAGATCTGCAGGTACGGCACATTTCCCGAGTCCCCGGCCATCCTCTGCTCGCTGCTTCCTTGTATAGGTCTTGTGCCCCGGTGTGCTGTCGCTTTAAGTGCAACCATTCTAATAATGGATCCCAGTTTTCTCTTGGAGGTTTTCTACTTAGTGGGGCTAATCTGGCCCTCTCATCTACTTTGTGATTCCAGTGGCTAGTTGGGGTTTCCTTTTCTTGATGAGAGGCTACCCAGCCAACTAAAAAATTCCCCTTTTTTGCTACAGCAAGAATTTCTTGCCATTTTTCCTTTTGCCAAGCAGGGACCCTGTTTACTTCCCAGTCCTTTTTGTCCCAGAAGGGGAGCCATTCAGTACACCCTTTGAACACAGCAAAAGAATCAGTGTAAACATATACAGAGTCTGAGGTTTCAGATGCATGGTTAAATACACTCCAGACTGCTGCCAGTTCTCCCACTTGTGCACTACCTTCCCCTTCTGTTACAATTTGCTTGCCTGTATTTATTTGTAAGGCTACAGCACCACATTTCCAAACCTTACCTTCTCGCTTTGCTGATGCATCCGTAAACCACGCATTCTGCAATCGTTCTGAGTACGGGGGGAGCAACTTGGATCATAGGAGGTGAAAAGTCAGTGGTGCTATTTAGGGTTACCTCATCTTGTAGAGGAAGATTTTTGCGAGCTCCTTCTGTTACTTGAAAAATGGTGCAATAATGTTCCATTTGAGCATACCATTTGCAAACAGAGGCACGTTGGGCCACCCCGTCAGGGGGTGGGATTCCTGCCAAAACTGACTTGATGACTTGAAAAGGTTCCCTTAAAATCAGGGGTTGTTTGTGGGTAGTTTTCTCTGCTTCCTGAAAAGCAGTGCTGACCACGAATAAACTTTTTTCCCAGGTAGAATATCGTTTTTCTGCATCTTTAAAACTGCGTGAGTAAAAGCCTATGGGTCTGGTAGGACCATCGGGTCCTTTCTGCCATAAATGTATAGACAGTCCAGAGCTTGCAAATCGCCATTCCATGTGTACTGGATCAGTGGGATGTATAGGAGCTAGGGATTGGTATGTGTTAGCTTCAAAAATTAGGAGTTGTAGGGCCTCATCGTGCAAGGGAGTCCAATCCCACTTTGCTTTTTTTCCTAGCAAATCATACAGGGGCCTTGCAATTATTGAAAAGTCAGGAATGTGTTTCCTCCAAAAAATTAGCAGGCCTAAAGCATGCTGCAGGTCTTTTTTAGTCTCTGGGGTTTCAATTTGGTCTAGGTGGCTGAGGGTGAATGGGGCTATACACACCATTCCTCCTTTCCACCAGATTCCCAAGAATTTTACTTCTAGGGAAGGGAGTTGTACTTTTTCAGGAGGAATACGTAAGCCCGGGGATTCTAGATGTTTAATGATGTTTGTTTGTGTTGTTTGTACAGGTGTAATCTCATCTCCTGCCACCAAAATGCCATCAATGTATTGGTATACTCTTACTCCTGGTGCAGGAGGAATGAGTGACAATTCTTGTGCTAGTGCATGATGTGCTAGAGTGGGTGAGTGTTTGAATCCTTGTGGGAGGCGAGTGAAAGTATATTGCTGGCCCTCCCCCGTGAAAGCAAAACGCTCCTGATCTTGTTCCTGCGAGGGGACCATAAAAAACATGTCCTTGACATCAATAGTGGCCATAATTTGATGAGCTTGTTCTTGTCTAGTAGCTCTCAGCTCAGCAATGTTTGGGACTGCAGCAGTGAGAGGCCCTGTATTTGAGTTAAGCCGCCGATAGTCTCCTGTCAGTCTCCAGTTGCCATTAGGCTTGCGGACTGGCCACACAGGAGCATTGTAAGGGGAACGTGTTGCAATCACTATTCCTTTTTCTTTCAAATGTGCAATAATTGGTGTGATTCCTTCTCTGGCTCCTAAAGGCAAGGGGTAAGGTTTGACATTGGTTACTAGGGAGGGGGGGAAGAGCAGGAGCAGAACTTAACAAACACAAATGGGAGGTTTCCTGCCCCAAAGTCCCTATTTTTCCTTCTTCATTGGTCCAAGGCCTTCCCTTTAGGAGGTCCAGACCCAGTGAATTTGTAGGAAATTCACCTGTAATCATTAGGGTGTCAACTGCTTTCTCTTCTGCCGGTAACCAGCGTCTTACCTTTGCTGTCATCTGGGCTTGGCTATTCTCAAAAACATCTGTGACACGTATACTCTTACGTGAGGGAGTGATTCCACGTGAGGAGGCATCTTCAATTTTAAGGGCAGACACCTGAGCACCAGTATCTACTAAAAAAGTTACCGGGGCTTTGTGGGGACCAGTAGGACAGGTTATTAACGGGTCTCCTCTGGAATTGTTAGAAAGGCGCCTGATGTGAATCCACCCTTCGCCCCCTGGCTTACCTTCTGCAAAGATAAGGGTTTTCTGTCACCTTCCCTTTCTTGTGGTTCCTCCAGGGGAGGGGCTGTAGCAGGGACAGCTTTTAATGGTTCCTCTTTTGCTGGCCACTCTTGGATGAATAGTTCTAATTTATTAGTGGGCTGGCCATCCATTAGGGTCCTTGGGACTCCCTTTTGTAAGCCCGCAATCCACAGGGCATTTCTTTTCTCCTTGCGTTCTTCCCCTGTATTTGTTTGTCTACCCAGCCCAGGGGAGAACCTTACCTTTTGGAGTTTTGCTGGGGACAGGGTTCTGCACTCTGTGCGCCGAATTGATCTAGAATCAGTTGTATTTGAAGGAACTGGGCCATATTTTCTCCCGTAATTAATTAATTCTTGTGCCACCTTCCCCCCCAGGTCCAAACCTTCCCTTTTGCCCGGTTAAGACTGAGGGAAATAGCTGCTGCCTCCAAGGTGGCTACAGCTCTTTCTGCAATTGGGAGACTTTCTATTTGTCCTTTTAGCTGCATGCCTATGGGTTTCACAGCTTCAGGGAGGCCTCTGATAAGAGGTATCATTCTCTCAGGATCCACAGGCACCATCACTGGAGATTCACCTCGTGGTGTTAATTTCCTATCATGCATCATTTGTAAACGAGCCGCTTTCTGTACACTTTCTACAGTCTGATTGACATTCCTTACTATAGCCAGGGGATCTCCTCTTTCTGAAGGACTGAGTCTGCCAGCCCAATCAGCAGCTCTCTGGGGAGGGACCAAGGAGCACGGTTATCTCCTGTGGTAAGGAAGACTCCTGCCCCTCCAGTACCCTTCTGCCTCTTTTTCTGAGAACAGAATTTGGTCAGCCCGTGTGAGAGAGAGTCTCCAAACACATTCAGTTTCAGATTCTTTGGGACTTTGGCTCTATCCTTCCTTTAGTTTGGCCAATTCAGTAGCTGTAGATGGGATTTCTTTTGTGGTTATGTCAGGTGTGTCGTCGTCTGAAGCCTCATGGGTGTATTCTGTTTTAATGAAGGGACGGAGCGAGGCTGAGGGCTTTTCTGAGTGATTACGCAAGGATTCTAAGTCCGAGAGGGGGTACGCTTCTTTAGATAGTTCCAGCTCTGACTCCTTTTTTCCCTCATTTGCTGATCTTGCAAACAGCTCCTCTCGGAGCACACAGACAGTAGCCTTTTCATTCCTTATCTCTTCCTGGAGGAGGTGGGTGTTAGCTCCAGCTGAAATTGCAATGCTTTAACCAAATGCTGTAATGAAGCAGTAATTTCCATATCAGCTTTCTGCTGGTGCTCTCTGTGTTCTACTGCAGCTAGCACAGCAGCAGCTAAGACAGAACATACCACTGGTTGTGCTTTACCTTTTTTGAGTCTCGCTCCTGTGCGCAGGACAGAGACTCGATCAACGAGTGCTTGGATATTATACCAATAGTTTTGTGCCCAGTCCGTCCCTGGAGGAGATGGCCTGGCACCAAATTCATCCAACAAAGTAAACAAAGCTTGTGTATGATGTCCCATGTTACTTACAAATGTCGGAGTGATCATTCCTAGAGGATGCCCAGCGTAAAGTAAATTTACAGAAGTCTCACCCCTGCACTCTGGGAAGGTTCCTCTTCTGCCAAACCAAAGAAAGTTACAAACACTGGAGTAGTCTCTCTTGAGGGACACCCCTTACAAAATGGTTTCTGAGGTCCTACTCCTTACACCTCGAGAGCACCTAGTGTTTACCAAAGTTACAAGTCTCAAAATTACTTTCCAAACTCCCGGGTCTTTTACCTACAGGAGTGCCAATTTCCCAGACCCTGGGCCTCGGGAGCACCGTTTTAGCTCAGGTGCATGTGCAAACACACAAGCAAGCAAACAAACAAACAAACAAAAGAGTAAGACAGAGTAAGAAAGGTAGAGAGGTGTTAGGAAATGTAGAAAGGTACGTTGTTTTATTTTCCTAAAATGACCCAATCATAAGAATTAGCAATTCATGCATTTTTTGGAAACAACACTCTCATTTTACGGGGATCCTGCCGACTATGCCAATAAAGTGTTACGATCCGGTTCAGACCCAGAAAAGCAAAGCAGGCGAAGTCTCTGAGCATAAACCAGAAAGAACTTAGAAGGTTCAAAATATTGCCAGATATGAGATTAAAACCAAACGAGATTAAATGTCGATGCCAAAAAATTGATGTATTTTATTTGACAGTAAAAGTAGGGCCCAGTTTGGGGCCAATCACCCTTGCAGTGCCTAAAGGGGCTCCAGCAGAGCTGGAGGGGGGCTGGGAGCACCCGGAAGCGGGAGCAGCCAGAGCTGGGAGCACCTGCATCTTGGCCAAGGCAGCTGCCGCCAGGTTTGGTGGTGCCTGAGCAGGGCGGGGACGATGCCAGGGACATCCCGCAGTGACGTCTTCTCTTTTCCACTGGGCGTGCGCTCGGTCCCAAAGCGCACGCCCATTCTGATCTCAGTCTCACTCCATGTTTAGACACGCTCACAGTCCTGGATTTCACCCCATGCCAGTGGCAGACCCGTGCAGCCCCAGAGCCAATACCAAGGCCAGGCTGAAGGCAAACGCCACATTTAGCCTTCACGCCAATGGTAGCTGTAATGTAAAACCCAGCCCTAACGCCGAGGCCTCTCCTAATTCCAGCCCCTTGCTAAATGCTCAGCCCTAAACCAAATGCAACGGTGTAATAAATGAATTGGTTTCAGGGTGTTGATTTTTACTGTTTGGATGAGATAGAAAAGAGGGGAGTTGACAGTTGGATACATGGGCATGTTAACGGAGGATATTGCGAGACTGTCTGGGTGTAATATCGGAGTGTGAGCACTAGGTGGAGACGCAGTTGGGGATGTGATGACGTGATGGACTAGAAAATGACCTCATGCAGGTGATGTCAACATCTTGGACCGCTTAGCCAATCATTCGACACCCTCGGGAAATGATTGGACAAAAATGCATCTTGATAAAGACCAATAGAACCCCTGGAAGCAAGCCAATCAGAAGAAGAATCCAAAATCCACCAATTGTGAACGGACCGAGGGCATAAGAACGGACCTGGGACTTTATCCGGGGAGCTCCTGCGGAACTTGGGGTCCAAGGTTGCACCCAGTGGGTCACACTGTCCTTTTTGTGTGCTGCTTTACTCTGGCTTGTCGTGCGGAGCCTGGGCTTATCCTGGGTTCTCGCTCTCAGTTGTTAATGAATAAACAAACGAGTTGGCTTTTCTCTTTTAAAAAAAGTCTCAGCCTCGTTTATAACAACGGTGAGCTCGAAGGCCAAAGCCAGCCCCAACTGCAACTCTTAAGATCAAGCCCAACACCAATCCCAACTGAAGCCCTAAGTCCAGCTTCGAGCCCAGCCCCAGCCCACACTCCAATGCCGCCTTTAGCTCTAACTCCCAAACTCAGCCCCAACTGCTGCCCTAAGGCCAACCATTCATGGAGTTAAGGCCAGTGCCCCAGGTGCACTCCCTAGCCCAAGGCAGGCTCCAAGCTCAAGGCCACCGTTAGCCCTAAGGGCAGGGCCAGCCCTAAGGCCGGCCTGAGCCGCAATGGCAGCCAAAGGCAGCCCAAGTGGGGCTTCAACGCCGACCCCTCCCCCAGCCCGCCCTGATGCCGGCCCTGCCTCCCTGCGCTGCGAGCCAGGCGCTGTCCCCGCGTGTCACAGAGGCCGCGGCCTGTGGAGCAATCAGCGGGCTCGGTGCGGTGCTGGCACTGGCCGTCCCCGAGCCCCCTGCCTCTGGGGCAGTGTCGTCGCCCGGAGACGTCGTGGCCCCGCCGCCTGCGCCGCAGAGTTGTCACAAAGGGCAGCGGCGACATTAGGACTTCCTGGCCAGCCGCTATTTCCAGGCACGATGCTTAAGCATGGATCGGCCGCTTCTGATAGCGTGTCTGTCTTGGGCGAGCGTTTTTGTGATGGCTGTGCAGGCGCGTTGGATACAGCTGCAGGACGCTCTGTTTCCACAGAAAATTTGCGGCCAGCACTGCCAGGCATGGTCACAGGATGCCTGCTAGTAGTGGCTCAGCAGCTCTGAGACCGCTCTTTGCAGCGTCCAGCGGGGAGTTAAGGGCAGCGTTGAATCGAATGATAGCAATGCAAAAGGATGCAAAGCACAGCGTGTGAACAGGAGCTTTGGAGCCCTCGGCACACAGGATATTTCAGAGGAGAAATCCCCTGGTGCACCTGGCCCCAATAAAGAGCGGCCGCTGCTGAATGCCACACTCCAGTGGCGTTTTAAATGTAATTTTTCTATTTTATAGGGTTTCATTTTTGCTAAGCTTTGGTAATGCCCGGGGTGTGATGTCATTGACCCGCTGCCTCTCGACCAATCAGATCGCTCCGCTACGTTCTGGCCCCGCCGCTCATTGTTTCCTCACAATGAGGAACCTTGGCGCTCGATTCCCATTGGCTGCCGCCCGGGGGGGCGGGGCTTAGGCTGCCTATATAAGGCGGCGGCGGTGGCGGGGCTTCAGTTGCAGTCCCGGCGTGGAGGCGGCAGCAGCGGAGCGGAGCGGGCGGAGAGGAGCGGAAGCCCCGAGGCCGGAGCTCTGGGAGCGGCCCGGCCCTCAGCGCCGCGGCCCTGGAGCCCCGGGCCGGGGCGGGTGTGAGGGGGTGGCTGGGAGGGAGATGGGATGGTTCGCTGCGCCGCTTCTCGCCGCCAATGCGCCTTTTCTCTCTGCCACTTTTCTCAGGTACCTGCGCCGGCCCCTCCAGATGGCAGTGGGAGCGCCAGCAACCCCGGCTCGGCAAAGGCAGGGACGGGCAACTACCGCGGCAACGAGGGACCGCACCCCAGCTCGGCAAAGGCAGGGACGGGCAACTACCGGGGCAACGAGGGACCGCACCCCAGCTCGGCAAAGGCAGGGACGGGCAACTGCCGGGGCAACGAGGGACAGCAAGCCCGGCTCGGCAAAGGCAGGGCCCCAGCAGCGCCGGGGCAACGAGGGACAAAATCGGAAGAGTTCGGACACCACCCGAAGCCCACCAAAGGTAAAATCAGGTAATACCATGTAATACCAGGTAAAACACGGTAATACCAGGTAAAACACGGTAATACCAGCTAATACCATCTAATATTATCTAATACAGGTAAAACACGGTAAAATCAGGTAATACCAGGTAAAATCAGGTAATGCCAGGTAAAACACGGTAAAACAAAATAAAATTGGCAAAAAACACATCAAATGCCTTGAGTGATCTTTGCTCTCCCAGCGAGTGGCTTGCGATGCAAACAAATCCCAAAGCCCCCGCCTTCCCCGTGGGAGAGGAGGCCGGAGCCCCCCCGGCCTCAGCTGGGGTGAGGAGCACGCATGGCCCGGGGCTGTCTCCGTCCCTCTGCATCCTGGGGGGTCCTGTGGTGTCTTCAGGCCTCTCCTGTCGGGGAACGATCGGGACTGGGGGGATCTCTGTCCAAGTCATGGCGGGAGATACTCGGGGCGGTCACCCCAGGGCTGAGAGGGACGGAGCCCCCCTGGCCCCAGCCCCCACACGCATTTCCCAGGGCGAGAGGGACCGGGATGTGCAGTTGGCGGAAAGGCTGCTCGGCCGCGGTGCTCTCTTGCGCGCCCGGTGCTGCGGCCACGCCTCCCGCTGCCTCTCCCGGCGCCCTCTCCTCGCTGCCGGCCTCAGTGGGCGGCGCCCGCCGTGTTCCCACCGTCATCCTTGCATTATTCTCCTTTTTAAAGGAGCCTCCAAGGCTTTAGCACATTCATAGCTGTCTCATCTCCTGTGGGAGCCACTTCGATTCGAATTTTAGCAGCCTGCTTCAGCCTTTCCAAGCCCAGGGCAGTCCCCTCGGAGCCGTCTAGTCTGTGGCTCTTACACCATGTGCTTAAGGCTGTTAAAGCCTGTTGGTCGTATTTTATGCCTTTTTTTGTTAAAAAGCAAGTCCATACCTGTAGTACGGGGTCTTCTGGTGCTGAAACTCTGCGCCCATGCTGGCAATGTCTCCCAATTACAAAAAAGGAAAAAGAAAAAAAAAAGAAGGGAAGGTCCGTCTGAGCAGCAGCTCACTGTGCTACCTTTAGTGCCGCCGAGATGGGGTGGGGGGAGCGAAGCAGTTGGAAGCGTCTTATCTGCCTCCTCTGATCTTGGGAGCAGTTTGGCTGCAAGGCGGCCGCCCGTCCTCCGAGTTGCAGGCGCAGTGCCCGGTCGCTGCAGCCGAGCCTTGGCCCACTCCCGGTGCTCTCAGCACGGCACGCAGCAGCAGGGGAGGGGTTCCACAACTCACTCGTGGTTCCGCTCCAGGGCTGCAGGTTCGGGGGGTTCTCCTCAGGCGGGCGGCGTCAGCTCCAGGAGGCCTCAGAGTGTCTCGCAGCAGGCAGTGGTGGTGGTGGTGGGGGGGGGGGGGGGAGAGGCAAGGGTCAGCCTTCTTCGGTGGTGGTGATTTGAATACAGCGTACAGAGGGGGAGAAGGAAAGGAGTAAGTGTTGTATCATGCATTTAACGCAGCCAATACCAACGATTAGCAATGCAATTCCAGTAGCAATTGTTATTGCAAGTTGTGCTAACCATTTTCCCCACCCTGTGAGCCCAAAATACTTTAGGATGGTAGTGACCCATGAACTATCAAATACTTCTCGCGGTTGCATTGCATGAAACAAATTTCTAGTATGATTACTTATTTCTCTCATCTTAGCTCATGCCTCCTCAGCGGAGCTAGAGGCATTATGAATTGTAATACAACCCTCAGTTTCTGTTCTATTGAACATCCCACAAACTCCTTGTTCTTTTAACAATACCATATCTAAAGCTAATCTATTTTGCAGAGTCATTTTAGTATTTTGCTGGACTTGGGTGTATAATTCTCCAAATGCATCTTGTGTCCAATTGCTTCATATACTTAATTGCCAGGTAATATCTTCTAATACGAACTGGTGTCTTTTAAAGGTAACATAGGGAGTAAAGAAATTTTCCAGAAATAGAGATACTTTTTGTCCAGTGGTATAGTAATCTGGAATGTCAACTCCTTGAATTGCCCATTCTGCTCTTTGTGTTGCCTTTGAAGAGGGAACACTACGACAGTGACGTTCTTTAGACACTTTGGTGAAAGTAAAAATACGTCTGGGGCAAAGGGAGGGAATTCCAATTCCACACCTAAGTCCAGCATGTTGTTCTAATGACAAATGTGAATAAAATATCTCATCAGAGCATCCCCAAGCCATTCCAAGAGGGGCTATATATTTTGCAGTTTTCCACTTAGTTGCATCTGCATAATCAAGGACGGTGATTTTTGGCTTAGTATTGATTGGAGTCCCACGGACTGGGTAGTGGCTAAAAGGAACTCCACATGGGTTGAGAAGGTATTTGTAGGAGGAGTTACAGGACTCATCTTGATTTCTCCAGCCTTTTGAGAGGTATCCCCAGCAAGTACACACATCAGTTCCTAATGTTCAAATTCTAAGTGAAAACCATGTTTCTGGAGGATCTCCTGGTCCTTCTTTGCATGTTATCACCTTTGAGCAATTGAATAGAGGACTATCTTCTTTTGTAGTCTTTTTTTTTAGTCTCTAAATTTACCTTTAAGAACTGTTTGTACAGAGCATGCCCACATTAAATGTTGTCAGTCGATTGGGGTTCTATTCGTTATGTTCGGAAGTTGACCACAGCAGGAAGGGTTAAAAACTGTGCTATATTTGCCTTCATCTACATCTGGTGTGTAGAGTGGGTCAAACCGTGGATCCCATGGGTAAACAAGGCAGGGCTGTTTAGCATTATATTCCTCAAAGGTTATTGTCTCAGGGCTGAATTTACTTTTATCTAATTTGATGGCTGGGTGAGGGGATTCAATTTGAGATAAGATGGTTCTATTTACCTTTGGACGCCTAGTTCTACAATATTTCTGGTGCAACTGTCCTTCATGAGGTGCATCAGAAGGTGGGTCATATGTTTGGTAAAGGTTATGTACTATAGGGGTACCTCTGCACTCAACTTGGGCTCCATTTTTCTTACTTGTCCACTGTTCAGGTAGAGGCAATGGAGCTGCCACACTAGTCATATTGAGGACAAAAGATAAATTCAAGGGTACTATGTAAGATGGCAATCCTGGTTCAGCAGAATCAGGTAATGTTACACATACACCTTGATCAGTAGGATTCCATATTTTTGCAAACCCTTTTCCTAATTTCCAGGCAAGGTTCCTTTGATCTAGCTCTGCTAGCTAGCTCTGCTGAGCACATGCACAAGGTAAATAAGCATAAAAATAGAGCTAACATGTTACAATCACAATTACCAGTAAACCGAAGCATAGTTCGTAGCTGAGGTTTTTCATGCACAGTCCTGAATATTTTTTTCTCCTGTTGTTCAGTTACCTGTGAAAGACAAGAAAAAGTCTGTCCAGCCCCTTTCAGGGCTAATATTAAAATGTAGGAATAAGCCAGCGAGAGCTTATTTTGTGTTCTTTGCCATAAGCATCGTTTGCTTTCCAGGTATGCATGTTCAAAGGAGTAGTGAGTACCATGGGTACAGCTCCTGCGGTAGGCAGTTCCACCCATACAGGCTGTCCTGGGAAGCGTGCGGGTTTTTGATTACCTGTAGGTTTAGATGTTGCTGGTATCAAGGAGGGAGGCTGCAGATAAAAAGCTGTGAGTCTGGGACATCCATTTACTCCCCATTGCTCATGTACTGTTTTCACAGCATCCCATAGTCGTTCAGTCCAATTAGAATGTTGAGGTTTCAGAAATCGCTTAAGCAGGCCATTTGTTCTCTCGACGATGCCATTTGCTTGTGGATAATGGGGTGTGTGAAATATCCACTGGATGCCTTCTTCTTTGGCCCATTTTTGGACGATGGTCGCTGTGAAATGTGCCCCGTTGTCGGATTGGATAGGTACAGGTTTTGGAAAGAAACTGAACCACATTTTAAGGGCTTCTAATGTGTTTGCACTAGTTGCCCGAGAGAAGGCTCCTGCTTGGACTAGTCCTGACCTGGCTTCTACCGACACGTGTTGTTTGCCCTCAGACTTTCCAAAAGGTCCAATATCATCTACTTGCCATGTGTCCCACAGTCCCTTTCCTGTCTCTGATATGTGAGGGGGGTTGTTCTAAAGGGTGACGCTCTGATCGGGTCCGGCACTGCTCGCATGAAGATCTGCAGGTACGGCACATTTCCCGAGTCCCCGGCCATCCTCTGCTCGCTGCTTCCTTGTATAGGTCTTGTGCCCCGGTGTGCTGTCGCTTTAAGTGCAACCATTCTAATAATGGATCCCAGTTTTCTCTTGGAGGTTTTCTACTTAGTGGGGCTAATCTGGCCCTCTCATCTACTTTGTGATTCCAGTGGCTAGTTGGGGTTTCCTTTTCTTGATGAGAGGCTACCCAGCCAACTAAAAAATTCCCCTTTTTTGCTACAGCAAGAATTTCTTGCCATTTTTCCTTTTGCCAAGCAGGGACCCTGTTTACTTCCCAGTCCTTTTTGTCCCAGAAGGGGAGCCATTCAGTACACCCTTTGAACACAGCAAAAGAATCAGTGTAAACATATACAGAGTCTGAGGTTTCAGATGCATGGTTAAATACACTCCAGACTGCTGCCAGTTCTCCCACTTGTGCACTACCTTCCCCTTCTGTTACAATTTGCTTGCCTGTATTTATTTGTAAGGCTACAGCACCACATTTCCAAACCTTACCTTCTCGCTTTGCTGATGCATCCGTAAACCACGCATTCTGCAATCGTTCTGAGTACGGGGGGAGCAACTTGGATCATAGAAGGTGAAAAGTCAGTGGTGCTATTTAGGGTTACCTCATCTTGTAGAGGAAGATTTTTGCGAGCTCCTTCTGTTACTTGAAAAATGGTGCAATAATGTTCCATTTGAGCATACCGTTTGCAAACAGAGGCACGTTGGGCCACCCCGTCAGGGGGTGGGATTCCTGCCAAAACTGACTTGATGACTTGAAAAGGTTCCCTTAAAATCAGGGGTTGTTTGTGGGTAGTTTTCTCTGCTTCCTGAAAAGCAGTGCTGACCACGAATAAACTTTTTTCCCAGGTAGAATATCGTTTTTCTGCATCTTTAAAACTGCGTGAGTAAAAGCCTATGGGTCTGGTAGGACCATCGGGTCCTTTCTGCCATAAATGTATAGACAGTCCAGAGCTTGCAAATCGCCATTCCATGTGTACTGGATCAGTGGGATGTATAGGAGCTAGGGATTGGTATGTGTTAGCTTCAAAAATTAGGAGTTGTAGGGCCTCATCGTGCAAGGGAGTCCAATCCCACTTTGCTTTTTTTCCTAGCAAATCATACAGGGGCCTTGCAATTATTGAAAAGTCAGGAATGTGTTTCCTCCAAAAAATTAGCAGGCCTAAAGCATGCTGCAGGTCTTTTTTAGTCTCTGGGGTTTCAATTTGGTCTAGGTGGCTGAGGGTGAATGGGGCTATACACACCATTCCTCCTTTCCACCAGATTCCCAAGAATTTTACTTCTAGGGAAGGGAGTTGTACTTTTTCAGGAGGAATACGTAAGCCCGGGGATTCTAGATGTTTAATGATGTTTGTTTGTGTTGTTTGTACAGGTGTAATCTCATCTCCTGCCACCAAAATGCCATCAATGTATTGGTATACTCTTACTCCTGGTGCAGGAGGAATGAGTGACAATTCTTGTGCTAGTGCATGATGTGCTAGAGTGGGTGAGTGTTTGAATCCTTGTGGGAGGCGAGTGAAAGTATATTGCTGGCCCTCCCCCGTGAAAGCAAAACGCTCCTGATCTTGTTCCTGCGAGGGGACCATAAAAAACATGTCCTTGACATCAATAGTGGCCATAATTTGATGAGCTTGTTCTTGTCTAGTAGCTCTCAGCTCAGCAATGTTTGGGACTGCAGCAGTGAGAGGCCCTGTATTTGAGTTAAGCCGCCGATAGTCTCCTGTCAGTCTCCAGTTGCCATTAGGCTTGCGGACTGGCCACACAGGAGCATTGTAAGGGGAACGTGTTGCAATCACTATTCCTTTTTCTTTCAAATGTGCAATAATTGGTGTGATTCCTTCTCTGGCTCCTAAAGGCAAGGGGTAAGGTTTGACATTGGTTACTAGGGAGGGGGGGAAGAGCAGGAGCAGAACTTAACAAACACAAATGGGAGGTTTCCTGCCCCAAAGTCCCTATTTTTCCTTCTTCATTGGTCCAAGGCCTTCCCTTTAGGAGGTCCAGACCCAGTGAATTTGTAGGAAATTCACCTGTAATCATTAGGGTGTCAACTGCTTTCTCTTCTGCCGGTAACCAGCGTCTTACCTTTGCTGTCATCTGGGCTTGGCTATTCTCAAAAACATCTGTGACACGTATACTCTTACGTGAGGGAGTGATTCCACGTGAGGAGGCATCTTCAATTTTAAGGGCAGACACCTGAGCACCAGTATCTACTAAAAAAGTTACCGGGGCTTTGTGGGGACCAGTAGGACAGGTTATTAACGGGTCTCCTCTGGAATTGTTAGAAAGGCGCCTGATGTGAATCCACCCTTCGCCCCCTGGCTTACCTTCTGCAAAGATAAGGGTTTTCTGTCACCTTCCCTTTCTTGTGGTTCCTCCAGGGGAGGGGCTGTAGCAGGGACAGCTTTTAATGGTTCCTCTTTTGCTGGCCACTCTTGGATGAATAGTTCTAATTTATTAGTGGGCTGGCCATCCATTAGGGTCCTTGGGACTCCCTTTTGTAAGCCCGCAATCCACAGGGCATTTCTTTTCTCCTTGCGTTCTTCCCCTGTATTTGTTTGTCTACCCAGCCCAGGGGAGAACCTTACCTTTTGGAGTTTTGCTGGGGACAGGGTTCTGCACTCTGTGCGCCGAATTGATCTAGAATCAGTTGTATTTGAAGGAATTGGGCCATATTTTCTCCCGTAATTAATTAATTCTTGTGCCACCTTCCCCCCCAGGTCCAAACCTTCCCTTTTGCCCGGTTAAGACTGAGGGAAATAGCTGCTGCCTCCAAGGTGGCTACAGCTCTTTCTGCAATTGGGAGACTTTCTATTTGTCCTTTTAGCTGCATGCCTATGGGTTTCACAGCTTCAGGGAGGCCTCTGATAAGAGGTATCATTCTCTCAGGATCCACAGGCACCATCACTGGAGATTCACCTCGTGGTGTTAATTTCCTATCATGCATCATTTGTAAACGAGCCGCTTTCTGTACACTTTCTACAGTCTGATTGACATTCCTTACTATAGCCAGGGGATCTCCTCTTTCTGAAGGACTGAGTCTGCCAGCCCAATCAGCAGCTCTCTGGGGAGGGACCAAGGAGCACGGTTATCTCCTGTGGTAAGGAAGACTCCTGCCCCTCCAGTACCCTTCTGCCTCTTTTTCTGAGAACAGAATTTGGTCAGCCCGTGTGAGAGAGAGTCTCCAAACACATTCAGTTTCAGATTCTTTGGGACTTTGGCTCTATCCTTCCTTTAGTTTGGCCAATTCAGTAGCTGTAGATGGGATTTCTTTTGTGGTTATGTCAGGTGTGTCGTCGTCTGAAGCCTCATGGGTGTATTCTGTTTTAATGAAGGGACGGAGCGAGGCTGAGGGCTTTTCTGAGTGATTACGCAAGGATTCTAAGTTCGAGAGGGGGTACGCTTCTTTAGATAGTTCCAGCTCTGACTCCTTTTTTCCCTCATTTGCTGATCTTGCAAACGCTCCTCTCGGAGCACACAGACAGTAGCCTTTTCATTCCTTATCTCTTCCTGGAGGAGGTGGGTGTTAGCTCCAGCTGAAATTGCAATGCTTTAACCAAATGCTGTAATGAAGCAGTAATTTCCATATCAGCTTTCTGCTGGTGCTCTCTGTGTTCTACTGCAGCTAGCACAGCAGCAGCTAAGACAGAACATACCACTGGTTGTGCTTTACCTTTTTTGAGTCTCGCTCCTGTGCGCAGGACAGAGACTCGATCAACGAGTGCTTGGATATTATACCAATAGTTTTGTGCCCAGTCCGTCCCTGGAGGAGATGGCCTGGCACCAAATTCATCCAACAAAGTAAACAAAGCTTGTGTATGATGTCCCATGTTACTTACAAATGTCGGAGTGATCATTCCTAGAGGATGCCCAGCGTAAAGTAAATTTACAGAAGTCTCACCCCTGCACTCTGGGAAGGTTCCTCTTCTGCCAAACCAAAGAAAGTTACAAACACTGGAGTAGTCTCTCTTGAGGGACACCCCTTACAAAATGGTTTCTGAGGTCCTACTCCTTACACCTCGAGAGCACCTAGTGTTTACCAAAGTTACAAGTCTCAAAATTACTTTCCAAACTCCCGGGTCTTTTACCTACAGGAGTGCCAATTTCCCAGACCCTGGGCCTCGGGAGCACCGTTTTAGCTCAGGTGCATGTGCAAACACACAAGCAAGCAAACAAACAAACAAACAAAAGAGTAAGACAGAGTAAGAAAGGTAGAGAGGTGTTAGGAAATGTAGAAAGGTACGTTGTTTTATTTTCCTAAAATGACCCAATCATAAGAATTAGCAATTCATGCATTTTTTGGAAACAACACTCTCATTTTACGGGGATCCTGCCGACTATGCCAATAAAGTGTTACGATCCGGTTCAGACCCAGAAAAGCAAAGCAGGCGAAGTCTCTGAGCATAAACCAGAAAGAACTTAGAAGGTTCAAAATATTGCCAGATATGAGATTAAAACCAAACGAGATTAAATGTCGATGCCAAAAAATTGATGTATTTTATTTGACAGTAAAAGTAGGGCCCAGTTTGGGGCCAATCACCCTTGCAGTGCCTAAAGGGGCTCCAGCAGAGCTGGAGGGGGGCTGGGAGCACCCGGAAGCGGGAGCAGCCAGAGCTGGGAGCACCTGCATCTTGGCCAAGGCAGCTGCCGCCAGGTTTGGTGGTGCCTGAGCAGGGCGGGGACGATGCCAGGGACATCCCGCAGTGACGTCTTCTCTTTTCCACTGGGCGTGCGCTCGGTCCCAAAGCGCACGCCCATTCTGATCTCAGTCTCACTCCATGTTTAGACACGCTCACAGTCCTGGATTTCACCCCATGCCAGTGGCAGACCCGTGCAGCCCCAGAGCCAATACCAAGGCCAGGCTGAAGGCAAACGCCACATTTAGCCTTCACGCCAATGGTAGCTGTAATGTAAAACCCAGCCCTAACGCCGAGGCCTCTCCTAATTCCAGCCCCTTGCTAAATGCTCAGCCCTAAACCAAATGCAACGGTGTAATAAATGAATTGGTTTCAGGGTGTTGATTTTTACTGTTTGGATGAGATAGAAAAGAGGGGAGTTGACAGTTGGATACATGGGCATGTTAACGGAGGATATTGCGAGACTGTCTGGGTGTAATATCGGAGTGTGAGCACTAGGTGGAGACGCAGTTGGGGATGTGATGACGTGATGGACTAGAAAATGACCTCATGCAGGTGATGTCAACATCTTGGACCGCTTAGCCAATCATTCGACACCCTCGGGAAATGATTGGACAAAAATGCATCTTGATAAAGACCAATAGAACCCCTGGAAGCAAGCCAATCAGAAGAAGAATCCAAAATCCACCAATTGTGAACGGACCGAGGGCATAAGAACGGACCTGGGACTTTATCCGGGGAGCTCCTGCGGAACTTGGGGTCCAAGGTTGCACCCAGTGGGTCACACTGTCCTTTTTGTGTGCTGCTTTACTCTGGCTTGTCGTGCGGAGCCTGGGCTTATCCTGGGTTCTCGCTCTCAGTTGTTAATGAATAAACAAACGAGTTGGCTTTTCTCTTTTAAAAAAAGTCTCAGCCTCGTTTATAACAACGGTGAGCTCGAAGGCCAAAGCCAGCCCCAACTGCAACTCTTAAGATCAAGCCCAACACCAATCCCAACTGAAGCCCTAAGTCCAGCTTCGAGCCCAGCCCCAGCCCACACTCCAATGCCGCCTTTAGCTCTAACTCCCAAACTCAGCCCCAACTGCTGCCCTAAGGCCAACCATTCATGGAGTTAAGGCCAGTGCCCCAGGTGCACTCCCTAGCCCAAGGCAGGCTCCAAGCTCAAGGCCACCGTTAGCCCTAAGGGCAGGGCCAGCCCTAAGGCCGGCCTGAGCCGCAATGGCAGCCAAAGGCAGCCCAAGTGGGGCTTCAACGCCGACCCCTCCCCCAGCCCGCCCTGATGCCGGCCCTGCCTCCCTGCGCTGCGAGCCAGGCGCTGTCCCCGCGTGTCACAGAGGCCGCGGCCTGTGGAGCAATCAGCGGGCTCGGTGCGGTGCTGGCACTGGCCGTCCCCGAGCCCCCTGCCTCTGGGGCAGTGTCGTCGCCCGGAGACGTCGTGGCCCCGCCGCCTGGGCCGCAGAGTTGTCACAAAGGGCAGCGGCGACATTAGGACTTCCTGGCCAGCCGCTATTTCCAGGCATGATGCTTAAGCATGGATCGGCCGCTTCTGATAGCGTGTCTGTCTTGGGCGAGCGTTTTTGTGATGGCTGTGCAGGCGCGTTGGATACAGCTGCAGGACGCTCTGTTTCCACAGAAAATTTGCGGCCAGCACTGCCAGGCATGGTCACAGGATGCCTGCTAGTAGTGGCTCAGCAGCTCTGAGACCGCTCTTTGCAGCGTCCAGCGGGGAGTTAAGGGCAGCGTTGAATCGAATGATAGCAATGCAAAAGGATGCAAAGCACAGCGTGTGAACAGGAGCTTTGGAGCCCTCGGCACACAGGATATTTCAGAGGAGAAATCCCCTGGTGCACCTGGCCCCAATAAAGAGCGGCCGCTGCTGAATGCCACACTCCAGTGGCGTTTTAAATGTAATTTTTCTATTTTATAGGGTTTCATTTTTGCTAAGCTTTGGTAATGCCCGGGGTGTGATGTCATTGACCCGCTGCCTCTCGACCAATCAGATCGCTCCGCTACGTTCTGGCCCCGCCGCTCATTGTTTCCTCACAATGAGGAACCTTGGCGCTCGATTCCCATTGGCTGCCGCCCGGGGGGGCGGGGCTTAGGCTGCCTATATAAGGCGGCGGCGGTGGCGGGGCTTCAGTTGCAGTCCCGGCGTGGAGGCGGCAGCAGCGGAGCGGAGCGGGCGGAGAGGAGCGGAAGCCCCGAGGCCGGAGCTCTGGGAGCGGCCCGGCCCTCAGCGCCGCGGCCCTGGAGCCCCGGGCCGGGGCGGGTGTGAGGGGGTGGCTGGGAGGGAGATGGGATGGTTCGCTGCGCCGCTTCTCGCCGCCAATGCGCCTTTTCTCTCTGCCACTTTTCTCAGGTACCTGCGCCGGCCCCTCCAGATGGCAGTGGGAGCGCCAGCAACCCCGGCTCGGCAAAGGCAGGGACGGGCAACTACCGCGGCAACGAGGGACCGCACCCCAGCTCGGCAAAGGCAGGGACGGGCAACTACCGGGGCAACGAGGGACCGCACCCCAGCTCGGCAAAGGCAGGGACGGGCAACTGCCGGGGCAGCGAGGGACAGCAAGCCCGGCTCGGCAAAGGCAGGGCCCCAGCAGCGCCGGGGCAACGAGGGACAAAATCGGAAGAGTTCGGACACCACCCGAAGCCCACCAAAGGTAAAATCAGGTAATACCAGGTAATACCAGGTAAAACACGGTAATACCAGGTAAAACACGGTAATACCAGCTAATACCATCTAATATTATCTAATACAGGTAAAACACGGTAAAATCAGGTAATACCAGGTAAAATCAGGTAATGCCAGGTAAAACACGGTAAAACAAAATAAAATTGGCAAAAAACACATCAAATGCCTTGAGTGATCTTTGCTCTCCCAGCGAGTGGCTTGCGATGCAAACAAATCCCAAAGCCCCCGCCTTCCCCGTGGGAGAGGAGGCCGGAGCCCCCCCGGCCTCAGCTGGGGTGAGGAGCACGCATGGCCCGGGGCTGTCTCCGTCCCTCTGCATCCTGGGGGGTCCTGTGGTGTCTTCAGGCCTCTCCTGTCGGGGAACGATCGGGACTGGGGGGATCTCTGTCCAAGTCATGGCGGGAGATACTCGGGGCGGTCACCCCAGGGCTGAGAGGGACGGAGCCCCCCTGGCCCCAGCCCCCACACGCATTTCCCAGGGCGAGAGGGACCGGGATGTGCAGTTGGCGGCAAGGCTGCTCGGCCGCGGTGCTCTCTTGCGCGCCCGGTGCTGCGGCCACGCCTCCCGCTGCCTCTCCCGGCGCCCTCTCCTCGCTGCCGGCCTCAGTGGGCGGCGCCCGCCGTGTTCCCACCGTCATCCTTGCATTATTCTCCTTTTTAAAGGAGCCTCCAAGGCTTTAGCACATTCATAGCTGTCTCATCTCCTGTGGGAGCCACTTCGATTCGAATTTTAGCAGCCTGCTCCAACCTTTCCAAGCCCAGGGCAGTCCCCTCGGAGCCGTCTAGTCTGTGGCTCTTACACCATGTGCTTAAGGCTGTTAAAGCCTGTTGGTCGTATTTTATGCCTTTTTTTGTTAAAAAGCAAGTCCATACCTGTAGTACGGGGTCTTCTTGTGCTGAAACTCTGCGCCCATGCTGGCAATGTCTCCCAATTACAAAAAAGGAAAAAGAAAAAAAAAGAGAAGGGAAGGTCCGTCTGAGCAGCAGCTCACTGTGCTACCTTTAGTGCCGCCGAGATGGGGTGGGGGGAGCGAAGCAGTTGGAAGCGTCTTATCTGCCTCCTCTGATCTTGGGAGCAGTTTGGCTGCAAGGCGGCCGCCCGTCCTCCGAGTTGCAGGCGCGGTGCCCGGTCGCTGCAGCCGAGCCTTGGCCCACTCCCGGTGCTCTCAGCACGGCACGCAGCAGCAGGGGAGGGGTTCCACAACTCACTCGTGGTTCCGCTCCAGGGCTGCAGGTTCGGGGGGTTCTCCTCAGGCGGGCGGCGTCAGCTCCAGGAGGCCTCAGAGTGTCTCGCAGCAGGCAGCGGTGGTGGTGGTGGGGGGGGGGGGGGGGAGAGGCAAGGGTCAGCCTTCTTCGGTGGTGGTGATTTGAATACAGCGTACAGAGGGGGAGAAGGAAAGGAGTAAGTGTTGTATCATGCATTTAACGCAGCCAATACCAACGATTAGCAATGCAATTCCAGTAGCAATTGTTATTGCAAGTTGTGCTAACCATTTTCCCCACCCTGTGAGCCCAAAATACTTTAGGATGGTAGTGACCCATGAACTATCAAATACTTCTCGCGGTTGCATTGCATGAAACAAATTTCTAGTATGATTACTTATTTCTCTCATCTTAGCTCATGCCTCCTCAGCGGAGCTAGAGGCATTATGAATTGTAATACAACCCTCAGTTTCTGTTCTATTGAACATCCCACAAACTCCTTGTTCTTTTAACAATACCATATCTAAAGCTAATCTATTTTGCAGAGTCATTTTAGTATTTTGCTGGACTTGGGTGTATAATTCTTCAAATGCATCTTGTGTCCAATTGCTTCATATACTTAATTGCCAGGTAATATCTTCTAATACGAACTGGTGTCTTTTAAAGGTAACATAGGGAGTAAAGAAATTTTCCAGAAATAGAGATACTTTTTGTCCAGTGGTATAGTAATCTGGAATGTCAACTCCTTGAATTGCCCATTCTGCTCTTTGTGTTGCCTTTGAAGAGGGAACACTACGACAGTGACGTTCTTTAGACACTTTGGTGAAAGTAAAAATACGTCTGGGGCAAAGGGAGGGAATTCCAATTCCACACCTAAGTCCAGCATGTTGTTCTAATGACAAATGTGAATAAAATATCTCATCAGAGCATCCCCAAGCCATTCCAAGAGGGGCTATATATTTTGCAGTTTTCCACTTAGTTGCATCTGCATAATCAAGGACGGTGATTTTTGGCTTAGTATTGATTGGAGTCCCACGGACTGGGTAGTGGCTAAAAGGAACTCCACATGGGTTGAGAAGGTATTTGTAGGAGGAGTTACAGGACTCATCTTGATTTCTCCAGCCTTTTGAGAGGTATCCCCAGCAAGTACACACATCAGTTCCTAATGTTCAAATTCTAAGTGAAAACCATGTTTCTGGAGGATCTCCTGGTCCTTCTTTGCATGTTATCACCTTTGAGCAATTGAATAGAGGACTATCTTCTTTTGTAGTCTTTTTTTTTAGTCTCTAAATTTACCTTTAAGAACTGTTTGTACAGAGCATGCCCACATTAAATGTTGTCAGTCGATTGGGGTTCTATTCGTTATGTTCGGAAGTTGACCACAGCAGGAAGGGTTAAAAACTGTGCTATATTTGCCTTCATCTACATCTGGTGTGTAGAGTGGGTCAAACCGTGGATCCCATGGGTAAACAAGGCAGGGCTGTTTAGCATTATATTCCTCAAAGGTTATTGTCTCAGGGCTGAATTTACTTTTATCTAATTTGATGGCTGGGTGAGGGGATTCAATTTGAGATAAGATGGTTCTATTTACCTTTGGACGCCTAGTTCTACAATATTTCTGGTGCAACTGTCCTTCATGAGGTGCATCAGAAGGTGGGTCATATGTTTGGTAAAGGTTATGTACTATAGGGGTACCTCTGCACTCAACTTGGGCTCCATTTTTCTTACTTGTCCACTGTTCAGGTAGAGGCAATGGAGCTGCCACACTAGTCATATTGAGGACAAAAGATAAATTCAAGGGTACTATGTAAGATGGCAATCCTGGTTCAGCAGAATCAGGTAATGTTACACATACACCTTGATCAGTAGGATTCCATATTTTTGCAAACCCTTTTCCTAATTTCCAGGCAAGGTTCCTTTGATCTAGCTCTGCTAGCTAGCTCTGCTGAGCACATGCACAAGGTAAATAAGCATAAAAATAGAGCTAACATGTTACAATCACAATTACCAGTAAACCGAAGCATAGTTCGTAGCTGAGGTTTTTCATGCACAGTCCTGAATATTTTTTTCTCCTGTTGTTCAGTTACCTGTGAAAGACAAGAAAAAGTCTGTCCAGCCCCTTTCAGGGCTAATATTAAAATGTAGGAATAAGCCAGCGAGAGCTTATTTTGTGTTCTTTGCCATAAGCATCGTTTGCTTTCCAGGTATGCATGTTCAAAGGAGTAGTGAGTACCATGGGTACAGCTCCTGCGGTAGGCAGTTCCACCCATACAGGCTGTCCTGGGAAGCGTGCGGGTTTTTGATTACCTGTAGGTTTAGATGTTGCTGGTATCAAGGAGGGAGGCTGCAGATAAAAAGCTGTGAGTCTGGGACATCCATTTACTCCCCATTGCTCATGTACTGTTTTCACAGCATCCCATAGTCGTTCAGTCCAATTAGAATGTTGAGGTTTCAGAAATCGCTTAAGCAGGCCATTTGTTCTCTCGACGATGCCATTTGCTTGTGGATAATGGGGTGTGTGAAATATCCACTGGATGCCTTCTTCTTTGGCCCATTTTTGGACGATGGTCGCTGTGAAATGTGCCCCGTTGTCGGATTGGATAGGTACAGGTTTTGGAAAGAAACTGAACCACATTTTAAGGGCTTCTAATGTGTTTGCACTAGTTGCCCGAGAGAAGGCTCCTGCTTGGACTAGTCCTGACCTGGCTTCTACCGACACGTGTTGTTTGCCCTCAGACTTTCCAAAAGGTCCAATATCATCTACTTGCCATGTGTCCCACAGTCCCTTTCCTGTCTCTGATATGTGAGGGGGGTTGTTCTAAAGGGTGACGCTCTGATCGGGTCCGGCACTGCTCGCATGAAGATCTGCAGGTACGGCACATTTCCCGAGTCCCCGGCCATCCTCTGCTCGCTGCTTCCTTGTATAGGTCTTGTGCCCCGGTGTGCTGTCGCTTTAAGTGCAACCATTCTAATAATGGATCCCAGTTTTCTCTTGGAGGTTTTCTACTTAGTGGGGCTAATCTGGCCCTCTCATCTACTTTGTGATTCCAGTGGCTAGTTGGGGTTTCCTTTTCTTGATGAGAGGCTACCCAGCCAACTAAAAAATTCCCCTTTTTTGCTACAGCAAGAATTTCTTGCCATTTTTCCTTTTGCCAAGCAGGGACCCTGTTTACTTCCCAGTCCTTTTTGTCCCAGAAGGGGAGCCATTCAGTACACCCTTTGAACACAGCAAAAGAATCAGTGTAAACATATACAGAGTCTGAGGTTTCAGATGCATGGTTAAATACACTCCAGACTGCTGCCAGTTCTCCCACTTGTGCACTACCTTCCCCTTCTGTTACAATTTGCTTGCCTGTATTTATTTGTAAGGCTACAGCACCACATTTCCAAACCTTACCTTCTCGCTTTGCTGATGCATCCGTAAACCACGCATTCTGCAATCGTTCTGAGTACGGGGGGAGCAACTTGGATCATAGAAGGTGAAAAGTCAGTGGTGCTATTTAGGGTTACCTCATCTTGTAGAGGAAGATTTTTGCGAGCTCCTTCTGTTACTTGAAAAATGGTGCAATAATGTTCCATTTGAGCATACCGTTTGCAAACAGAGGCACGTTGGGCCACCCCGTCAGGGGGTGGGATTCCTGCCAAAACTGACTTGATGACTTGAAAAGGTTCCCTTAAAATCAGGGGTTGTTTGTGGGTAGTTTTCTCTGCTTCCTGAAAAGCAGTGCTGACCACGAATAAACTTTTTTCCCAGGTAGAATATCGTTTTTCTGCATCTTTAAAACTGCGTGAGTAAAAGCCTATGGGTCTGGTAGGACCATCGGGTCCTTTCTGCCATAAATGTATAGACAGTCCAGAGCTTGCAAATCGCCATTCCATGTGTACTGGATCAGTGGGATGTATAGGAGCTAGGGATTGGTATGTGTTAGCTTCAAAAATTAGGAGTTGTAGGGCCTCATCGTGCAAGGGAGTCCAATCCCACTTTGCTTTTTTTCCTAGCAAATCATACAGGGGCCTTGCAATTATTGAAAAGTCAGGAATGTGTTTCCTCCAAAAAATTAGCAGGCCTAAAGCATGCTGCAGGTCTTTTTTAGTCTCTGGGGTTTCAATTTGGTCTAGGTGGCTGAGGGTGAATGGGGCTATACACACCATTCCTCCTTTCCACCAGATTCCCAAGAATTTTACTTCTAGGGAAGGGAGTTGTACTTTTTCAGGAGGAATACGTAAGCCCGGGGATTCTAGATGTTTAATGATGTTTGTTTGTGTTGTTTGTACAGGTGTAATCTCATCTCCTGCCACCAAAATGCCATCAATGTATTGGTATACTCTTACTCCTGGTGCAGGAGGAATGAGTGACAATTCTTGTGCTAGTGCATGATGTGCTAGAGTGGGTGAGTGTTTGAATCCTTGTGGGAGGCGAGTGAAAGTATATTGCTGGCCCTCCCCCGTGAAAGCAAAACGCTCCTGATCTTGTTCCTGCGAGGGGACCATAAAAAACATGTCCTTGACATCAATAGTGGCCATAATTTGATGAGCTTGTTCTTGTCTAGTAGCTCTCAGCTCAGCAATGTTTGGGACTGCAGCAGTGAGAGGCCCTGTATTTGAGTTAAGCCGCCGATAGTCTCCTGTCAGTCTCCAGTTGCCATTAGGCTTGCGGACTGGCCACACAGGAGCATTGTAAGGGGAACGTGTTGCAATCACTATTCCTTTTTCTTTCAAATGTGCAATAATTGGTGTGATTCCTTCTCTGGCTCCTAAAGGCAAGGGGTAAGGTTTGACATTGGTTACTAGGGAGGGGGGGAAGAGCAGGAGCAGAACTTAACAAACACAAATGGGAGGTTTCCTGCCCCAAAGTCCCTATTTTTCCTTCTTCATTGGTCCAAGGCCTTCCCTTTAGGAGGTCCAGACCCAGTGAATTTGTAGGAAATTCACCTGTAATCATTAGGGTGTCAACTGCTTTCTCTTCTGCCGGTAACCAGCGTCTTACCTTTGCTGTCATCTGGGCTTGGCTATTCTCAAAAACATCTGTGACACGTATACTCTTACGTGAGGGAGTGATTCCACGTGAGGAGGCATCTTCAATTTTAAGGGCAGACACCTGAGCACCAGTATCTACTAAAAAAGTTACCGGGGCTTTGTGGGGACCAGTAGGACAGGTTATTAACGGGTCTCCTCTGGAATTGTTAGAAAGGCGCCTGATGTGAATCCACCCTTCGCCCCCTGGCTTACCTTCTGCAAAGATAAGGGTTTTCTGTCACCTTCCCTTTCTTGTGGTTCCTCCAGGGGAGGGGCTGTAGCAGGGACAGCTTTTAATGGTTCCTCTTTTGCTGGCCACTCTTGGATGAATAGTTCTAATTTATTAGTGGGCTGGCCATCCATTAGGGTCCTTGGGACTCCCTTTTGTAAGCCCGCAATCCACAGGGCATTTCTTTTCTCCTTGCGTTCTTCCCCTGTATTTGTTTGTCTACCCAGCCCAGGGGAGAACCTTACCTTTTGGAGTTTTGCTGGGGACAGGGTTCTGCACTCTGTGCGCCGAATTGATCTAGAATCAGTTGTATTTGAAGGAACTGGGCCATATTTTCTCCCGTAATTAATTAATTCTTGTGCCACCTTCCCCCCCAGGTCCAAACCTTCCCTTTTGCCCGGTTAAGACTGAGGGAAATAGCTGCTGCCTCCAAGGTGGCTACAGCTCTTTCTGCAATTGGGAGACTTTCTATTTGTCCTTTTAGCTGCATGCCTATGGGTTTCACAGCTTCAGGGAGGCCTCTGATAAGAGGTATCATTCTCTCAGGATCCACAGGCACCATCACTGGAGATTCACCTCGTGGTGTTAATTTCCTATCATGCATCATTTGTAAACGAGCCGCTTTCTGTACACTTTCTACAGTCTGATTGACATTCCTTACTATAGCCAGGGGATCTCCTCTTTCTGCAGGACTGAGTCTGCCAGCCCAATCAGCAGCTCTCTGGGGAGGGACCAAGGAGCACGGTTATCTCCTGTGGTAAGGAAGACTCCTGCCCCTCCAGTACCCTTCTGCCTCTTTTTCTGAGAACAGAATTTGGTCAGCCCGTGTGAGAGAGAGTCTCCAAACACATTCAGTTTCAGATTCTTTGGGACTTTGGCTCTATCCTTCCTTTAGTTTGGCCAATTCAGTAGCTGTAGATGGGATTTCTTTTGTGGTTATGTCAGGTGTGTCGTCGTCTGAAGCCTCATGGGTGTATTCTGTTTTAATGAAGGGACGGAGCGAGGCTGAGGGCTTTTCTGAGTGATTACGCAAGGATTCTAAGTCCGAGAGGGGGTACGCTTCTTTAGATAGTTCCAGCTCTGACTCCTTTTTTCCCTCATTTGCTGATCTTGCAAACAGCTCCTCTCGGAGCACACAGACAGTAGCCTTTTCATTCCTTATCTCTTCCTGGAGGAGGTGGGTGTTAGCTCCAGCTGAAATTGCAATGCTTTAACCAAATGCTGTAATGAAGCAGTAATTTCCATATCAGCTTTCTGCTGGTGCTCTCTGTGTTCTACTGCAGCTAGCACAGCAGCAGCTAAGACAGAACATACCACTGGTTGTGCTTTACCTTTTTTGAGTCTCGCTCCTGTGCGCAGGACAGAGACTCGATCAACGAGTGCTTGGATATTATACCAATAGTTTTGTGCCCAGTCCGTCCCTGGAGGAGATGGCCTGGCACCAAATTCATCCAACAAAGTAAACAAAGCTTGTGTATGATGTCCCATGTTACTTACAAATGTCGGAGTGATCATTCCTAGAGGATGCCCAGCGTAAAGTAAATTTACAGAAGTCTCACCCCTGCACTCTGGGAAGGTTCCTCTTCTGCCAAACCAAAGAAAGTTACAAACACTGGAGTAGTCTCTCTTGAGGGACACCCCTTACAAAATGGTTTCTGAGGTCCTACTCCTTACACCTCGAGAGCACCTAGTGTTTACCAAAGTTACAAGTCTCAAAATTACTTTCCAAACTCCCGGGTCTTTTACCTACAGGAGTGCCAATTTCCCAGACCCTGGGCCTCGGGAGCACCGTTTTAGCTCAGGTGCATGTGCAAACACACAAGCAAGCAAACAAACAAACAAACAAAAGAGTAAGACAGAGTAAGAAAGGTAGAGAGGTGTTAGGAAATGTAGAAAGGTACGTTGTTTTATTTTCCTAAAATGACCCAATCATAAGAATTAGCAATTCATGCATTTTTTGGAAACAACACTCTCATTTTACGGGGATCCTGCCGACTATGCCAATAAAGTGTTACGATCCGGTTCAGACCCAGAAAAGCAAAGCAGGCGAAGTCTCTGAGCATAAACCAGAAAGAACTTAGAAGGTTCAAAATATTGCCAGATATGAGATTAAAACCAAACGAGATTAAATGTCGATGCCAAAAAATTGATGTATTTTATTTGACAGTAAAAGTAGGGCCCAGTTTGGGGCCAATCACCCTTGCAGTGCCTAAAGGGGCTCCAGCAGAGCTGGAGGGGGGCTGGGAGCACCCGGAAGCGGGAGCAGCCAGAGCTGGGAGCACCTGCATCTTGGCCAAGGCAGCTGCCGCCAGGTTTGGTGGTGCCTGAGCAGGGCGGGGACGATGCCAGGGACATCCCGCAGTGACGTCTTCTCTTTTCCACTGGGCGTGCGCTCGGTCCCAAAGCGCACGCCCATTCTGATCTCAGTCTCACTCCATGTTTAGACACGCTCACAGTCCTGGATTTCACCCCATGCCAGTGGCAGACCCGTGCAGCCCCAGAGCCAATACCAAGGCCAGGCTGAAGGCAAACGCCACATTTAGCCTTCACGCCAATGGTAGCTGTAATGTAAAACCCAGCCCTAACGCCGAGGCCTCTCCTAATTCCAGCCCCTTGCTAAATGCTCAGCCCTAAACCAAATGCAACGGTGTAATAAATGAATTGGTTTCAGGGTGTTGATTTTTACTGTTTGGATGAGATAGAAAAGAGGGGAGTTGACAGTTGGATAAATGGGCATGTTAACGGAGGATATTGCGAGACTGTCTGGGTGTAATATCGGAGTGTGAGCACTAGGTGGAGACGCAGTTGGGGATGTGATGACGTGATGGACTAGAAAATGACCTCATGCAGGTGATGTCAACATCTTGGACCGCTTAGCCAATCATTCGACACCCTCGGGAAATGATTGGACAAAAATGCATCTTGATAAAGACCAATAGAACCCCTGGAAGCAAGCCAATCAGAAGAAGAATCCAAAATCCACCAATTGTGAACGGACCGAGGGCATAAGAACGGACCTGGGACTTTATCCGGGGAGCTCCTGCGGAACTTGGGGTCCAAGGTTGCACCCAGTGGGTCACACTGTCCTTTTTGTGTGCTGCTTTACTCTGGCTTGTCGTGCGGAGCCTGGGCTTATCCTGGGTTCTCGCTCTCAGTTGTTAATGAATAAACAAACGAGTTGGCTTTTCTCTTTTAAAAAAAGTCTCAGCCTCGTTTATAACAACGGTGAGCTCGAAGGCCAAAGCCAGCCCCAACTGCAACTCTTAAGATCAAGCCCAACACCAATCCCAACTGAAGCCCTAAGTCCAGCTTCGAGCCCAGCCCCAGCCCACACTCCAATGCCGCCTTTAGCTCTAACTCCCAAACTCAGCCCCAACTGCTGCCCTAAGGCCAACCATTCATGGAGTTAAGGCCAGTG
This sequence comes from Aphelocoma coerulescens, assembly GCF_041296385.1. NCBI lineage: Eukaryota > Metazoa > Chordata > Aves > Passeriformes > Corvidae > Aphelocoma > Aphelocoma coerulescens. Next base: position 52,931,936 of record NW_027184085.1, read on the forward strand.
CCCCAGGTGCACTCCCTAGCCCAAGGCAGGCTCCAAGCTCAAGGCCACCGTTAGCCCTAAGGGCAGGGCCAGCCCTAAGGCCGGCCTGAGCCGCAATGGCAGCCAAAGGCAGCCCAAGTGGGGCTTCAACGCCGACCCCTCCCCCAGCCCGCCCTGATGCCGGCCCTGCCTCCCTGCGCTGCGAGCCAGGCGCTGTCCCCGCGTGTCACAGAGGCCGCGGCCTGTGGAGCAATCAGCGGGCTCGGTGCGGTGCTGGCACTGGCCGTCCCCGAGCCCCCTGCCTCTGGGGCAGTGTCGTCGCCCGGAGACGTCGTGGCCCCGCCGCCTGGGCCGCAGAGTTGTCACAAAGGGCAGCGGCGACATTAGGACTTCCTGGCCAGCCGCTATTTCCAGGCACGATGCTTAAGCATGGATCGGCCGCTTCTGATAGCGTGTCTGTCTTGGGCGAGCGTTTTTGTGATGGCTGTGCAGGCGCGTTGGATACAGCTGCAGGACGCTCTGTTTCCACAGAAAATTTGCGGCCAGCACTGCCAGGCATGGTCACAGGATGCCTGCTAGTAGTGGCTCAGCAGCTCTGAGACCGCTCTTTGCAGCGTCCAGCGGGGAGTTAAGGGCAGCGTTGAATCGAATGATAGCAATGCAAAAGGATGCAAAGCACAGCGTGTGAACAGGAGCTTTGGAGCCCTCGGCACACAGGATATTTCAGAGGAGAAATCCCCTGGTGCACCTGGCCCCAATAAAGAGCGGCCGCTGCTGAATGCCACACTCCAGTGGCGTTTTAAATGTAATTTTTCTATTTTATAGGGTTTCATTTTTGCTAAGCTTTGGTAATGCCCGGGGTGTGATGTCATTGACCCGCTGCCTCTCGACCAATCAGATCGCTCCGCTACGTTCTGGCCCCGCCGCTCATTGTTTCCTCACAATGAGGAACCTTGGCGCTCGATTCCCATTGGCTGCCGCCCGGGGGGGCGGGGCTTAGGCTGCCTATATAAGGCGGCGGCGGTGGCGGGGCTTCAGTTGCAGTCCCGGCGTGGAGGCGGCAGCAGCGGAGCGGAGCGGGCGGAGAGGAGCGGAAGCCCCGAGGCCGGAGCTCTGGGAGCGGCCCGGCCCTCAGCGCCGCGGCCCTGGAGCCCCGGGCCGGGGCGGGTGTGAGGGGGTGGCTGGGAGGGAGATGGGATGGTTCGCTGCGCCGCTTCTCGCCGCCAATGCGCCTTTTCTCTCTGCCACTTTTCTCAGGTACCTGCGCCGGCCCCTCCAGATGGCAGTGGGAGCGCCAGCAACCCCGGCTCGGCAAAGGCAGGGACGGGCAACTACCGCGGCAACGAGGGACCGCACCCCAGCTCGGCAAAGGCAGGGACGGGCAACTACCGGGGCAACGAGGGACCGCACCCCAGCTCGGCAAAGGCAGGGACGGGCAACTGCCGGGGCAGCGAGGGACAGCAAGCCCGGCTCGGCAAAGGCAGGGCCCCAGCAGCGCCGGGGCAACGAGGGACAAAATCGGAAGAGTTCGGACACCACCCGAAGCCCACCAAAGGTAAAATCAGGTAATACCAGGTAATACCAGGTAAAACACGGTAATACCAGGTAAAACACGGTAATACCAGCTAATACCATCTAATATTATCTAATACAGGTAAAACACGGTAAAATCAGGTAATACCAGGTAAAATCAGGTAATGCCAGGTAAAACACGGTAAAACAAAATAAAATTGGCAAAAAACACATCAAATGCCTTGAGTGATCTTTGCTCTCCCAGCGAGTGGCTTGCGATGCAAACAAATCCCAAAGCCCCCGCCTTCCCCGTGGGAGAGGAGGCCGGAGCCCCCCCGGCCTCAGCTGGGGTGAGGAGCACGCATGGCCCGGGGCTGTCTCCGTCCCTCTGCATCCTGGGGGGTCCTGTGGTGTCTTCAGGCCTCTCCTGTCGGGGAACGATCGGGACTGGGGGGATCTCTGTCCAAGTCATGGCGGGAGATACTCGGGGCGGTCACCCCAGGGCTGAGAGGGACGGAGCCCCCCTGGCCCCAGCCCCCACACGCATTTCCCAGGGCGAGAGGGACCGGGATGTGCAGTTGGCGGAAAGGCTGCTCGGCCGCGGTGCTCTCTTGCGCGCCCGGTGCTGCGGCCACGCCTCCCGCTGCCTCTCCCGGCGCCCTCTCCTCGCTGCCGGCCTCAGTGGGCGGCGCCCGCCGTGTTCCCACCGTCATCCTTGCATTATTCTCCTTTTTAAAGGAGCCTCCAAGGCTTTAGCACATTCATAGCTGTCTCATCTCCTGTGGGAGCCACTTCGATTCGAATTTTAGCAGCCTGCTCCAACCTTTCCAAGCCCAGGGCAGTCCCCTCGGAGCCGTCTAGTCTGTGGCTCTTACACCATGTGCTTAAGGCTGTTAAAGCCTGTTGGTCGTATTTTATGCCTTTTTTTGTTAAAAAGCAAGTCCATACCTGTAGTACGGGGTCTTCTGGTGCTGAAACTCTGCGCCCATGCTGGCAATGTCTCCCAATTACAAAAAAGGAAAAAGAAAAAAAAAAAAAGGGAAGGTCCGTCTGAGCAGCAGCTCACTGTGCTACCTTTAGTGCCGCCGAGATGGGGTGGGGGGAGCGAAGCAGTTGGAAGCGTCTTATCTGCCTCCTCTGATCTTGGGAGCAGTTTGGCTGCAAGGCGGCCGCCCGTCCTCCGAGTTGCAGGCGCGGTGCCCGGTCGCTGCAGCCGAGCCTTGGCCCACTCCCGGTGCTCTCAGCACGGCACGCAGCAGCAGGGGAGGGGTTCCACAACTCACTCGTGGTTCCGCTCCAGGGCTGCAGGTTCGGGGGGTTCTCCTCAGGCGGGCGGCGTCAGCTCCAGGAGGCCTCAGAGTGTCTCGCAGCAGGCAGCGGTGGTGGTGGTGGGGGGGGGGGGGGGGGAGAGGCAAGGGTCAGCCTTCTTCGGTGGTGGTGATTTGAATACAGCGTACAGAGGGGGAGAAGGAAAGGAGTAAGTGTTGTATCATGCATTTAACGCAGCCAATACCAACGATTAGCAATGCAATTCCAGTAGCAATTGTTATTGCAAGTTGTGCTAACCATTTTCCCCACCCTGTGAGCCCAAAATACTTTAGGATGGTAGTGACCCATGAACTATCAAATACTTCTCGCGGTTGCATTGCATGAAACAAATTTCTAGTATGATTACTTATTTCTCTCATCTTAGCTCATGCCTCCTCAGCGGAGCTAGAGGCATTATGAATTGTAATACAACCCTCAGTTTCTGTTCTATTGAACATCCCACAAACTCCTTGTTCTTTTAACAATACCATATCTAAAGCTAATCTATTTTGCAGAGTCATTTTAGTATTTTGCTGGACTTGGGTGTATAATTCTCCAAATGCATCTTGTGTCCAATTGCTTCATATACTTAATTGCCAGGTAATATCTTCTAATACGAACTGGTGTCTTTTAAAGGTAACATAGGGAGTAAAGAAATTTTCCAGAAATAGAGATACTTTTTGTCCAGTGGTATAGTAATCTGGAATGTCAACTCCTTGAATTGCCCATTCTGCTCTTTGTGTTGCCTTTGAAGAGGGAACACTACGACAGTGACGTTCTTTAGACACTTTGGTGAAAGTAAAAATACGTCTGGGGCAAAGGGAGGGAATTCCAATTCCACACCTAAGTCCAGCATGTTGTTCTAATGACAAATGTGAATAAAATATCTCATCAGAGCATCCCCAAGCCATTCCAAGAGGGGCTATATATTTTGCAGTTTTCCACTTAGTTGCATCTGCATAATCAAGGACGGTGATTTTTGGCTTAGTATTGATTGGAGTCCCACGGACTGGGTAGTGGCTAAAAGGAACTCCACATGGGTTGAGAAGGTATTTGTAGGAGGAGTTACAGGACTCATCTTGATTTCTCCAGCCTTTTGAGAGGTATCCCCAGCAAGTACACACATCAGTTCCTAATGTTCAAATTCTAAGTGAAAACCATGTTTCTGGAGGATCTCCTGGTCCTTCTTTGCATGTTATCACCTTTGAGCAATTGAATAGAGGACTATCTTCTTTTGTAGTCTTTTTTTTTAGTCTCTAAATTTACCTTTAAGAACTGTTTGTACAGAGCATGCCCACATTAAATGTTGTCAGTCGATTGGGGTTCTATTCGTTATGTTCGGAAGTTGACCACAGCAGGAAGGGTTAAAAACTGTGCTATATTTGCCTTCATCTACATCTGGTGTGTAGAGTGGGTCAAACCGTGGATCCCATGGGTAAACAAGGCAGGGCTGTTTAGCATTATATTCCTCAAAGGTTATTGTCTCAGGGCTGAATTTACTTTTATCTAATTTGATGGCTGGGTGAGGGGATTCAATTTGAGATAAGATGGTTCTATTTACCTTTGGACGCCTAGTTCTACAATATTTCTGGTGCAACTGTCCTTCATGAGGTGCATCAGAAGGTGGGTCATATGTTTGGTAAAGGTTATGTACTATAGGGGTACCTCTGCACTCAACTTGGGCTCCATTTTTCTTACTTGTCCACTGTTCAGGTAGAGGCAATGGAGCTGCCACACTAGTCATATTGAGGACAAAAGATAAATTCAAGGGTACTATGTAAGATGGCAATCCTGGTTCAGCAGAATCAGGTAATGTTACACATACACCTTGATCAGTAGGATTCCATATTTTTGCAAACCCTTTTCCTAATTTCCAGGCAAGGTTCCTTTGATCTAGCTCTGCTAGCTAGCTCTGCTGAGCACATGCACAAGGTAAATAAGCATAAAAATAGAGCTAACATGTTACAATCACAATTACCAGTAAACCGAAGCATAGTTCGTAGCTGAGGTTTTTCATGCACAGTCCTGAATATTTTTTTCTCCTGTTGTTCAGTTACCTGTGAAAGACAAGAAAAAGTCTGTCCAGCCCCTTTCAGGGCTAATATTAAAATGTAGGAATAAGCCAGCGAGAGCTTATTTTGTGTTCTTTGCCATAAGCATCGTTTGCTTTCCAGGTATGCATGTTCAAAGGAGTAGTGAGTACCATGGGTACAGCTCCTGCGGTAGGCAGTTCCACCCATACAGGCTGTCCTGGGAAGCGTGCGGGTTTTTGATTACCTGTAGGTTTAGATGTTGCTGGTATCAAGGAGGGAGGCTGCAGATAAAAAGCTGTGAGTCTGGGACATCCATTTACTCCCCATTGCTCATGTACTGTTTTCACAGCATCCCATAGTCGTTCAGTCCAATTAGAATGTTGAGGTTTCAGAAATCGCTTAAGCAGGCCATTTGTTCTCTCGACGATGCCATTTGCTTGTGGATAATGGGGTGTGTGAAATATCCACTGGATGCCTTCTTCTTTGGCCCATTTTTGGACGATGGTCGCTGTGAAATGTGCCCCGTTGTCGGATTGGATAGGTACAGGTTTTGGAAAGAAACTGAACCACATTTTAAGGGCTTCTAATGTGTTTGCACTAGTTGCCCGAGAGAAGGCTCCTGCTTGGACTAGTCCTGACCTGGCTTCTACCGACACGTGTTGTTTGCCCTCAGACTTTCCAAAAGGTCCAATATCATCTACTTGCCATGTGTCCCACAGTCCCTTTCCTGTCTCTGATATGTGAGGGGGGTTGTTCTAAAGGGTGACGCTCTGATCGGGTCCGGCACTGCTCGCATGAAGATCTGCAGGTACGGCACATTTCCCGAGTCCCCGGCCATCCTCTGCTCGCTGCTTCCTTGTATAGGTCTTGTGCCCCGGTGTGCTGTCGCTTTAAGTGCAACCATTCTAATAATGGATCCCAGTTTTCTCTTGGAGGTTTTCTACTTAGTGGGGCTAATCTGGCCCTCTCATCTACTTTGTGATTCCAGTGGCTAGTTGGGGTTTCCTTTTCTTGATGAGAGGCTACCCAGCCAACTAAAAAATTCCCCTTTTTTGCTACAGCAAGAATTTCTTGCCATTTTTCCTTTTGCCAAGCAGGGACCCTGTTTACTTCCCAGTCCTTTTTGTCCCAGAAGGGGAGCCATTCAGTACACCCTTTGAACACAGCAAAAGAATCAGTGTAAACATATACAGAGTCTGAGGTTTCAGATGCATGGTTAAATACACTCCAGACTGCTGCCAGTTCTCCCACTTGTGCACTACCTTCCCCTTCTGTTACAATTTGCTTGCCTGTATTTATTTGTAAGGCTACAGCACCACATTTCCAAACCTTACCTTCTCGCTTTGCTGATGCATCCGTAAACCACGCATTCTGCAATCGTTCTGAGTACGGGGGGAGCAACTTGGATCATAGAAGGTGAAAAGTCAGTGGTGCTATTTAGGGTTACCTCATCTTGTAGAGGAAGATTTTTGCGAGCTCCTTCTGTTACTTGAAAAATGGTGCAATAATGTTCCATTTGAGCATACCGTTTGCAAACAGAGGCACGTTGGGCCACCCCGTCAGGGGGTGGGATTCCTGCCAAAACTGACTTGATGACTTGAAAAGGTTCCCTTAAAATCAGGGGTTGTTTGTGGGTAGTTTTCTCTGCTTCCTGAAAAGCAGTGCTGACCACGAATAAACTTTTTTCCCAGGTAGAATATCGTTTTTCTGCATCTTTAAAACTGCGTGAGTAAAAGCCTATGGGTCTGGTAGGACCATCGGGTCCTTTCTGCCATAAATGTATAGACAGTCCAGAGCTTGCAAATCGCCATTCCATGTGTACTGGATCAGTGGGATGTATAGGAGCTAGGGATTGGTATGTGTTAGCTTCAAAAATTAGGAGTTGTAGGGCCTCATCGTGCAAGGGAGTCCAATCCCACTTTGCTTTTTTTCCTAGCAAATCATACAGGGGCCTTGCAATTATTGAAAAGTCAGGAATGTGTTTCCTCCAAAAAATTAGCAGGCCTAAAGCATGCTGCAGGTCTTTTTTAGTCTCTGGGGTTTCAATTTGGTCTAGGTGGCTGAGGGTGAATGGGGCTATACACACCATTCCTCCTTTCCACCAGATTCCCAAGAATTTTACTTCTAGGGAAGGGAGTTGTACTTTTTCAGGAGGAATACGTAAGCCCGGGGATTCTAGATGTTTAATGATGTTTGTTTGTGTTGTTTGTACAGGTGTAATCTCATCTCCTGCCACCAAAATGCCATCAATGTATTGGTATACTCTTACTCCTGGTGCAGGAGGAATGAGTGACAATTCTTGTGCTAGTGCATGATGTGCTAGAGTGGGTGAGTGTTTGAATCCTTGTGGGAGGCGAGTGAAAGTATATTGCTGGCCCTCCCCCGTGAAAGCAAAACGCTCCTGATCTTGTTCCTGCGAGGGGACCATAAAAAACATGTCCTTGACATCAATAGTGGCCATAATTTGATGAGCTTGTTCTTGTCTAGTAGCTCTCAGCTCAGCAATGTTTGGGACTGCAGCAGTGAGAGGCCCTGTATTTGAGTTAAGCCGCCGATAGTCTCCTGTCAGTCTCCAGTTGCCATTAGGCTTGCGGACTGGCCACACAGGAGCATTGTAAGGGGAACGTGTTGCAATCACTATTCCTTTTTCTTTCAAATGTGCAATAATTGGTGTGATTCCTTCTCTGGCTCCTAAAGGCAAGGGGTAAGGTTTGACATTGGTTACTAGGGAGGGGGGGAAGAGCAGGAGCAGAACTTAACAAACACAAATGGGAGGTTTCCTGCCCCAAAGTCCCTATTTTTCCTTCTTCATTGGTCCAAGGCCTTCCCTTTAGGAGGTCCAGACCCAGTGAATTTGTAGGAAATTCACCTGTAATCATTAGGGTGTCAACTGCTTTCTCTTCTGCCGGTAACCAGCGTCTTACCTTTGCTGTCATCTGGGCTTGGCTATTCTCAAAAACATCTGTGACACGTATACTCTTACGTGAGGGAGTGATTCCACGTGAGGAGGCATCTTCAATTTTAAGGGCAGACACCTGAGCACCAGTATCTACTAAAAAAGTTACCGGGGCTTTGTGGGGACCAGTAGGACAGGTTATTAACGGGTCTCCTCTGGAATTGTTAGAAAGGCGCCTGATGTGAATCCACCCTTCGCCCCCTGGCTTACCTTCTGCAAAGATAAGGGTTTTCTGTCACCTTCCCTTTCTTGTGGTTCCTCCAGGGGAGGGGCTGTAGCAGGGACAGCTTTTAATGGTTCCTCTTTTGCTGGCCACTCTTGGATGAATAGTTCTAATTTATTAGTGGGCTGGCCATCCATTAGGGTCCTTGGGACTCCCTTTTGTAAGCCCGCAATCCACAGGGCATTTCTTTTCTCCTTGCGTTCTTCCCCTGTATTTGTTTGTCTACCCAGCCCAGGGGAGAACCTTACCTTTTGGAGTTTTGCTGGGGACAGGGTTCTGCACTCTGTGCGCCGAATTGATCTAGAATCAGTTGTATTTGAAGGAACTGGGCCATATTTTCTCCCGTAATTAATTAATTCTTGTGCCACCTTCCCCCCCAGGTCCAAACCTTCCCTTTTGCCCGGTTAAGACTGAGGGAAATAGCTGCTGCCTCCAAGGTGGCTACAGCTCTTTCTGCAATTGGGAGACTTTCTATTTGTCCTTTTAGCTGCATGCCTATGGGTTTCACAGCTTCAGGGAGGCCTCTGATAAGAGGTATCATTCTCTCAGGATCCACAGGCACCATCACTGGAGATTCACCTCGTGGTGTTAATTTCCTATCATGCATCATTTGTAAACGAGCCGCTTTCTGTACACTTTCTACAGTCTGATTGACATTCCTTACTATAGCCAGGGGATCTCCTCTTTCTGCAGGACTGAGTCTGCCAGCCCAATCAGCAGCTCTCTGGGGAGGGACCAAGGAGCACGGTTATCTCCTGTGGTAAGGAAGACTCCTGCCCCTCCAGTACCCTTCTGCCTCTTTTTCTGAGAACAGAATTTGGTCAGCCCGTGTGAGAGAGAGTCTCCAAACACATTCAGTTTCAGATTCTTTGGGACTTTGGCTCTATCCTTCCTTTAGTTTGGCCAATTCAGTAGCTGTAGATGGGATTTCTTTTGTGGTTATGTCAGGTGTGTCGTCGTCTGAAGCCTCATGGGTGTATTCTGTTTTAATGAAGGGACGGAGCGAGGCTGAGGGCTTTTCTGAGTGATTACGCAAGGATTCTAAGTCCGAGAGGGGGTACGCTTCTTTAGATAGTTCCAGCTCTGACTCCTTTTTTCCCTCATTTGCTGATCTTGCAAACAGCTCCTCTCGGAGCACACAGACAGTAGCCTTTTCATTCCTTATCTCTTCCTGGAGGAGGTGGGTGTTAGCTCCAGCTGAAATTGCAATGCTTTAACCAAATGCTGTAATGAAGCAGTAATTTCCATATCAGCTTTCTGCTGGTGCTCTCTGTGTTCTACTGCAGCTAGCACAGCAGCAGCTAAGACAGAACATACCACTGGTTGTGCTTTACCTTTTTTGAGTCTCGCTCCTGTGCGCAGGACAGAGACTCGATCAACGAGTGCTTGGATATTATACCAATAGTTTTGTGCCCAGTCCGTCCCTGGAGGAGATGGCCTGGCACCAAATTCATCCAACAAAGTAAACAAAGCTTGTGTATGATGTCCCATGTTACTTACAAATGTCGGAGTGATCATTCCTAGAGGATGCCCAGCGTAAAGTAAATTTACAGAAGTCTCACCCCTGCACTCTGGGAAGGTTCCTCTTCTGCCAAACCAAAGAAAGTTACAAACACTGGAGTAGTCTCTCTTGAGGGACACCCCTTACAAAATGGTTTCTGAGGTCCTACTCCTTACACCTCGAGAGCACCTAGTGTTTACCAAAGTTACAAGTCTCAAAATTACTTTCCAAACTCCCGGGTCTTTTACCTACAGGAGTGCCAATTTCCCAGACCCTGGGCCTCGGGAGCACCGTTTTAGCTCAGGTGCATGTGCAAACACACAAGCAAGCAAACAAACAAACAAACAAAAGAGTAAGACAGAGTAAGAAAGGTAGAGAGGTGTTAGGAAATGTAGAAAGGTACGTTGTTTTATTTTCCTAAAATGACCCAATCATAAGAATTAGCAATTCATGCATTTTTTGGAAACAACACTCTCATTTTACGGGGATCCTGCCGACTATGCCAATAAAGTGTTACGATCCGGTTCAGACCCAGAAAAGCAAAGCAGGCGAAGTCTCTGAGCATAAACCAGAAAGAACTTAGAAGGTTCAAAATATTGCCAGATATGAGATTAAAACCAAACGAGATTAAATGTCGATGCCAAAAAATTGATGTATTTTATTTGACAGTAAAAGTAGGGCCCAGTTTGGGGCCAATCACCCTTGCAGTGCCTAAAGGGGCTCCAGCAGAGCTGGAGGGGGGCTGGGAGCACCCGGAAGCGGGAGCAGCCAGAGCTGGGAGCACCTGCATCTTGGCCAAGGCAGCTGCCGCCAGGTTTGGTGGTGCCTGAGCAGGGCGGGGACGATGCCAGGGACATCCCGCAGTGACGTCTTCTCTTTTCCACTGGGCGTGCGCTCGGTCCCAAAGCGCACGCCCATTCTGATCTCAGTCTCACTCCATGTTTAGACACGCTCACAGTCCTGGATTTCACCCCATGCCAGTGGCAGACCCGTGCAGCCCCAGAGCCAATACCAAGGCCAGGCTGAAGGCAAACGCCACATTTAGCCTTCACGCCAATGGTAGCTGTAATGTAAAACCCAGCCCTAACGCCGAGGCCTCTCCTAATTCCAGCCCCTTGCTAAATGCTCAGCCCTAAACCAAATGCAACGGTGTAATAAATGAATTGGTTTCAGGGTGTTGATTTTTACTGTTTGGATGAGATAGAAAAGAGGGGAGTTGACAGTTGGATAAATGGGCATGTTAACGGAGGATATTGCGAGACTGTCTGGGTGTAATATTGGAGTGTGAGCACTAGGTGGAGACGCAGTTGGGGATGTGATGACGTGATGGACTAGAAAATGACCTCATGCAGGTGATGTCAACATCTTGGACCGCTTAGCCAATCATTCGACACCCTCGGGAAATGATTGGACAAAAATGCATCTTGATAAAGACCAATAGAACCCCTGGAAGCAAGCCAATCAGAAGAAGAATCCAAAATCCACCAATTGTGAACGGACCGAGGGCATAAGAACGGACCTGGGACTTTATCCGGGGAGCTCCTGCGGAACTTGGGGTCCAAGGTTGCACCCAGTGGGTCACACTGTCCTTTTTGTGTGCTGCTTTACTCTGGCTTGTCGTGCGGAGCCTGGGCTTATCCTGGGTTCTCGCTCTCAGTTGTTAATGAATAAACAAACGAGTTGGCTTTTCTCTTTTAAAAAAAGTCTCAGCCTCGTTTATAACAACGGTGAGCTCGAAGGCCAAAGCCAGCCCCAACTGCAACTCTTAAGATCAAGCCCAACACCAATCCCAACTGAAGCCCTAAGTCCAGCTTCGAGCCCAGCCCCAGCCCACACTCCAATGCCGCCTTTAGCTCTAACTCCCAAACTCAGCCCCAACTGCTGCCCTAAGGCCAACCATTCATGGAGTTAAGGCCAGTGCCCCAGGTGCACTCCCTAGCCCAAGGCAGGCTCCAAGCTCAAGGCCACCGTTAGCCCTAAGGGCAGGGCCAGCCCTAAGGCCGGCCTGAGCCGCAATGGCAGCCAAAGGCAGCCCAAGTGGGGCTTCAACGCCGACCCCTCCCCCAGCCCGCCCTGATGCCGGCCCTGCCTCCCTGCGCTGCGAGCCAGGCGCTGTCCCCGCGTGTCACAGAGGCCGCGGCCTGTGGAGCAATCAGCGGGCTCGGTGCGGTGCTGGCACTGGCCGTCCCCGAGCCCCCTGCCTCTGGGGCAGTGTCGTCGCCCGGAGACGTCGTGGCCCCGCCGCCTGGGCCGCAGAGTTGTCACAAAGGGCAGCGGCGACATTAGGACTTCCTGGCCAGCCGCTATTTCCAGGCATGATGCTTAAGCATGGATCGGCCGCTTCTGATAGCGTGTCTGTCTTGGGCGAGCGTTTTTGTGATGGCTGTGCAGGCGCGTTGGATACAGCTGCAGGACGCTCTGTTTCCACAGAAAATTTGCGGCCAGCACTGCCAGGCATGGTCACAGGATGCCTGCTAGTAGTGGCTCAGCAGCTCTGAGACCGCTCTTTGCAGCGTCCAGCGGGGAGTTAAGGGCAGCGTTGAATCGAATGATAGCAATGCAAAAGGATGCAAAGCACAGCGTGTGAACAGGAGCTTTGGAGCCCTCGGCACACAGGATATTTCAGAGGAGAAATCCCCTGGTGCACCTGGCCCCAATAAAGAGCGGCCGCTGCTGAATGCCACACTCCAGTGGCGTTTTAAATGTAATTTTTCTATTTTATAGGGTTTCATTTTTGCTAAGCTTTGGTAATGCCCGGGGTGTGATGTCATTGACCCGCTGCCTCTCGACCAATCAGATCGCTCCGCTACGTTCTGGCCCCGCCGCTCATTGTTTCCTCACAATGAGGAACCTTGGCGCTCGATTCCCATTGGCTGCCGCCCGGGGGGGCGGGGCTTAGGCTGCCTATATAAGGCGGCGGCGGTGGCGGGGCTTCAGTTGCAGTCCCGGCGTGGAGGCGGCAGCAGCGGAGCGGAGCGGGCGGAGAGGAGCGGAAGCCCCGAGGCCGGAGCTCTGGGAGCGGCCCGGCCCTCAGCGCCGCGGCCCTGGAGCCCCGGGCCGGGGCGGGTGTGAGGGGGTGGCTGGGAGGGAGATGGGATGGTTCGCTGCGCCGCTTCTCGCCGCCAATGCGCCTTTTCTCTCTGCCACTTTTCTCAGGTACCTGCGCCGGCCCCTCCAGATGGCAGTGGGAGCGCCAGCAACCCCGGCTCGGCAAAGGCAGGGACGGGCAACTACCGCGGCAACGAGGGACCGCACCCCAGCTCGGCAAAGGCAGGGACGGGCAACTACCGGGGCAACGAGGGACCGCACCCCAGCTCGGCAAAGGCAGGGACGGGCAACTGCCGGGGCAGCGAGGGACAGCAAGCCCGGCTCGGCAAAGGCAGGGCCCCAGCAGCGCCGGGGCAACGAGGGACAAAATCGGAAGAGTTCGGACACCACCCGAAGCCCACCAAAGGTAAAATCAGGTAATACCAGGTAATACCAGGTAAAACACGGTAATACCAGGTAAAACACGGTAATACCAGCTAATACCATCTAATATTATCTAATACAGGTAAAACACGGTAAAATCAGGTAATACCAGGTAAAATCAGGTAATGCCAGGTAAAACACGGTAAAACAAAATAAAATTGGCAAAAAACACATCAAATGCCTTGAGTGATCTTTGCTCTCCCAGCGAGTGGCTTGCGATGCAAACAAATCCCAAAGCCCCCGCCTTCCCCGTGGGAGAGGAGGCCGGAGCCCCCCCGGCCTCAGCTGGGGTGAGGAGCACGCATGGCCCGGGGCTGTCTCCGTCCCTCTGCATCCTGGGGGGTCCTGTGGTGTCTTCAGGCCTCTCCTGTCGGGGAACGATCGGGACTGGGGGGATCTCTGTCCAAGTCATGGCGGGAGATACTCGGGGCGGTCACCCCAGGGCTGAGAGGGACGGAGCCCCCCTGGCCCCAGCCCCCACACGCATTTCCCAGGGCGAGAGGGACCGGGATGTGCAGTTGGCGGCAAGGCTGCTCGGCCGCGGTGCTCTCTTGCGCGCCCGGTGCTGCGGCCACGCCTCCCGCTGCCTCTCCCGGCGCCCTCTCCTCGCTGCCGGCCTCAGTGGGCGGCGCCCGCCGTGTTCCCACCGTCATCCTTGCATTATTCTCCTTTTTAAAGGAGCCTCCAAGGCTTTAGCACATTCATAGCTGTCTCATCTCCTGTGGGAGCCACTTCGATTCGAATTTTAGCAGCCTGCTCCAACCTTTCCAAGCCCAGGGCAGTCCCCTCGGAGCCGTCTAGTCTGTGGCTCTTACACCATGTGCTTAAGGCTGTTAAAGCCTGTTGGTCGTATTTTATGCCTTTTTTTGTTAAAAAGCAAGTCCATACCTGTAGTACGGGGTCTTCTTGTGCTGAAACTCTGCGCCCATGCTGGCAATGTCTCCCAATTACAAAAAAGGAAAAAGAAAAAAAAAGAGAAGGGAAGGTCCGTCTGAGCAGCAGCTCACTGTGCTACCTTTAGTGCCGCCGAGATGGGGTGGGGGGAGCGAAGCAGTTGGAAGCGTCTTATCTGCCTCCTCTGATCTTGGGAGCAGTTTGGCTGCAAGGCGGCCGCCCGTCCTCCGAGTTGCAGGCGCGGTGCCCGGTCGCTGCAGCCGAGCCTTGGCCCACTCCCGGTGCTCTCAGCACGGCACGCAGCAGCAGGGGAGGGGTTCCACAACTCACTCGTGGTTCCGCTCCAGGGCTGCAGGTTCGGGGGGTTCTCCTCAGGCGGGCGGCGTCAGCTCCAGGAGGCCTCAGAGTGTCTCGCAGCAGGCAGCGGTGGTGGTGGTGGGGGGGGGGGGGGGGGAGAGGCAAGGGTCAGCCTTCTTCGGTGGTGGTGATTTGAATACAGCGTACAGAGGGGGAGAAGGAAAGGAGTAAGTGTTGTATCATGCATTTAACGCAGCCAATACCAACGATTAGCAATGCAATTCCAGTAGCAATTGTTATTGCAAGTTGTGCTAACCATTTTCCCCACCCTGTGAGCCCAAAATACTTTAGGATGGTAGTGACCCATGAACTATCAAATACTTCTCGCGGTTGCATTGCATGAAACAAATTTCTAGTATGATTACTTATTTCTCTCATCTTAGCTCATGCCTCCTCAGCGGAGCTAGAGGCATTATGAATTGTAATACAACCCTCAGTTTCTGTTCTATTGAACATCCCACAAACTCCTTGTTCTTTTAACAATACCATATCTAAAGCTAATCTATTTTGCAGAGTCATTTTAGTATTTTGCTGGACTTGGGTGTATAATTCTCCAAATGCATCTTGTGTCCAATTGCTTCATATACTTAATTGCCAGGTAATATCTTCTAATACGAACTGGTGTCTTTTAAAGGTAACATAGGGAGTAAAGAAATTTTCCAGAAATAGAGATACTTTTTGTCCAGTGGTATAGTAATCTGGAATGTCAACTCCTTGAATTGCCCATTCTGCTCTTTGTGTTGCCTTTGAAGAGGGAACACTACGACAGTGACGTTCTTTAGACACTTTGGTGAAAGTAAAAATACGTCTGGGGCAAAGGGAGGGAATTCCAATTCCACACCTAAGTCCAGCATGTTGTTCTAATGACAAATGTGAATAAAATATCTCATCAGAGCATCCCCAAGCCATTCCAAGAGGGGCTATATATTTTGCAGTTTTCCACTTAGTTGCATCTGCATAATCAAGGACGGTGATTTTTGGCTTAGTATTGATTGGAGTCCCACGGACTGGGTAGTGGCTAAAAGGAACTCCACATGGGTTGAGAAGGTATTTGTAGGAGGAGTTACAGGACTCATCTTGATTTCTCCAGCCTTTTGAGAGGTATCCCCAGCAAGTACACACATCAGTTCCTAATGTTCAAATTCTAAGTGAAAACCATGTTTCTGGAGGATCTCCTGGTCCTTCTTTGCATGTTATCACCTTTGAGCAATTGAATAGAGGACTATCTTCTTTTGTAGTCTTTTTTTTTAGTCTCTAAATTTACCTTTAAGAACTGTTTGTACAGAGCATGCCCACATTAAATGTTGTCAGTCGATTGGGGTTCTATTCGTTATGTTCGGAAGTTGACCACAGCAGGAAGGGTTAAAAACTGTGCTATATTTGCCTTCATCTACATCTGGTGTGTAGAGTGGGTCAAACCGTGGATCCCATGGGTAAACAAGGCAGGGCTGTTTAGCATTATATTCCTCAAAGGTTATTGTCTCAGGGCTGAATTTACTTTTATCTAATTTGATGGCTGGGTGAGGGGATTCAATTTGAGATAAGATGGTTCTATTTACCTTTGGACGCCTAGTTCTACAATATTTCTGGTGCAACTGTCCTTCATGAGGTGCATCAGAAGGTAGGTCATATGTTTGGTAAAGGTTATGTACTATAGGGGTACCTCTGCACTCAACTTGGGCTCCATTTTTCTTACTTGTCCACTGTTCAGGTAGAGGCAATGGAGCTGCCACACTAGTCATATTGAGGACAAAAGATAAATTCAAGGGTACTATGTAAGATGGCAATCCTGGTTCAGCAGAATCAGGTAATGTTACACATACACCTTGATCAGTAGGATTCCATATTTTTGCAAACCCTTTTCCTAATTTCCAGGCAAGGTTCCTTTGATCTAGCTCTGCTAGCTAGCTCTGCTGAGCACATGCACAAGGTAAATAAGCATAAAAATAGAGCTAACATGTTACAGTCACAATTACCAGTAAACCGAAGCATAGTTCGTAGCTGAGGTTTTTCATGCACAGTCCTGAATATTTTTTTCTCCTGTTGTTCAGTTACCTGTGAAAGACAAGAAAAAGTCTGTCCAGCCCCTTTCAGGGCTAATATTAAAATGTAGGAATAAGCCAGCGAGAGCTTATTTTGTGTTCTTTGCCATAAGCATCGTTTGCTTTCCAGGTATGCATGTTCAAAGGAGTAGTGAGTACCATGGGTACAGCTCCTGCGGTAGGCAGTTCCACCCATACAGGCTGTCCTGGGAAGCGTGCGGGTTTTTGATTACCTGTAGGTTTAGATGTTGCTGGTATCAAGGAGGGAGGCTGCAGATAAAAAGCTGTGAGTCTGGGACATCCATTTACTCCCCATTGCTCATGTACTGTTTTCACAGCATCCCATAGTCGTTCAGTCCAATTAGAATGTTGAGGTTTCAGAAATCGCTTAAGCAGGCCATTTGTTCTCTCGACGATGCCATTTGCTTGTGGATAATGGGGTGTGTGAAATATCCACTGGATGCCTTCTTCTTTGGCCCATTTTTGGACGATGGTCGCTGTGAAATGTGCCCCGTTGTCGGATTGGATAGGTACAGGTTTTGGAAAGAAACTGAACCACATTTTAAGGGCTTCTAATGTGTTTGCACTAGTTGCCCGAGAGAAGGCTCCTGCTTGGACTAGTCCTGACCTGGCTTCTACCGACACGTGTTGTTTGCCCTCAGACTTTCCAAAAGGTCCAATATCATCTACTTGCCATGTGTCCCACAGTCCCTTTCCTGTCTCTGATATGTGAGGGGGGTTGTTCTAAAGGGTGACGCTCTGATCGGGTCCGGCACTGCTCGCATGAAGATCTGCAGGTACGGCACATTTCCCGAGTCCCCGGCCATCCTCTGCTCGCTGCTTCCTTGTATAGGTCTTGTGCCCCGGTGTGCTGTCGCTTTAAGTGCAACCATTCTAATAATGGATCCCAGTTTTCTCTTGGAGGTTTTCTACTTAGTGGGGCTAATCTGGCCCTCTCATCTACTTTGTGATTCCAGTGGCTAGTTGGGGTTTCCTTTTCTTGATGAGAGGCTACCCAGCCAACTAAAAAATTCCCCTTTTTTGCTACAGCAAGAATTTCTTGCCATTTTTCCTTTTGCCAAGCAGGGACCCTGTTTACTTCCCAGTCCTTTTTGTCCCAGAAGGGGAGCCATTCAGTACACCCTTTGAACACAGCAAAAGAATCAGTGTAAACATATACAGAGTCTGAGGTTTCAGATGCATGGTTAAATACACTCCAGACTGCTGCCAGTTCTCCCACTTGTGCACTACCTTCCCCTTCTGTTACAATTTGCTTGCCTGTATTTATTTGTAAGGCTACAGCACCACATTTCCAAACCTTACCTTCTCGCTTTGCTGATGCATCCGTAAACCACGCATTCTGCAATCGTTCTGAGTACGGGGGGAGCAACTTGGATCATAGAAGGTGAAAAGTCAGTGGTGCTATTTAGGGTTACCTCATCTTGTAGAGGAAGATTTTTGCGAGCTCCTTCTGTTACTTGAAAAATGGTGCAATAATGTTCCATTTGAGCATACCGTTTGCAAACAGAGGCACGTTGGGCCACCCCGTCAGGGGGTGGGATTCCTGCCAAAACTGACTTGATGACTTGAAAAGGTTCCCTTAAAATCAGGGGTTGTTTGTGGGTAGTTTTCTCTGCTTCCTGAAAAGCAGTGCTGACCACGAATAAACTTTTTTCCCAGGTAGAATATCGTTTTTCTGCATCTTTAAAACTGCGTGAGTAAAAGCCTATGGGTCTGGTAGGACCATCGGGTCCTTTCTGCCATAAATGTATAGACAGTCCAGAGCTTGCAAATCGCCATTCCATGTGTACTGGATCAGTGGGATGTATAGGAGCTAGGGATTGGTATGTGTTAGCTTCAAAAATTAGGAGTTGTAGGGCCTCATCGTGCAAGGGAGTCCAATCCCACTTTGCTTTTTTTCCTAGCAAATCATACAGGGGCCTTGCAATTATTGAAAAGTCAGGAATGTGTTTCCTCCAAAAAATTAGCAGGCCTAAAGCATGCTGCAGGTCTTTTTTAGTCTCTGGGGTTTCAATTTGGTCTAGGTGGCTGAGGGTGAATGGGGCTATACACACCATTCCTCCTTTCCACCAGATTCCCAAGAATTTTACTTCTAGGGAAGGGAGTTGTACTTTTTCAGGAGGAATACGTAAGCCCGGGGATTCTAGATGTTTAATGATGTTTGTTTGTGTTGTTTGTACAGGTGTAATCTCATCTCCTGCCACCAAAATGCCATCAATGTATTGGTATACTCTTACTCCTGGTGCAGGAGGAATGAGTGACAATTCTTGTGCTAGTGCATGATGTGCTAGAGTGGGTGAGTGTTTGAATCCTTGTGGGAGGCGAGTGAAAGTATATTGCTGGCCCTCCCCCGTGAAAGCAAAACGCTCCTGATCTTGTTCCTGCGAGGGGACCATAAAAAACATGTCCTTGACATCAATAGTGGCCATAATTTGATGAGCTTGTTCTTGTCTAGTAGCTCTCAGCTCAGCAATGTTTGGGACTGCAGCAGTGAGAGGCCCTGTATTTGAGTTAAGCCGCCGATAGTCTCCTGTCAGTCTCCAGTTGCCATTAGGCTTGCGGACTGGCCACACAGGAGCATTGTAAGGGGAACGTGTTGCAATCACTATTCCTTTTTCTTTCAAATGTGCAATAATTGGTGTGATTCCTTCTCTGGCTCCTAAAGGCAAGGGGTAAGGTTTGACATTGGTTACTAGGGAGGGGGGGAAGAGCAGGAGCAGAACTTAACAAACACAAATGGGAGGTTTCCTGCCCCAAAGTCCCTATTTTTCCTTCTTCATTGGTCCAAGGCCTTCCCTTTAGGAGGTCCAGACCCAGTGAATTTGTAGGAAATTCACCTGTAATCATTAGGGTGTCAACTGCTTTCTCTTCTGCCGGTAACCAGCGTCTTACCTTTGCTGTCATCTGGGCTTGGCTATTCTCAAAAACATCTGTGACACGTATACTCTTACGTGAGGGAGTGATTCCACGTGAGGAGGCATCTTCAATTTTAAGGGCAGACACCTGAGCACCAGTATCTACTAAAAAAGTTACCGGGGCTTTGTGGGGACCAGTAGGACAGGTTATTAACGGGTCTCCTCTGGAATTGTTAGAAAGGCGCCTGATGTGAATCCACCCTTCGCCCCCTGGCTTACCTTCTGCAAAGATAAGGGTTTTCTGTCACCTTCCCTTTCTTGTGGTTCCTCCAGGGGAGGGGCTGTAGCAGGGACAGCTTTTAATGGTTCCTCTTTTGCTGGCCACTCTTGGATGAATAGTTCTAATTTATTAGTGGGCTGGCCATCCATTAGGGTCCTTGGGACTCCCTTTTGTAAG
This sequence comes from Aphelocoma coerulescens, assembly GCF_041296385.1. Lineage (NCBI taxonomy): Eukaryota > Metazoa > Chordata > Aves > Passeriformes > Corvidae > Aphelocoma > Aphelocoma coerulescens. Next base: position 52,951,545 of record NW_027184085.1, read on the forward strand.
CCCGCAATCCACAGGGCATTTCTTTTCTCCTTGCGTTCTTCCCCTGTATTTGTTTGTCTACCCAGCCCAGGGGAGAACCTTACCTTTTGGAGTTTTGCTGGGGACAGGGTTCTGCACTCTGTGCGCCGAATTGATCTAGAATCAGTTGTATTTGAAGGAATTGGGCCATATTTTCTCCCGTAATTAATTAATTCTTGTGCCACCTTCCCCCCCAGGTCCAAACCTTCCCTTTTGCCCGGTTAAGACTGAGGGAAATAGCTGCTGCCTCCAAGGTGGCTACAGCTCTTTCTGCAATTGGGAGACTTTCTATTTGTCCTTTTAGCTGCATGCCTATGGGTTTCACAGCTTCAGGGAGGCCTCTGATAAGAGGTATCATTCTCTCAGGATCCACAGGCACCATCACTGGAGATTCACCTCGTGGTGTTAATTTCCTATCATGCATCATTTGTAAACGAGCCGCTTTCTGTACACTTTCTACAGTCTGATTGACATTCCTTACTATAGCCAGGGGATCTCCTCTTTCTGAAGGACTGAGTCTGCCAGCCCAATCAGCAGCTCTCTGGGGAGGGACCAAGGAGCACGGTTATCTCCTGTGGTAAGGAAGACTCCTGCCCCTCCAGTACCCTTCTGCCTCTTTTTCTGAGAACAGAATTTGGTCAGCCCGTGTGAGAGAGAGTCTCCAAACACATTCAGTTTCAGATTCTTTGGGACTTTGGCTCTATCCTTCCTTTAGTTTGGCCAATTCAGTAGCTGTAGATGGGATTTCTTTTGTGGTTATGTCAGGTGTGTCGTCGTCTGAAGCCTCATGGGTGTATTCTGTTTTAATGAAGGGACGGAGCGAGGCTGAGGGCTTTTCTGAGTGATTACGCAAGGATTCTAAGTCCGAGAGGGGGTACGCTTCTTTAGATAGTTCCAGCTCTGACTCCTTTTTTCCCTCATTTGCTGATCTTGCAAACAGCTCCTCTCGGAGCACACAGACAGTAGCCTTTTCATTCCTTATCTCTTCCTGGAGGAGGTGGGTGTTAGCTCCAGCTGAAATTGCAATGCTTTAACCAAATGCTGTAATGAAGCAGTAATTTCCATATCAGCTTTCTGCTGGTGCTCTCTGTGTTCTACTGCAGCTAGCACAGCAGCAGCTAAGACAGAACATACCACTGGTTGTGCTTTACCTTTTTTGAGTCTCGCTCCTGTGCGCAGGACAGAGACTCGATCAACGAGTGCTTGGATATTATACCAATAGTTTTGTGCCCAGTCCGTCCCTGGAGGAGATGGCCTGGCACCAAATTCATCCAACAAAGTAAACAAAGCTTGTGTATGATGTCCCATGTTACTTACAAATGTCGGAGTGATCATTCCTAGAGGATGCCCAGCGTAAAGTAAATTTACAGAAGTCTCACCCCTGCACTCTGGGAAGGTTCCTCTTCTGCCAAACCAAAGAAAGTTACAAACACTGGAGTAGTCTCTCTTGAGGGACACCCCTTACAAAATGGTTTCTGAGGTCCTACTCCTTACACCTCGAGAGCACCTAGTGTTTACCAAAGTTACAAGTCTCAAAATTACTTTCCAAACTCCCGGGTCTTTTACCTACAGGAGTGCCAATTTCCCAGACCCTGGGCCTCGGGAGCACCGTTTTAGCTCAGGTGCATGTGCAAACACACAAGCAAGCAAACAAACAAACAAACAAAAGAGTAAGACAGAGTAAGAAAGGTAGAGAGGTGTTAGGAAATGTAGAAAGGTACGTTGTTTTATTTTCCTAAAATGACCCAATCATAAGAATTAGCAATTCATGCATTTTTTGGAAACAACACTCTCATTTTACGGGGATCCTGCCGACTATGCCAATAAAGTGTTACGATCCGGTTCAGACCCAGAAAAGCAAAGCAGGCGAAGTCTCTGAGCATAAACCAGAAAGAACTTAGAAGGTTCAAAATATTGCCAGATATGAGATTAAAACCAAACGAGATTAAATGTCGATGCCAAAAAATTGATGTATTTTATTTGACAGTAAAAGTAGGGCCCAGTTTGGGGCCAATCACCCTTGCAGTGCCTAAAGGGGCTCCAGCAGAGCTGGAGGGGGGCTGGGAGCACCCGGAAGCGGGAGCAGCCAGAGCTGGGAGCACCTGCATCTTGGCCAAGGCAGCTGCCGCCAGGTTTGGTGGTGCCTGAGCAGGGCGGGGACGATGCCAGGGACATCCCGCAGTGACGTCTTCTCTTTTCCACTGGGCGTGCGCTCGGTCCCAAAGCGCACGCCCATTCTGATCTCAGTCTCACTCCATGTTTAGACACGCTCACAGTCCTGGATTTCACCCCATGCCAGTGGCAGACCCGTGCAGCCCCAGAGCCAATACCAAGGCCAGGCTGAAGGCAAACGCCACATTTAGCCTTCACGCCAATGGTAGCTGTAATGTAAAACCCAGCCCTAACGCCGAGGCCTCTCCTAATTCCAGCCCCTTGCTAAATGCTCAGCCCTAAACCAAATGCAACGGTGTAATAAATGAATTGGTTTCAGGGTGTTGATTTTTACTGTTTGGATGAGATAGAAAAGAGGGGAGTTGACAGTTGGATAAATGGGCATGTTAACGGAGGATATTGCGAGACTGTCTGGGTGTAATATTGGAGTGTGAGCACTAGGTGGAGACGCAGTTGGGGATGTGATGACGTGATGGACTAGAAAATGACCTCATGCAGGTGATGTCAACATCTTGGACCGCTTAGCCAATCATTCGACACCCTCGGGAAATGATTGGACAAAAATGCATCTTGATAAAGACCAATAGAACCCCTGGAAGCAAGCCAATCAGAAGAAGAATCCAAAATCCACCAATTGTGAACGGACCGAGGGCATAAGAACGGACCTGGGACTTTATCCGGGGAGCTCCTGCGGAACTTGGGGTCCAAGGTTGCACCCAGTGGGTCACACTGTCCTTTTTGTGTGCTGCTTTACTCTGGCTTGTCGTGCGGAGCCTGGGCTTATCCTGGGTTCTCGCTCTCAGTTGTTAATGAATAAACAAACGAGTTGGCTTTTCTCTTTTAAAAAAAGTCTCAGCCTCGTTTATAACAACGGTGAGCTCGAAGGCCAAAGCCAGCCCCAACTGCAACTCTTAAGATCAAGCCCAACACCAATCCCAACTGAAGCCCTAAGTCCAGCTTCGAGCCCAGCCCCAGCCCACACTCCAATGCCGCCTTTAGCTCTAACTCCCAAACTCAGCCCCAACTGCTGCCCTAAGGCCAACCATTCATGGAGTTAAGGCCAGTGCCCCAGGTGCACTCCCTAGCCCAAGGCAGGCTCCAAGCTCAAGGCCACCGTTAGCCCTAAGGGCAGGGCCAGCCCTAAGGCCGGCCTGAGCCGCAATGGCAGCCAAAGGCAGCCCAAGTGGGGCTTCAACGCCGACCCCTCCCCCAGCCCGCCCTGATGCCGGCCCTGCCTCCCTGCGCTGCGAGCCAGGCGCTGTCCCCGCGTGTCACAGAGGCCGCGGCCTGTGGAGCAATCAGCGGGCTCGGTGCGGTGCTGGCACTGGCCGTCCCCGAGCCCCCTGCCTCTGGGGCAGTGTCGTCGCCCGGAGACGTCGTGGCCCCGCCGCCTGGGCCGCAGAGTTGTCACAAAGGGCAGCGGCGACATTAGGACTTCCTGGCCAGCCGCTATTTCCAGGCACGATGCTTAAGCATGGATCGGCCGCTTCTGATAGCGTGTCTGTCTTGGGCGAGCGTTTTTGTGATGGCTGTGCAGGCGCGTTGGATACAGCTGCAGGACGCTCTGTTTCCACAGAAAATTTGCGGCCAGCACTGCCAGGCATGGTCACAGGATGCCTGCTAGTAGTGGCTCAGCAGCTCTGAGACCGCTCTTTGCAGCGTCCAGCGGGGAGTTAAGGGCAGCGTTGAATCGAATGATAGCAATGCAAAAGGATGCAAAGCACAGCGTGTGAACAGGAGCTTTGGAGCCCTCGGCACACAGGATATTTCAGAGGAGAAATCCCCTGGTGCACCTGGCCCCAATAAAGAGCGGCCGCTGCTGAATGCCACACTCCAGTGGCGTTTTAAATGTAATTTTTCTATTTTATAGGGTTTCATTTTTGCTAAGCTTTGGTAATGCCCGGGGTGTGATGTCATTGACCCGCTGCCTCTCGACCAATCAGATCGCTCCGCTACGTTCTGGCCCCGCCGCTCATTGTTTCCTCACAATGAGGAACCTTGGCGCTCGATTCCCATTGGCTGCCGCCCGGGGGGGCGGGGCTTAGGTTGCCTATATAAGGCGGCGGCGGTGGCGGGGCTTCAGTTGCAGTCCCAGCGTGGAGGCGGCAGCAGCGGAGCGGAGCGGGCGGAGAGGAGCGGAAGCCCCGAGGCCGGAGCTCTGGGAGCGGCCCGGCCCTCAGCGCCGCGGCCCTGGAGCCCCGGGCCGGGGCGGGTGTGAGGGGGTGGCTGGGAGGGAGATGGGATGGTTCGCTGCGCCGCTTCTCGCCGCCAATGCGCCTTTTCTCTCTGCCACTTTTCTCAGGTACCTGCGCCGGCCCCTCCAGATGGCAGTGGGAGCGCCAGCAACCCCGGCTCGGCAAAGGCAGGGACGGGCAACTACCGCGGCAACGAGGGACCGCACCCCAGCTCGGCAAAGGCAGGGACGGGCAACTGCCGGGGCAACGAGGGACAGCAAGCCCGGCTCGGCAAAGGCAGGGCCCCAGCAGCGCCGGGGCAACGAGGGACAAAATCGGAAGAGTTCGGACACCACCCGAAGCCCACCAAAGGTAAAATCAGGTAATACCATGTAATACCAGGTAAAACACGGTAATACCAGGTAAAACACGGTAATACCAGCTAATACCATCTAATATTATCTAATACAGGTAAAACACGGTAAAATCAGGTAATACCAGGTAAAATCAGGTAATGCCAGGTAAAACACGGTAAAACAAAATAAAATTGGCAAAAAACACATCAAATGCCTTGAGTGATCTTTGCTCTCCCAGCGAGTGGCTTGCGATGCAAACAAATCCCAAAGCCCCCGCCTTCCCCGTGGGAGAGGAGGCCGGAGCCCCCCCGGCCTCAGCTGGGGTGAGGAGCACGCATGGCCCGGGGCTGTCTCCGTCCCTCTGCATCCTGGGGGGTCCTGTGGTGTCTTCAGGCCTCTCCTGTCGGGGAACGATCGGGACTGGGGGGATCTCTGTCCAAGTCATGGCGGGAGATACTCGGGGCGGTCACCCCAGGGCTGAGAGGGACGGAGCCCCCCTGGCCCCAGCCCCCACACGCATTTCCCAGGGCGAGAGGGACCGGGATGTGCAGTTGGCGGAAAGGCTGCTCGGCCGCGGTGCTCTCTTGCGCGCCCGGTGCTGCGGCCACGCCTCCCGCTGCCTCTCCCGGCGCCCTCTCCTCGCTGCCGGCCTCAGTGGGCGGCGCCCGCCGTGTTCCCACCGTCATCCTTGCATTATTCTCCTTTTTAAAGGAGCCTCCAAGGCTTTAGCACATTAATAGCTGTCTCATCTCCTGTGGGAGCCACTTCGATTCGAATTTTAGCAGCCTGCTTCAGCCTTTCCAAGCCCAGGGCAGTCCCCTCGGAGCCGTCTAGTCTGTGGCTCTTACACCATGTGCTTAAGGCTGTTAAAGCCTGTTGGTCGTATTTTATGCCTTTTTTTGTTAAAAAGCAAGTCCATACCTGTAGTACGGGGTCTTCTGGTGCTGAAACTCTGCGCCCATGCTGGCAATGTCTCCCAATTACAAAAAAGGAAAAAGAAAAAAAAAAAAAGAGAAGGGAAGGTCCGTCTGAGCAGCAGCTCACTGTGCTACCTTTAGTGCCGCCGAGATGGGGTGGGGGGAGCGAAGCAGTTGGAAGCGTCTTATCTGCCTCCTCTGATCTTGGGAGCAGTTTGGCTGCAAGGCGGCCGCCCGTCCTCCGAGTTGCAGGCGCGGTGCCCGGTCGCTGCAGCCGAGCCTTGGCCCACTCCCGGTGCTCTCAGCACGGCACGCAGCAGCAGGGGAGGGGTTCCACAACTCACTCGTGGTTCCGCTCCAGGGCTGCAGGTTCGGGGGGTTCTCCTCAGGCGGGCGGCGTCAGCTCCAGGAGGCCTCAGAGTGTCTCGCAGCAGGCAGTGGTGGTGGTGGGGGGGGGGGGGGGGGAGAGGCAAGGGTCAGCCTTCTTCGGTGGTGGTGATTTGAATACAGCGTACAGAGGGGGAGAAGGAAAGGAGTAAGTGTTGTATCATGCATTTAACGCAGCCAATACCAACGATTAGCAATGCAATTCCAGTAGCAATTGTTATTGCAAGTTGTGCTAACCATTTTCCCCACCCTGTGAGCCCAAAATACTTTAGGATGGTAGTGACCCATGAACTATCAAATACTTCTCGCGGTTGCATTGCATGAAACAAATTTCTAGTATGATTACTTATTTCTCTCATCTTAGCTCATGCCTCCTCAGCGGAGCTAGAGGCATTATGAATTGTAATACAACCCTCAGTTTCTGTTCTATTGAACATCCCACAAACTCCTTGTTCTTTTAACAATACCATATCTAAAGCTAATCTATTTTGCAGAGTCATTTTAGTATTTTGCTGGACTTGGGTGTATAATTCTCCAAATGCATCTTGTGTCCAATTGCTTCATATACTTAATTGCCAGGTAATATCTTCTAATACGAACTGGTGTCTTTTAAAGGTAACATAGGGAGTAAAGAAATTTTCCAGAAATAGAGATACTTTTTGTCCAGTGGTATAGTAATCTGGAATGTCAACTCCTTGAATTGCCCATTCTGCTCTTTGTGTTGCCTTTGAAGAGGGAACACTACGACAGTGACGTTCTTTAGACACTTTGGTGAAAGTAAAAATACGTCTGGGGCAAAGGGAGGGAATTCCAATTCCACACCTAAGTCCAGCATGTTGTTCTAATGACAAATGTGAATAAAATATCTCATCAGAGCATCCCCAAGCCATTCCAAGAGGGGCTATATATTTTGCAGTTTTCCACTTAGTTGCATCTGCATAATCAAGGACGGTGATTTTTGGCTTAGTATTGATTGGAGTCCCACGGACTGGGTAGTGGCTAAAAGGAACTCCACATGGGTTGAGAAGGTATTTGTAGGAGGAGTTACAGGACTCATCTTGATTTCTCCAGCCTTTTGAGAGGTATCCCCAGCAAGTACACACATCAGTTCCTAATGTTCAAATTCTAAGTGAAAACCATGTTTCTGGAGGATCTCCTGGTCCTTCTTTGCATGTTATCACCTTTGAGCAATTGAATAGAGGACTATCTTCTTTTGTAGTCTTTTTTTTTAGTCTCTAAATTTACCTTTAAGAACTGTTTGTACAGAGCATGCCCACATTAAATGTTGTCAGTCGATTGGGGTTCTATTCGTTATGTTCGGAAGTTGACCACAGCAGGAAGGGTTAAAAACTGTGCTATATTTGCCTTCATCTACATCTGGTGTGTAGAGTGGGTCAAACCGTGGATCCCATGGGTAAACAAGGCAGGGCTGTTTAGCATTATATTCCTCAAAGGTTATTGTCTCAGGGATGAATTTACTTTTATCTAATTTGATGGCTGGGTGAGGGGATTCAATTTGAGATAAGATGGTTCTATTTACCTTTGGACGCCTAGTTCTACAATATTTCTGGTGCAACTGTCCTTCATGAGGTGCATCAGAAGGTGGGTCATATGTTTGGTAAAGGTTATGTACTATAGGGGTACCTCTGCACTCAACTTGGGCTCCATTTTTCTTACTTGTCCACTGTTCAGGTAGAGGCAATGGAGCTGCCACACTAGTCATATTGAGGACAAAAGATAAATTCAAGGGTACTATGTAAGATGGCAATCCTGGTTCAGCAGAATCAGGTAATGTTACACATACACCTTGATCAGTAGGATTCCATATTTTTGCAAACCCTTTTCCTAATTTCCAGGCAAGGTTCCTTTGATCTAGCTCTGCTAGCTAGCTCTGCTGAGCACATGCACAAGGTAAATAAGCATAAAAATAGAGCTAACATGTTACAATCACAATTACCAGTAAACCGAAGCATAGTTCGTAGCTGAGGTTTTTCATGCACAGTCCTGAATATTTTTTTCTCCTGTTGTTCAGTTACCTGTGAAAGACAAGAAAAAGTCTGTCCAGCCCCTTTCAGGGCTAATATTAAAATGTAGGAATAAGCCAGCGAGAGCTTATTTTGTGTTCTTTGCCATAAGCATCGTTTGCTTTCCAGGTATGCATGTTCAAAGGAGTAGTGAGTACCATGGGTACAGCTCCTGCGGTAGGCAGTTCCACCCATACAGGCTGTCCTGGGAAGCGTGCGGGTTTTTGATTACCTGTAGGTTTAGATGTTGCTGGTATCAAGGAGGGAGGCTGCAGATAAAAAGCTGTGAGTCTGGGACATCCATTTACTCCCCATTGCTCATGTACTGTTTTCACAGCATCCCATAGTCGTTCAGTCCAATTAGAATGTTGAGGTTTCAGAAATCGCTTAAGCAGGCCATTTGTTCTCTCGACGATGCCATTTGCTTGTGGATAATGGGGTGTGTGAAATATCCACTGGATGCCTTCTTCTTTGGCCCATTTTTGGACGATGGTCGCTGTGAAATGTGCCCCGTTGTCGGATTGGATAGGTACAGGTTTTGGAAAGAAACTGAACCACATTTTAAGGGCTTCTAATGTGTTTGCACTAGTTGCCCGAGAGAAGGCTCCTGCTTGGACTAGTCCTGACCTGGCTTCTACCGACACGTGTTGTTTGCCCTCAGACTTTCCAAAAGGTCCAATATCATCTACTTGCCATGTGTCCCACAGTCCCTTTCCTGTCTCTGATATGTGAGGGGGGTTGTTCTAAAGGGTGACGCTCTGATCGGGTCCGGCACTGCTCGCATGAAGATCTGCAGGTACGGCACATTTCCCGAGTCCCCGGCCATCCTCTGCTCGCTGCTTCCTTGTATAGGTCTTGTGCCCCGGTGTGCTGTCGCTTTAAGTGCAACCATTCTAATAATGGATCCCAGTTTTCTCTTGGAGGTTTTCTACTTAGTGGGGCTAATCTGGCCCTCTCATCTACTTTGTGATTCCAGTGGCTAGTTGGGGTTTCCTTTTCTTGATGAGAGGCTACCCAGCCAATTAAAAAATTCCCCTTTTTTGCTACAGCAAGAATTTCTTGCCATTTTTCCTTTTGCCAAGCAGGGACCCTGTTTACTTCCCAGTCCTTTTTGTCCCAGAAGGGGAGCCATTCAGTACACCCTTTGAACACAGCAAAAGAATCAGTGTAAACATATACAGAGTCTGAGGTTTCAGATGCATGGTTAAATACACTCCAGACTGCTGCCAGTTCTCCCACTTGTGCACTACCTTCCCCTTCTGTTACAATTTGCTTGCCTGTATTTATTTGTAAGGCTACAGCACCACATTTCCAAACCTTACCTTCTCGCTTTGCTGATGCATCCGTAAACCACGCATTCTGCAATCGTTCTGAGTACGGGGGGAACAACTTGGATCATAGAAGGTGAAAAGTCAGTGGTGCTATTTAGGGTTACCTCATCTTGTAGAGGAAGATTTTTGCGAGCTCCTTCTGTTACTTGAAAAATGGTGCAATAATGTTCCATTTGAGCATACCGTTTGCAAACAGAGGCACGTTGGGCCACCCCGTCAGGGGGTGGGATTCCTGCCAAAACTGACTTGATGACTTGAAAAGGTTCCCTTAAAATCAGGGGTTGTTTGTGGGTAGTTTTCTCTGCTTCCTGAAAAGCAGTGCTGACCACGAATAAACTTTTTTCCCAGGTAGAATATCGTTTTTCTGCATCTTTAAAACTGCGTGAGTAAAAGCCTATGGGTCTGGTAGGACCATCGGGTCCTTTCTGCCATAAATGTATAGACAGTCCAGAGCTTGCAAATCGCCATTCCATGTGTACTGGATCAGTGGGATGTATAGGAGCTAGGGATTGGTATGTGTTAGCTTCAAAAATTAGGAGTTGTAGGGCCTCATCGTGCAAGGGAGTCCAATCCCACTTTGCTTTTTTTCCTAGCAAATCATACAGGGGCCTTGCAATTATTGAAAAGTCAGGAATGTGTTTCCTCCAAAAAATTAGCAGGCCTAAAGCATGCTGCAGGTCTTTTTTAGTCTCTGGGGTTTCAATTTGGTCTAGGTGGCTGAGGGTGAATGGGGCTATACACACCATTCCTCCTTTCCACCAGATTCCCAAGAATTTTACTTCTAGGGAAGGGAGTTGTACTTTTTCAGGAGGAATACGTAAGCCCGGGGATTCTAGATGTTTAATGATGTTTGTTTGTGTTGTTTGTACAGGTGTAATCTCATCTCCTGCCACCAAAATGCCATCAATGTATTGGTATACTCTTACTCCTGGTGCAGGAGGAATGAGTGACAATTCTTGTGCTAGTGCATGATGTGCTAGAGTGGGTGAGTGTTTGAATCCTTGTGGGAGGCGAGTGAAAGTATATTGCTGGCCCTCCCCCGTGAAAGCAAAACGCTCCTGATCTTGTTCCTGCGAGGGGACCATAAAAAACATGTCCTTGACATCAATAGTGGCCATAATTTGATGAGCTTGTTCTTGTCTAGTAGCTCTCAGCTCAGCAATGTTTGGGACTGCAGCAGTGAGAGGCCCTGTATTTGAGTTAAGCCGCCGATAGTCTCCTGTCAGTCTCCAGTTGCCATTAGGCTTGCGGACTGGCCACACAGGAGCATTGTAAGGGGAACGTGTTGCAATCACTATTCCTTTTTCTTTCAAATGTGCAATAATTGGTGTGATTCCTTCTCTGGCTCCTAAAGGCAAGGGGTAAGGTTTGACATTGGTTACTAGGGAGGGGGGGAAGAGCAGGAGCAGAACTTAACAAACACAAATGGGAGGTTTCCTGCCCCAAAGTCCCTATTTTTCCTTCTTCATTGGTCCAAGGCCTTCCCTTTAGGAGGTCCAGACCCAGTGAATTTGTAGGAAATTCACCTGTAATCATTAGGGTGTCAACTGCTTTCTCTTCTGCCGGTAACCAGCGTCTTACCTTTGCTGTCATCTGGGCTTGGCTATTCTCAAAAACATCTGTGACACGTATACTCTTACGTGAGGGAGTGATTCCACGTGAGGAGGCATCTTCAATTTTAAGGGCAGACACCTGAGCACCAGTATCTACTAAAAAAGTTACCGGGGCTTTGTGGGGACCAGTAGGACAGGTTATTAACGGGTCTCCTCTGGAATTGTTAGAAAGGCGCCTGATGTGAATCCACCCTTCGCCCCCTGGCTTACCTTCTGCAAAGATAAGGGTTTTCTGTCACCTTCCCTTTCTTGTGGTTCCTCCAGGGGAGGGGCTGTAGCAGGGACAGCTTTTAATGGTTCCTCTTTTGCTGGCCACTCTTGGATGAATAGTTCTAATTTATTAGTGGGCTGGCCATCCATTAGGGTCCTTGGGACTCCCTTTTGTAAGCCCGCAATCCACAGGGCATTTCTTTTCTCCTTGCGTTCTTCCCCTGTATTTGTTTGTCTACCCAGCCCAGGGGAGAACCTTACCTTTTGGAGTTTTGCTGGGGACAGGGTTCTGCACTCTGTGCGCCGAATTGATCTAGAATCAGTTGTATTTGAAGGAATTGGGCCATATTTTCTCCCGTAATTAATTAATTCTTGTGCCACCTTCCCCCCCAGGTCCAAACCTTCCCTTTTGCCCGGTTAAGACTGAGGGAAATAGCTGCTGCCTCCAAGGTGGCTACAGCTCTTTCTGCAATTGGGAGACTTTCTATTTGTCCTTTTAGCTGCATGCCTATGGGTTTCACAGCTTCAGGGAGGCCTCTGATAAGAGGTATCATTCTCTCAGGATCCACAGGCACCATCACTGGAGATTCACCTCGTGGTGTTAATTTCCTATCATGCATCATTTGTAAACGAGCCGCTTTCTGTACACTTTCTACAGTCTGATTGACATTCCTTACTATAGCCAGGGGATCTCCTCTTTCTGAAGGACTGAGTCTGCCAGCCCAATCAGCAGCTCTCTGGGGAGGGACCAAGGAGCACGGTTATCTCCTGTGGTAAGGAAGACTCCTGCCCCTCCAGTACCCTTCTGCCTCTTTTTCTGAGAACAGAATTTGGTCAGCCCGTGTGAGAGAGAGTCTCCAAACACATTCAGTTTCAGATTCTTTGGGACTTTGGCTCTATCCTTCCTTTAGTTTGGCCAATTCAGTAGCTGTAGATGGGATTTCTTTTGTGGTTATGTCAGGTGTGTCGTCGTCTGAAGCCTCATGGGTGTATTCTGTTTTAATGAAGGGACGGAGCGAGGCTGAGGGCTTTTCTGAGTGATTACGCAAGGATTCTAAGTCCGAGAGGGGGTACGCTTCTTTAGATAGTTCCAGCTCTGACTCCTTTTTTCCCTCATTTGCTGATCTTGCAAACAGCTCCTCTCGGAGCACACAGACAGTAGCCTTTTCATTCCTTATCTCTTCCTGGAGGAGGTGGGTGTTAGCTCCAGCTGAAATTGCAATGCTTTAACCAAATGCTGTAATGAAGCAGTAATTTCCATATCAGCTTTCTGCTGGTGCTCTCTGTGTTCTACTGCAGCTAGCACAGCAGCAGCTAAGACAGAACATACCACTGGTTGTGCTTTACCTTTTTTGAGTCTCGCTCCTGTGCGCAGGACAGAGACTCGATCAACGAGTGCTTGGATATTATACCAATAGTTTTGTGCCCAGTCCGTCCCTGGAGGAGATGGCCTGGCACCAAATTCATCCAACAAAGTAAACAAAGCTTGTGTATGATGTCCCATGTTACTTACAAATGTCGGAGTGATCATTCCTAGAGGATGCCCAGCGTAAAGTAAATTTACAGAAGTCTCACCCCTGCACTCTGGGAAGGTTCCTCTTCTGCCAAACCAAAGAAAGTTACAAACACTGGAGTAGTCTCTCTTGAGGGACACCCCTTACAAAATGGTTTCTGAGGTCCTACTCCTTACACCTCGAGAGCACCTAGTGTTTACCAAAGTTACAAGTCTCAAAATTACTTTCCAAACTCCCGGGTCTTTTACCTACAGGAGTGCCAATTTCCCAGACCCTGGGCCTCGGGAGCACCGTTTTAGCTCAGGTGCATGTGCAAACACACAAGCAAGCAAACAAACAAACAAACAAAAGAGTAAGACAGAGTAAGAAAGGTAGAGAGGTGTTAGGAAATGTAGAAAGGTACGTTGTTTTATTTTCCTAAAATGACCCAATCATAAGAATTAGCAATTCATGCATTTTTTGGAAACAACACTCTCATTTTACGGGGATCCTGCCGACTATGCCAATAAAGTGTTACGATCCGGTTCAGACCCAGAAAAGCAAAGCAGGCGAAGTCTCTGAGCATAAACCAGAAAGAACTTAGAAGGTTCAAAATATTGCCAGATATGAGATTAAAACCAAACGAGATTAAATGTCGATGCCAAAAAATTGATGTATTTTATTTGACAGTAAAAGTAGGGCCCAGTTTGGGGCCAATCACCCTTGCAGTGCCTAAAGGGGCTCCAGCAGAGCTGGAGGGGGGCTGGGAGCACCCGGAAGCGGGAGCAGCCAGAGCTGGGAGCACCTGCATCTTGGCCAAGGCAGCTGCCGCCAGGTTTGGTGGTGCCTGAGCAGGGCGGGGACGATGCCAGGGACATCCCGCAGTGACGTCTTCTCTTTTCCACTGGGCGTGCGCTCGGTCCCAAAGCGCACGCCCATTCTGATCTCAGTCTCACTCCATGTTTAGACACGCTCACAGTCCTGGATTTCACCCCATGCCAGTGGCAGACCCGTGCAGCCCCAGAGCCAATACCAAGGCCAGGCTGAAGGCAAACGCCACATTTAGCCTTCACGCCAATGGTAGCTGTAATGTAAAACCCAGCCCTAACGCCGAGGCCTCTCCTAATTCCAGCCCCTTGCTAAATGCTCAGCCCTAAACCAAATGCAACGGTGTAATAAATGAATTGGTTTCAGGGTGTTGATTTTTACTGTTTGGATGAGATAGAAAAGAGGGGAGTTGACAGTTGGATAAATGGGCATGTTAACGGAGGATATTGCGAGACTGTCTGGGTGTAATATCGGAGTGTGAGCACTAGGTGGAGACGCAGTTGGGGATGTGATGACGTGATGGACTAGAAAATGACCTCATGCAGGTGATGTCAACATCTTGGACCGCTTAGCCAATCATTCGACACCCTCGGGAAATGATTGGACAAAAATGCATCTTGATAAAGACCAATAGAACCCCTGGAAGCAAGCCAATCAGAAGAAGAATCCAAAATCCACCAATTGTGAACGGACCGAGGGCATAAGAACGGACCTGGGACTTTATCCGGGGAGCTCCTGCGGAACTTGGGGTCCAAGGTTGCACCCAGTGGGTCACACTGTCCTTTTTGTGTGCTGCTTTACTCTGGCTTGTCGTGCGGAGCCTGGGCTTATCCTGGGTTCTCGCTCTCAGTTGTTAATGAATAAACAAACGAGTTGGCTTTTCTCTTTTAAAAAAAGTCTCAGCCTCGTTTATAACAACGGTGAGCTCGAAGGCCAAAGCCAGCCCCAACTGCAACTCTTAAGATCAAGCCCAACACCAATCCCAACTGAAGCCCTAAGTCCAGCTTCGAGCCCAGCCCCAGCCCACACTCCAATGCCGCCTTTAGCTCTAACTCCCAAACTCAGCCCCAACTGCTGCCCTAAGGCCAACCATTCATGGAGTTAAGGCCAGTGCCCCAGGTGCACTCCCTAGCCCAAGGCAGGCTCCAAGCTCAAGGCCACCGTTAGCCCTAAGGGCAGGGCCAGCCCTAAGGCCGGCCTGAGCCGCAATGGCAGCCAAAGGCAGCCCAAGTGGGGCTTCAACGCCGACCCCTCCCCCAGCCCGCCCTGATGCCGGCCCTGCCTCCCTGCGCTGCGAGCCAGGCGCTGTCCCCGCGTGTCACAGAGGCCGCGGCCTGTGGAGCAATCAGCGGGCTCGGTGCGGTGCTGGCACTGGCCGTCCCCGAGCCCCCTGCCTCTGGGGCAGTGTCGTCGCCCGGAGACGTCGTGGCCCCGCCGCCTGGGCCGCAGAGTTGTCACAAAGGGCAGCGGCGACATTAGGACTTCCTGGCCAGCCGCTATTTCCAGGCATGATGCTTAAGCATGGATCGGCCGCTTCTGATAGCGTGTCTGTCTTGGGCGAGCGTTTTTGTGATGGCTGTGCAGGCGCGTTGGATACAGCTGCAGGACGCTCTGTTTCCACAGAAAATTTGCGGCCAGCACTGCCAGGCATGGTCACAGGATGCCTGCTAGTAGTGGCTCAGCAGCTCTGAGACCGCTCTTTGCAGCGTCCAGCGGGGAGTTAAGGGCAGCGTTGAATCGAATGATAGCAATGCAAAAGGATGCAAAGCACAGCGTGTGAACAGGAGCTTTGGAGCCCTCGGCACACAGGATATTTCAGAGGAGAAATCCCCTGGTGCACCTGGCCCCAATAAAGAGTGGCCGCTGCTGAATGCCACACTCCAGTGGCGTTTTAAATGTAATTTTTCTATTTTATAGGGTTTCATTTTTGCTAAGCTTTGGTAATGCCCGGGGTGTGATGTCATTGACCCGCTGCCTCTCGACCAATCAGATCGCTCCGCTACGTTCTGGCCCCGCCGCTCATTGTTTCCTCACAATGAGGAACCTTGGCGCTCGATTCCCATTGGCTGCCGCCCGGGGGGGCGGGGCTTAGGTTGCCTATATAAGGCGGCGGCGGTGGCGGGGCTTCAGTTGCAGTCCCGGCGTGGAGGCGGCAGCAGCGGAGCGGAGCGGGCGGAGAGGAGCGGAAGCCCCGAGGCCGGAGCTCTGGGAGCGGCCCGGCCCTCAGCGCCGCGGCCCTGGAGCCCCGGGCCGGGGCGGGTGTGAGGGGGTGGCTGGGAGGGAGATGGGATGGTTCGCTGCGCCGCTTCTCGCCGCCAATGCGCCTTTTCTCTCTGCCACTTTTCTCAGGTACCTGCGCCGGCCCCTCCAGATGGCAGTGGGAGCGCCAGCAACCCCGGCTCGGCAAAGGCAGGGACGGGCAACTACCGCGGCAACGAGGGACCGCACCCCAGCTCGGCAAAGGCAGGGACGGGCAACTACCGGGGCAACGAGGGACCGCACCCCAGCTCGGCAAAGGCAGGGACGGGCAACTGCCGGGGCAACGAGGGACAGCAAGCCCGGCTCGGCAAAGGCAGGGCCCCAGCAGCGCCGGGGCAACGAGGGACAAAATCGGAAGAGTTCGGACACCACCCGAAGCCCACCAAAGGTAAAATCAGGTAATACCATGTAATACCAGGTAAAACACGGTAATACCAGGTAAAACACGGTAATACCAGCTAATACCATCTAATATTATCTAATACAGGTAAAACACGGTAAAATCAGGTAATACCAGGTAAAATCAGGTAATGCCAGGTAAAACACGGTAAAACAAAATAAAATTGGCAAAAAACACATCAAATGCCTTGAGTGATCTTTGCTCTCCCAGCGAGTGGCTTGCGATGCAAACAAATCCCAAAGCCCCCGCCTTCCCCGTGGGAGAGGAGGCCGGAGCCCCCCCGGCCTCAGCTGGGGTGAGGAGCACGCATGGCCCGGGGCTGTCTCCGTCCCTCTGCATCCTGGGGGGTCCTGTGGTGTCTTCAGGCCTCTCCTGTCGGGGAACGATCGGGACTGGGGGGATCTCTGTCCAAGTCATGGCGGGAGATACTCGGGGCGGTCACCCCAGGGCTGAGAGGGACGGAGCCCCCCTGGCCCCAGCCCCCACACGCATTTCCCAGGGCGAGAGGGACCGGGATGTGCAGTTGGCGGAAAGGCTGCTCGGCCGCGGTGCTCTCTTGCGCGCCCGGTGCTGCGGCCACGCCTCCCGCTGCCTCTCCCGGCGCCCTCTCCTCGCTGCCGGCCTCAGTGGGCGGCGCCCGCCGTGTTCCCACCGTCATCCTTGCATTATTCTCCTTTTTAAAGGAGCCTCCAAGGCTTTAGCACATTAATAGCTGTCTCATCTCCTGTGGGAGCCACTTCGATTCGAATTTTAGCAGCCTGCTTCAGCCTTTCCAAGCCCAGGGCAGTCCCCTCGGAGCCGTCTAGTCTGTGGCTCTTACACCATGTGCTTAAGGCTGTTAAAGCCTGTTGGTCGTATTTTATGCCTTTTTTTGTTAAAAAGCAAGTCCATACCTGTAGTACGGGGTCTTCTGGTGCTGAAACTCTGCGCCCATGCTGGCAATGTCTCCCAATTACAAAAAAGGAAAAAGAAAAAAAAAAAAAGAGAAGGGAAGGTCCGTCTGAGCAGCAGCTCACTGTGCTACCTTTAGTGCCGCCGAGATGGGGTGGGGGGAGCGAAGCAGTTGGAAGCGTCTTATCTGCCTCCTCTGATCTTGGGAGCAGTTTGGCTGCAAGGCGGCCGCCCGTCCTCCGAGTTGCAGGCGCGGTGCCCGGTCGCTGCAGCCGAGCCTTGGCCCACTCCCGGTGCTCTCAGCACGGCACGCAGCAGCAGGGGAGGGGTTCCACAACTCACTCGTGGTTCCGCTCCAGGGCTGCAGGTTCGGGGGGTTCTCCTCAGGCGGGCGGCGTCAGCTCCAGGAGGCCTCAGAGTGTCTCGCAGCAGGCAGCGGTGGTGGTGGTGGGGGGGGGGGGGGGGGGGGAGAGGCAAGGGTCAGCCTTCTTCGGTGGTGGTGATTTGAATACAGCGTACAGAGGGGGAGAAGGAAAGGAGTAAGTGTTGTATCATGCATTTAACGCAGCCAATACCAACGATTAGCAATGCAATTCCAGTAGCAATTGTTATTGCAAGTTGTGCTAACCATTTTCCCCACCCTGTGAGCCCAAAATACTTTAGGATGGTAGTGACCCATGAACTATCAAATACTTCTCGCGGTTGCATTGCATGAAACAAATTTCTAGTATGATTACTTATTTCTCTCATCTTAGCTCATGCCTCCTCAGCGGAGCTAGAGGCATTATGAATTGTAATACAACCCTCAGTTTCTGTTCTATTGAACATCCCACAAACTCCTTGTTCTTTTAACAATACCATATCTAAAGCTAATCTATTTTGCAGAGTCATTTTAGTATTTTGCTGGACTTGGGTGTATAATTCTCCAAATGCATCTTGTGTCCAATTGCTTCATATACTTAATTGCCAGGTAATATCTTCTAATACGAACTGGTGTCTTTTAAAGGTAACATAGGGAGTAAAGAAATTTTCCAGAAATAGAGATACTTTTTGTCCAGTGGTATAGTAATCTGGAATGTCAACTCCTTGAATTGCCCATTCTGCTCTTTGTGTTGCCTTTGAAGAGGGAACACTACGACAGTGACGTTCTTTAGACACTTTGGTGAAAGTAAAAATACGTCTGGGGCAAAGGGAGGGAATTCCAATTCCACACCTAAGTCCAGCATGTTGTTCTAATGACAAATGTGAATAAAATATCTCATCAGAGCATCCCCAAGCCATTCCAAGAGGGGCTATATATTTTGCAGTTTTCCACTTAGTTGCATCTGCATAATCAAGGACGGTGATTTTTGGCTTAGTATTGATTGGAGTCCCACGGACTGGGTAGTGGCTAAAAGGAACTCCACATGGGTTGAGAAGGTATTTGTAGGAGGAGTTACAGGACTCATCTTGATTTCTCCAGCCTTTTGAGAGGTATCCCCAGCAAGTACACACATCAGTTCCTAATGTTCAAATTCTAAGTGAAAACCATGTTTCTGGAGGATCTCCTGGTCCTTCTTTGCATGTTATCACCTTTGAGCAATTGAATAGAGGACTATCTTCTTTTGTAGTCTTTTTTTTTAGTCTCTAAATTTACCTTTAAGAACTGTTTGTACAGAGCATGCCCACATTAAATGTTGTCAGTCGATTGGGGTTCTATTCGTTATGTTCGGAAGTTGACCACAGCAGGAAGGGTTAAAAACTGTGCTATATTTGCCTTCATCTACATCTGGTGTGTAGAGTGGGTCAAACCGTGGATCCCATGGGTAAACAAGGCAGGGCTGTTTAGCATTATATTCCTCAAAGGTTATTGTCTCAGGGCTGAATTTACTTTTATCTAATTTGATGGCTGGGTGAGGGGATTCAATTTGAGATAAGATGGTTCTATTTACCTTTGGACGCCTAGTTCTACAATATTTCTGGTGCAACTGTCCTTCATGAGGTGCATCAGAAGGTGGGTCATATGTTTGGTAAAGGTTATGTACTATAGGGGTACCTCTGCACTCAACTTGGGCTCCATTTTTCTTACTTGTCCACTGTTCAGGTAGAGGCAATGGAGCTGCCACACTAGTCATATTGAGGACAAAAGATAAATTCAAGGGTACTATGTAAGATGGCAATCCTGGTTCAGCAGAATCAGGTAATGTTACACATACACCTTGATCAGTAGGATTCCATATTTTTGCAAACCCTTTTCCTAATTTCCAGGCAAGGTTCCTTTGATCTAGCTCTGCTAGCTAGCTCTGCTGAGCACATGCACAAGGTAAATAAGCATAAAAATAGAGCTAACATGTTACAATCACAATTACCAGTAAACCGAAGCATAGTTCGTAGCTGAGGTTTTTCATGCACAGTCCTGAATATTTTTTTCTCCTGTTGTTCAGTTACCTGTGAAAGACAAGAAAAAGTCTGTCCAGCCCCTTTCAGGGCTAATATTAAAATGTAGGAATAAGCCAGCGAGAGCTTATTTTGTGTTCTTTGCCATAAGCATCGTTTGCTTTCCAGGTATGCATGTTCAAAGGAGTAGTGAGTACCATGGGTACAGCTCCTGCGGTAGGCAGTTCCACCCATACAGGCTGTCCTGGGAAGCGTGCGGGTTTTTGATTACCTGTAGGTTTAGATGTTGCTGGTATCAAGGAGGGAGGCTGCAGATAAAAAGCTGTGAGTCTGGGACATCCATTTACTCCCCATTGCTCATGTACTGTTTTCACAGCATCCCATAGTCGTTCAGTCCAATTAGAATGTTGAGGTTTCAGAAATCGCTTAAGCAGGCCATTTGTTCTCTCGACGATGCCATTTGCTTGTGGATAATGGGGTGTGTGAAATATCCACTGGATGCCTTCTTCTTTGGCCCATTTTTGGACGATGGTCGCTGTGAAATGTGCCCCGTTGTCGGATTGGATAGGTACAGGTTTTGGAAAGAAACTGAACCACATTTTAAGGGCTTCTAATGTGTTTGCACTAGTTGCCCGAGAGAAGGCTCCTGCTTGGACTAGTCCTGACCTGGCTTCTACCGACACGTGTTGTTTGCCCTCAGACTTTCCAAAAGGTCCAATATCATCTACTTGCCATGTGTCCCACAGTCCCTTTCCTGTCTCTGATATGTGAGGGGGGTTGTTCTAAAGGGTGACGCTCTGATCGGGTCCGGCACTGCTCGCATGAAGATCTGCAGGTACGGCACATTTCCCGAGTCCCCGGCCATCCTCTGCTCGCTGCTTCCTTGTATAGGTCTTGTGCCCCGGTGTGCTGTCGCTTTAAGTGCAACCATTCTAATAATGGATCCCAGTTTTCTCTTGGAGGTTTTCTACTTAGTGGGGCTAATCTGGCCCTCTCATCTACTTTGTGATTCCAGTGGCTAGTTGGGGTTTCCTTTTCTTGATGAGAGGCTACCCAGCCAATTAAAAAATTCCCCTTTTTTGCTACAGCAAGAATTTCTTGCCATTTTTCCTTTTGCCAAGCAGGGACCCTGTTTACTTCCCAGTCCTTTTTGTCCCAGAAGGGGAGCCATTCAGTACACCCTTTGAACACAGCAAAAGAATCAGTGTAAACATATACAGAGTCTGAGGTTTCAGATGCATGGTTAAATACACTCCAGACTGCTGCCAGTTCTCCCACTTGTGCACTACCTTCCCCTTCTGTTACAATTTGCTTGCCTGTATTTATTTGTAAGGCTACAGCACCACATTTCCAAACCTTACCTTCTCGCTTTGCTGATGCATCCGTAAACCACGCATTCTGCAATCGTTCTGAGTACGGGGGGAGCAACTTGGATCATAGAAGGTGAAAAGTCAGTGGTGCTATTTAGGGTTACCTCATCTTGTAGAGGAAGATTTTTGCGAGCTCCTTCTGTTACTTGAAAAATGGTGCAATAATGTTCCATTTGAGCATACCGTTTGCAAACAGAGGCACGTTGGGCCACCCCGTCAGGGGGTGGGATTCCTGCCAAAACTGACTTGATGACTTGAAAAGGTTCCCTTAAAATCAGGGGTTGTTTGTGGGTAGTTTTCTCTGCTTCCTGAAAAGCAGTGCTGACCACGAATAAACTTTTTTCCCAGGTAGAATATCGTTTTTCTGCATCTTTAAAACTGCGTGAGTAAAAGCCTATGGGTCTGGTAGGACCATCGGGTCCTTTCTGCCATAAATGTATAGACAGTCCAGAGCTTGCAAATCGCCATTCCATGTGTACTGGATCAGTGGGATGTATAGGAGCTAGGGATTGGTATGTGTTAGCTTCAAAAATTAGGAGTTGTAGGGCCTCATCGTGCAAGGGAGTCCAATCCCACTTTGCTTTTTTTCCTAGCAAATCATACAGGGGCCTTGCAATTATTGAAAAGTCAGGAATGTGTTTCCTCCAAAAAATTAGCAGGCCTAAAGCATGCTGCAGGTCTTTTTTAGTCTCTGGGGTTTCAATTTGGTCTAGGTGGCTGAGGGTGAATGGGGCTATACACACCATTCCTCCTTTCCACCAGATTCCCAAGAATTTTACTTCTAGGGAAGGGAGTTGTACTTTTTCAGGAGGAATACGTAAGCCCGGGGATTCTAGATGTTTAATGATGTTTGTTTGTGTTGTTTGTACAGGTGTAATCTCATCTCCTGCCACCAAAATGCCATCAATGTATTGGTATACTCTTACTCCTGGTGCAGGAGGAATGAGTGACAATTCTTGTGCTAGTGCATGATGTGCTAGAGTGGGTGAGTGTTTGAATCCTTGTGGGAGGCGAGTGAAAGTATATTGCTGGCCCTCCCCCGTGAAAGCAAAACGCTCCTGATCTTGTTCCTGCGAGGGGACCATAAAAAACATGTCCTTGACATCAATAGTGGCCATAATTTGATGAGCTTGTTCTTGTCTAGTAGCTCTCAGCTCAGCAATGTTTGGGACTGCAGCAGTGAGAGGCCCTGTATTTGAGTTAAGCCGCCGATAGTCTCCTGTCAGTCTCCAGTTGCCATTAGGCTTGCGGACTGGCCACACAGGAGCATTGTAAGGGGAACGTGTTGCAATCACTATTCCTTTTTCTTTCAAATGTGCAATAATTGGTGTGATTCCTTCTCTGGCTCCTAAAGGCAAGGGGTAAGGTTTGACATTGGTTACTAGGGAGGGGGGGAAGAGCAGGAGCAGAACTTAACAAACACAAATGGGAGGTTTCCTGCCCCAAAGTCCCTATTTTTCCTTCTTCATTGGTCCAAGGCCTTCCCTTTAGGAGGTCCAGACCCAGTGAATTTGTAGGAAATTCACCTGTAATCATTAGGGTGTCAACTGCTTTCTCTTCTGCCGGTAACCAGCGTCTTACCTTTGCTGTCATCTGGGCTTGGCTATTCTCAAAAACATCTGTGACACGTATACTCTTACGTGAGGGAGTGATTCCACGTGAGGAGGCATCTTCAATTTTAAGGGCAGACACCTGAGCACCAGTATCTACTAAAAAAGTTACCGGGGCTTTGTGGGGACCAGTAGGACAGGTTATTAACGGGTCTCCTCTGGAATTGTTAGAAAGGCGCCTGATGTGAATCCACCCTTCGCCCCCTGGCTTACCTTCTGCAAAGATAAGGGTTTTCTGTCACCTTCCCTTTCTTGTGGTTCCTTCAGGGGAGGGGCTGTAGCAGGGACAGCTTTTAATGGTTCCTCTTTTGCTGGCCACTCTTGGATGAATAGTTCTAATTTATTAGTGGGCTGGCCATCCATTAGGGTCCTTGGGACTCCCTTTTGTAAGCCCGCAATCCACAGGGCATTTCTTTTCTCCTTGCGTTCTTCCCCTGTATTTGTTTGTCTACCCAGCCCAGGGGAGAACCTTACCTTTTGGAGTTTTGCTGGGGACAGGGTTCTGCACTCTGTGCGCCGAATTGATCTAGAATCAGTTGTATTTGAAGGAATTGGGCCATATTTTCTCCCGTAATTAATTAATTCTTGTGCCACCTTCCCCCCCAGGTCCAAACCTTCCCTTTTGCCCGGTTAAGACTGAGGGAAATAGCTGCTGCCTCCAAGGTGGCTACAGCTCTTTCTGCAATTGGGAGACTTTCTATTTGTCCTTTTAGCTGCATGCCTATGGGTTTCACAGCTTCAGGGAGGCCTCTGATAAGAGGTATCATTCTCTCAGGATCCACAGGCACCATCACTGGAGATTCACCTCGTGGTGTTAATTTCCTATCATGCATCATTTGTAAACGAGCCGCTTTCTGTACACTTTCTACAGTCTGATTGACATTCCTTACTATAGCCAGGGGATCTCCTCTTTCTGAAGGACTGAGTCTGCCAGCCCAATCAGCAGCTCTCTGGGGAGGGACCAAGGAGCACGGTTATCTCCTGTGGTAAGGAAGACTCCTGTCCTTCCAGTACCCTTCTGCCTCTTTTTCTGAGAACAGAATTTGGTCAGCCCGTGTGAGAGAGAGTCTCCAAACACATTCAGTTTCAGATTCTTTGGGACTTTGGCTCTATCCTTCCTTTAGTTTGGCCAATTCAGTAGCTGTAGATGGGATTTCTTTTGTGGTTATGTCAGGTGTGTCGTCGTCTGAAGCCTCATGGGTGTATTCTGTTTTAATGAAGGGACGGAGCGAGGCTGAGGGCTTTTCTGAGTGATTACGCAAGGATTCTAAGTCCGAGAGGGGGTACGCTTCTTTAGATAGTTCCAGCTCTGACTCCTTTTTTCCCTCATTTGCTGATCTTGCAAACAGCTCCTCTCGGAGCACACAGACAGTAGCCTTTTCATTCCTTATCTCTTCCTGGAGGAGGTGGGTGTTAGCTCCAGCTGAAATTGCAATGCTTTAACCAAATGCTGTAATGAAGCAGTAATTTCCATATCAGCTTTCTGCTGGTGCTCTCTGTGTTCTACTGCAGCTAGCACAGCAGCAGCTAAGACAGAACATACCACTGGTTGTGCTTTACCTTTTTTGAGTCTCGCTCCTGTGCGCAGGACAGAGACTCGATCAACGAGTGCTTGGATATTATACCAATAGTTTTGTGCCCAGTCCGTCCCTGGAGGAGATGGCCTGGCACCAAATTCATCCAACAAAGTAAACAAAGCTTGTGTATGATGTCCCATGTTACTTACAAATGTCGGAGTGATCATTCCTAGAGGATGCCCAGCGTAAAGTAAATTTACAGAAGTCTCACCCCTGCACTCTGGGAAGGTTCCTCTTCTGCCAAACCAAAGAAAGTTACAAACACTGGAGTAGTCTCTCTTGAGGGACACCCCTTACAAAATGGTTTCTGAGGTCCTACTCCTTACACCTCGAGAGCACCTAGTGTTTACCAAAGTTACAAGTCTCAAAATTACTTTCCAAACTCCCGGGTCTTTTACCTACAGGAGTGCCAATTTCCCAGACCCTGGGCCTCGGGAGCACCGTTTTAGCTCAGGTGCATGTGCAAACACACAAGCAAGCAAACAAACAAACAAACAAAAGAGTAAGACAGAGTAAGAAAGGTAGAGAGGTGTTAGGAAATGTAGAAAGGTACGTTGTTTTATTTTCCTAAAATGACCCAATCATAAGAATTAGCAATTCATGCATTTTTTGGAAACAACACTCTCATTTTACGGGGATCCTGCCGACTATGCCAATAAAGTGTTACGATCCGGTTCAGACCCAGAAAAGCAAAGCAGGCGAAGTCTCTGAGCATAAACCAGAAAGAACTTAGAAGGTTCAAAATATTGCCAGATATGAGATTAAAACCAAACGAGATTAAATGTCGATGCCAAAAAATTGATGTATTTTATTTGACAGTAAAAGTAGGGCCCAGTTTGGGGCCAATCACCCTTGCAGTGCCTAAAGGGGCTCCAGCAGAGCTGGAGGGGGGCTGGGAGCACCCGGAAGCGGGAGCAGCCAGAGCTGGGAGCACCTGCATCTTGGCCAAGGCAGCTGCCGCCAGGTTTGGTGGTGCCTGAGCAGGGCGGGGACGATGCCAGGGACATCCCGCAGTGACGTCTTCTCTTTTCCACTGGGCGTGCGCTCGGTCCCAAAGCGGACGCCCATTCTGATCTCAGTCTCACTCCATGTTTAGACACGCTCACAGTCCTGGATTTCATCCCATGCCAGTGGCAGACCCGTGCAGCCCCAGAGCCAATACCAAGGCCAGGCTGAAGGCAAACGCCACATTTAGCCTTCACGCCAATGGTAGCTGTAATGTAAAACCCAGCCCTAACGCCGAGGCCTCTCCTAATTCCAGCCCCTTGCTAAATGCTCAGCCCTAAACCAAATGCAACGGTGTAATAAATGAATTGGTTTCAGGGTGTTGATTTTTACTGTTTGGATGAGATAGAAAAGAGGGGAGTTGATAGTTGGATACATGGGCATGTTAACGGAGGATATTGCGAGACTGTCTGGGTGTAATATCGGAGTGTGAGCACTAGGTGGAGACGCAGTTGGGGATGTGATGACGTGATGGACTAGAAAATGACCTCATGCAGGTGATGTCAACATCTTGGACCGCTTAGCCAATCATTCGACACCCTCGGGAAATGATTGGACAAAAATGCATCTTGATAAAGACCAATAGAACCCCTGGAAGCAAGCCAATCAGAAGAAGAATCCAAAATCCACCAATTGTGAACGGACCGAGGGCATAAGAACGGACCTGGGACTTTATCCGGGGAGCTCCTGCGGAACTTGGGGTCCAAGGTTGCACCCAGTGGGTCACACTGTCCTTTTTGTGTGCTGCTTTACTCTGGCTTGTCGTGCGGAGCCTGGGCTTATCCTGGGTTCTCGCTCTCAGTTGTTAATGAATAAACAAACGAGTTGGCTTTTCTCTTTTAAAAAAAGTCTCAGCCTCGTTTATAACAACGGTGAGCTCGAAGGCCAAAGCCAGCCCCAACTGCAACTCTTAAGATCAAGCCCAACACCAATCCCAACTGAAGCCCTAAGTCCAGCTTCGAGCCCAGCCCCAGCCCACACTCCAATGCCGCCTTTAGCTCTAACTCCCAAACTCAGCCCCAACTGCTGCCCTAAGGCCAACCATTCATGGAGTTAAGGCCAGTGCCCCAGGTGCACTCCCTAGCCCAAGGCAGGCTCCAAGCTCAAGGCCACCGTTAGCCCTAAGGGCAGGGCCAGCCCTAAGGCTGGCCTGAGCCGCAATGGCAGCCAAAGGCAGCCCAAGTGGGGCTTCAACGCCGACCCCTCCCCCAGCCCGCCCTGATGCCGGCCCTGCCTCCCTGCGCTGCGAGCCAGGCGCTGTCCCCGCGTGTCACAGAGGCCGCGGCCTGTGGAGCAATCAGCGGGCTCGGTGCGGTGCTGGCACTGGCCGTCCCCGAGCCCCCTGCCTCTGGGGCAGTGTCGTCGCCCGGAGACGTCGTGGCCCCGCCGCCTGCGCCGCAGAGTTGTCACAAAGGGCAGCGGCGACATTAGGACTTCCTGGCCAGCCGCTATTTCCAGGCACGATGCTTAAGCATGGATCGGCCGCTTCTGATAGCGTGTCTGTCTTGGGCGAGCGTTTTTGTGATGGCTGTGCAGGCGCGTTGGATACAGCTGCAGGACGCTCTGTTTCCACAGAAAATTTGCGGCCAGCACTGCCAGGCATGGTCACAGGATGCCTGCTAGTAGTGGCTCAGCAGCTCTGAGACCGCTCTTTGCAGCGTCCAGCGGGGAGTTAAGGGCAGCGTTGAATCGAATGATAGCAATGCAAAAGGATGCAAAGCACAGCGTGTGAACAGGAGCTTTGGAGCCCTCGGCACACAGGATATTTCAGAGGAGAAATCCCCTGGTGCACCTGGCCCCAATAAAGAGCGGCCGCTGCTGAATGCCACACTCCAGTGGCGTTTTAAATGTAATTTTTCTATTTTATAGGGTTTCATTTTTGCTAAGCTTTGGTAATGCCCGGGGTGTGATGTCATTGACCCGCTGCCTCTCGACCAATCAGATCGCTCCGCTACGTTCTGGCCCCGCCGCTCATTGTTTCCTCACAATGAGGAACCTTGGCGCTCGATTCCCATTGGCTGCCGCCCGGGGGGGCGGGGCTTAGGCTGCCTATATAAGGCGGCGGCGGTGGCGGGGCTTCAGTTGCAGTCCCGGCGTGGAGGCGGCAGCAGCGGAGCGGAGCGGGCGGAGAGGAGCGGAAGCCCCGAGGCCGGAGCTCTGGGAGCGGCCCGGCCCTCAGCGCCGCGGCCCTGGAGCCCCGGGCCGGGGCGGGTGTGAGGGGGTGGCTGGGAGGGAGATGGGATGGTTCGCTGCGCCGCTTCTCGCCGCCAATGCGCCTTTTCTCTCTGCCACTTTTCTCAGGTACCTGCGCCGGCCCCTCCAGATGGCAGTGGGAGCGCCAGCAACCCCGGCTCGGCAAAGGCAGGGACGGGCAACTACCGCGGCAACGAGGGACCGCACCCCAGCTCGGCAAAGGCAGGGACGGGCAACTACCGGGGCAACGAGGGACCGCACCCCAGCTCGGCAAAGGCAGGGACGGGCAACTGCCGGGGCAACGAGGGACAGCAAGCCCGGCTCGGCAAAGGCAGGGCCCCAGCAGCGCCGGGGCAACGAGGGACAAAATCGGAAGAGTTCGGACACCACCCGAAGCCCACCAAAGGTAAAATCAGGTAATACCATGTAATACCAGGTAAAACACGGTAATACCAGGTAAAACACGGTAATACCAGCTAATACCATCTAATATTATCTAATACAGGTAAAACACGGTAAAATCAGGTAATACCAGGTAAAATCAGGTAATGCCAGGTAAAACACGGTAAAACAAAATAAAATTGGCAAAAAACACATCAAATGCCTTGAGTGATCTTTGCTCTCCCAGCGAGTGGCTTGCGATGCAAACAAATCCCAAAGCCCCCGCCTTCCCCGTGGGAGAGGAGGCCGGAGCCCCCCCGGCCTCAGCTGGGGTGAGGAGCACGCATGGCCCGGGGCTGTCTCCGTCCCTCTGCATCCTGGGGGGTCCTGTGGTGTCTTCAGGCCTCTCCTGTCGGGGAACGATCGGGACTGGGGGGATCTCTGTCCAAGTCATGGCGGGAGATACTCGGGGCGGTCACCCCAGGGCTGAGAGGGACGGAGCCCCCCTGGCCCCAGCCCCCACACGCATTTCCCAGGGCGAGAGGGACCGGGATGTGCAGTTGGCGGAAAGGCTGCTCGGCCGCGGTGCTCTCTTGCGCGCCCGGTGCTGCGGCCACGCCTCCCGCTGCCTCTCCCGGCGCCCTCTCCTCGCTGCCGGCCTCAGTGGGCGGCGCCCGCCGTGTTCCCACCGTCATCCTTGCATTATTCTCCTTTTTAAAGGAGCCTCCAAGGCTTTAGCACATTCATAGCTGTCTCATCTCCTGTGGGAGCCACTTCGATTCGAATTTTAGCAGCCTGCTTCAGCCTTTCCAAGCCCAGGGCAGTCCCCTCGGAGCCGTCTAGTCTGTGGCTCTTACACCATGTGCTTAAGGCTGTTAAAGCCTGTTGGTCGTATTTTATGCCTTTTTTTGTTAAAAAGCAAGTCCATACCTGTAGTACGGGGTCTTCTGGTGCTGAAACTCTGCGCCCATGCTGGCAATGTCTCCCAATTACAAAAAAGGAAAAAGAAAAAAAAAAGAGAAGGGAAGGTCCGTCTGAGCAGCAGCTCACTGTGCTACCTTTAGTGCCGCCGAGATGGGGTGGGGGGAGCGAAGCAGTTGGAAGCGTCTTATCTGCCTCCTCTGATCTTGGGAGCAGTTTGGCTGCAAGGCGGCCGCCCGTCCTCCGAGTTGCAGGCGCGGTGCCCGGTCGCTGCAGCCGAGCCTTGGCCCACTCCCGGTGCTCTCAGCACGGCACGCAGCAGCAGGGGAGGGGTTCCACAACTCACTCGTGGTTCCGCTCCAGGGCTGCAGGTTCGGGGGGTTCTCCTCAGGCGGGCGGCGTCAGCTCCAGGAGGCCTCAGAGTGTCTCGCAGCAGGCAGCGGTGGTGGTGGTGGGGGGGGGGGGGGGAGAGGCAAGGGTCAGCCTTCTTCGGTGGTGGTGATTTGAATACAGCGTACAGAGGGGGAGAAGGAAAGGAGTAAGTGTTGTATCATGCATTTAACGCAGCCAATACCAACGATTAGCAATGCAATTCCAGTAGCAATTGTTATTGCAAGTTGTGCTAACCATTTTCCCCACCCTGTGAGCCCAAAATACTTTAGGATGGTAGTGACCCATGAACTATCAAATACTTCTCGCGGTTGCATTGCATGAAACAAATTTCTAGTATGATTACTTATTTCTCTCATCTTAGCTCATGCCTCCTCAGCGGAGCTAGAGGCATTATGAATTGTAATACAACCCTCAGTTTCTGTTCTATTGAACATCCCACAAACTCCTTGTTCTTTTAACAATACCATATCTAAAGCTAATCTATTTTGCAGAGTCATTTTAGTATTTTGCTGGACTTGGGTGTATAATTCTCCAAATGCATCTTGTGTCCAATTGCTTCATATACTTAATTGCCAGGTAATATCTTCTAATACGAACTGGTGTCTTTTAAAGGTAACATAGGGAGTAAAGAAATTTTCCAGAAATAGAGATACTTTTTGTCCAGTGGTATAGTAATCTGGAATGTCAACTCCTTGAATTGCCCATTCTGCTCTTTGTGTTGCCTTTGAAGAGGGAACACTACGACAGTGACGTTCTTTAGACACTTTGGTGAAAGTAAAAATACGTCTGGGGCAAAGGGAGGGAATTCCAATTCCACACCTAAGTCCAGCATGTTGTTCTAATGACAAATGTGAATAAAATATCTCATCAGAGCATCCCCAAGCCATTCCAAGAGGGGCTATATATTTTGCAGTTTTCCACTTAGTTGCATCTGCATAATCAAGGACGGTGATTTTTGGCTTAGTATTGATTGGAGTCCCACGGACTGGGTAGTGGCTAAAAGGAACTCCACATGGGTTGAGAAGGTATTTGTAGGAGGAGTTACAGGACTCATCTTGATTTCTCCAGCCTTTTGAGAGGTATCCCCAGCAAGTACACACATCAGTTCCTAATGTTCAAATTCTAAGTGAAAACCATGTTTCTGGAGGATCTCCTGGTCCTTCTTTGCATGTTATCACCTTTGAGCAATTGAATAGAGGACTATCTTCTTTTGTAGTCTTTTTTTTTAGTCTCTAAATTTACCTTTAAGAACTGTTTGTACAGAGCATGCCCACATTAAATGTTGTCAGTCGATTGGGGTTCTATTCGTTATGTTCGGAAGTTGACCACAGCAGGAAGGGTTAAAAACTGTGCTATATTTGCCTTCATCTACATCTGGTGTGTAGAGTGGGTCAAACCGTGGATCCCATGGGTAAACAAGGCAGGGCTGTTTAGCATTATATTCCTCAAAGGTTATTGTCTCAGGGATGAATTTACTTTTATCTAATTTGATGGCTGGGTGAGGGGATTCAATTTGAGATAAGATGGTTCTATTTACCTTTGGACGCCTAGTTCTACAATATTTCTGGTGCAACTGTCCTTCATGAGGTGCATCAGAAGGTGGGTCATATGTTTGGTAAAGGTTATGTACTATAGGGGTACCTCTGCACTCAACTTGGGCTCCATTTTTCTTACTTGTCCACTGTTCAGGTAGAGGCAATGGAGCTGCCACACTAGTCATATTGAGGACAAAAGATAAATTCAAGGGTACTATGTAAGATGGCAATCCTGGTTCAGCAGAATCAGGTAATGTTACACATACACCTTGATCAGTAGGATTCCATATTTTTGCAAACCCTTTTCCTAATTTCCAGGCAAGGTTCCTTTGATCTAGCTCTGCTAGCTAGCTCTGCTGAGCACATGCACAAGGTAAATAAGCATAAAAATAGAGCTAACATGTTACAATCACAATTACCAGTAAACCGAAGCATAGTTCGTAGCTGAGGTTTTTCATGCACAGTCCTGAATATTTTTTTCTCCTGTTGTTCAGTTACCTGTGAAAGACAAGAAAAAGTCTGTCCAGCCCCTTTCAGGGCTAATATTAAAATGTAGGAATAAGCCAGCGAGAGCTTATTTTGTGTTCTTTGCCATAAGCATCGTTTGCTTTCCAGGTATGCATGTTCAAAGGAGTAGTGAGTACCATGGGTACAGCTCCTGCGGTAGGCAGTTCCACCCATACAGGCTGTCCTGGGAAGCGTGCGGGTTTTTGATTACCTGTAGGTTTAGATGTTGCTGGTATCAAGGAGGGAGGCTGCAGATAAAAAGCTGTGAGTCTGGGACATCCATTTACTCCCCATTGCTCATGTACTGTTTTCACAGCATCCCATAGTCGTTCAGTCCAATTAGAATGTTGAGGTTTCAGAAATCGCTTAAGCAGGCCATTTGTTCTCTCGACGATGCCATTTGCTTGTGGATAATGGGGTGTGTGAAATATCCACTGGATGCCTTCTTCTTTGGCCCATTTTTGGACGATGGTCGCTGTGAAATGTGCCCCGTTGTCGGATTGGATAGGTACAGGTTTTGGAAAGAAACTGAACCACATTTTAAGGGCTTCTAATGTGTTTGCACTAGTTGCCCGAGAGAAGGCTCCTGCTTGGACTAGTCCTGACCTGGCTTCTACCGACACGTGTTGTTTGCCCTCAGACTTTCCAAAAGGTCCAATATCATCTACTTGCCATGTGTCCCACAGTCCCTTTCCTGTCTCTGATATGTGAGGGGGGTTGTTCTAAAGGGTGACGCTCTGATCGGGTCCGGCACTGCTCGCATGAAGATCTGCAGGTACGGCACATTTCCCGAGTCCCCGGCCATCCTCTGCTCGCTGCTTCCTTGTATAGGTCTTGTGCCCCGGTGTGCTGTCGCTTTAAGTGCAACCATTCTAATAATGGATCCCAGTTTTCTCTTGGAGGTTTTCTACTTAGTGGGGCTAATCTGGCCCTCTCATCTACTTTGTGATTCCAGTGGCTAGTTGGGGTTTCCTTTTCTTGATGAGAGGCTACCCAGCCAACTAAAAAATTCCCCTTTTTTGCTACAGCAAGAATTTCTTGCCATTTTTCCTTTTGCCAAGCAGGGACCCTGTTTACTTCCCAGTCCTTTTTGTCCCAGAAGGGGAGCCATTCAGTACACCCTTTGAACACAGCAAAAGAATCAGTGTAAACATATACAGAGTCTGAGGTTTCAGATGCATGGTTAAATACACTCCAGACTGCTGCCAGTTCTCCCACTTGTGCACTACCTTCCCCTTCTGTTACAATTTGCTTGCCTGTATTTATTTGTAAGGCTACAGCACCACATTTCCAAACCTTACCTTCTCGCTTTGCTGATGCATCCGTAAACCACGCATTCTGCAATCGTTCTGAGTACGGGGGGAGCAACTTGGATCATAGAAGGTGAAAAGTCAGTGGTGCTATTTAGGGTTACCTCATCTTGTAGAGGAAGATTTTTGCGAGCTCCTTCTGTTACTTGAAAAATGGTGCAATAATGTTCCATTTGAGCATACCGTTTGCAAACAGAGGCACGTTGGGCCACCCCGTCAGGGGGTGGGATTCCTGCCAAAACTGACTTGATGACTTGAAAAGGTTCCCTTAAAATCAGGGGTTGTTTGTGGGTAGTTTTCTCTGCTTCCTGAAAAGCAGTGCTGACCACGAATAAACTTTTTTCCCAGGTAGAATATCGTTTTTCTGCATCTTTAAAACTGCGTGAGTAAAAGCCTATGGGTCTGGTAGGACCATCGGGTCCTTTCTGCCATAAATGTATAGACAGTCCAGAGCTTGCAAATCGCCATTCCATGTGTACTGGATCAGTGGGATGTATAGGAGCTAGGGATTGGTATGTGTTAGCTTCAAAAATTAGGAGTTGTAGGGCCTCATCGTGCAAGGGAGTCCAATCCCACTTTGCTTTTTTTCCTAGCAAATCATACAGGGGCCTTGCAATTATTGAAAAGTCAGGAATGTGTTTCCTCCAAAAAATTAGCAGGCCTAAAGCATGCTGCAGGTCTTTTTTAGTCTCTGGGGTTTCAATTTGGTCTAGGTGGCTGAGGGTGAATGGGGCTATACACACCATTCCTCCTTTCCACCAGATTCCCAAGAATTTTACTTCTAGGGAAGGGAGTTGTACTTTTTCAGGAGGAATACGTAAGCCCGGGGATTCTAGATGTTTAATGATGTTTGTTTGTGTTGTTTGTACAGGTGTAATCTCATCTCCTGCCACCAAAATGCCATCAATGTATTGGTATACTCTTACTCCTGGTGCAGGAGGAATGAGTGACAATTCTTGTGCTAGTGCATGATGTGCTAGAGTGGGTGAGTGTTTGAATCCTTGTGGGAGGCGAGTGAAAGTATATTGCTGGCCCTCCCCCGTGAAAGCAAAACGCTCCTGATCTTGTTCCTGCGAGGGGACCATAAAAAACATGTCCTTGACATCAATAGTGGCCATAATTTGATGAGCTTGTTCTTGTCTAGTAGCTCTCAGCTCAGCAATGTTTGGGACTGCAGCAGTGAGAGGCCCTGTATTTGAGTTAAGCCGCCGATAGTCTCCTGTCAGTCTCCAGTTGCCATTAGGCTTGCGGACTGGCCACACAGGAGCATTGTAAGGGGAACGTGTTGCAATCACTATTCCTTTTTCTTTCAAATGTGCAATAATTGGTGTGATTCCTTCTCTGGCTCCTAAAGGCAAGGGGTAAGGTTTGACATTGGTTACTAGGGAGGGGGGGAAGAGCAGGAGCAGAACTTAACAAACACAAATGGGAGGTTTCCTGCCCCAAAGTCCCTATTTTTCCTTCTTCATTGGTCCAAGGCCTTCCCTTTAGGAGGTCCAGACCCAGTGAATTTGTAGGAAATTCACCTGTAATCATTAGGGTGTCAACTGCTTTCTCTTCTGCCGGTAACCAGCGTCTTACCTTTGCTGTCATCTGGGCTTGGCTATTCTCAAAAACATCTGTGACACGTATACTCTTACGTGAGGGAGTGATTCCACGTGAGGAGGCATCTTCAATTTTAAGGGCAGACACCTGAGCACCAGTATCTACTAAAAAAGTTACCGGGGCTTTGTGGGGACCAGTAGGACAGGTTATTAACGGGTCTCCTCTGGAATTGTTAGAAAGGCGCCTGATGTGAATCCACCCTTCGCCCCCTGGCTTACCTTCTGCAAAGATAAGGGTTTTCTGTCACCTTCCCTTTCTTGTGGTTCCTCCAGGGGAGGGGCTGTAGCAGGGACAGCTTTTAATGGTTCCTCTTTTGCTGGCCACTCTTGGATGAATAGTTCTAATTTATTAGTGGGCTGGCCATCCATTAGGGTCCTTGGGACTCCCTTTTGTAAGCCCGCAATCCACAGGGCATTTCTTTTCTCCTTGCGTTCTTCCCCTGTATTTGTTTGTCTACCCAGCCCAGGGGAGAACCTTACCTTTTGGAGTTTTGCTGGGGACAGGGTTCTGCACTCTGTGCGCCGAATTGATCTAGAATCAGTTGTATTTGAAGGAATTGGGCCATATTTTCTCCCGTAATTAATTAATTCTTGTGCCACCTTCCCCCCCAGGTCCAAACCTTCCCTTTTGCCCGGTTAAGACTGAGGGAAATAGCTGCTGCCTCCAAGGTGGCTACAGCTCTTTCTGCAATTGGGAGACTTTCTATTTGTCCTTTTAGCTGCATGCCTATGGGTTTCACAGCTTCAGGGAGGCCTCTGATAAGAGGTATCATTCTCTCAGGATCCACAGGCACCATCACTGGAGATTCACCTCGTGGTGTTAATTTCCTATCATGCATCATTTGTAAACGAGCCGCTTTCTGTACACTTTCTACAGTCTGATTGACATTCCTTACTATAGCCAGGGGATCTCCTCTTTCTGAAGGACTGAGTCTGCCAGCCCAATCAGCAGCTCTCTGGGGAGGGACCAAGGAGCACGGTTATCTCCTGTGGTAAGGAAGACTCCTGCCCCTCCAGTACCCTTCTGCCTCTTTTTCTGAGAACAGAATTTGGTCAGCCCGTGTGAGAGAGAGTCTCCAAACACATTCAGTTTCAGATTCTTTGGGACTTTGGCTCTATCCTTCCTTTAGTTTGGCCAATTCAGTAGCTGTAGATGGGATTTCTTTTGTGGTTATGTCAGGTGTGTCGTCGTCTGAAGCCTCATGGGTGTATTCTGTTTTAATGAAGGGACGGAGCGAGGCTGAGGGCTTTTCTGAGTGATTACGCAAGGATTCTAAGTCCGAGAGGGGGTACGCTTCTTTAGATAGTTCCAGCTCTGACTCCTTTTTTCCCTCATTTGCTGATCTTGCAAACAGCTCCTCTCGGAGCACACAGACAGTAGCCTTTTCATTCCTTATCTCTTCCTGGAGGAGGTGGGTGTTAGCTCCAGCTGAAATTGCAATGCTTTAACCAAATGCTGTAATGAAGCAGTAATTTCCATATCAGCTTTCTGCTGGTGCTCTCTGTGTTCTACTGCAGCTAGCACAGCAGCAGCTAAGACAGAACATACCACTGGTTGTGCTTTACCTTTTTTGAGTCTCGCTCCTGTGCGCAGGACAGAGACTCGATCAACGAGTGCTTGGATATTATACCAATAGTTTTGTGCCCAGTCCGTCCCTGGAGGAGATGGCCTGGCACCAAATTCATCCAACAAAGTAAACAAAGCTTGTGTATGATGTCCCATGTTACTTACAAATGTCGGAGTGATCATTCCTAGAGGATGCCCAGCGTAAAGTAAATTTACAGAAGTCTCACCCCTGCACTCTGGGAAGGTTCCTCTTCTGCCAAACCAAAGAAAGTTACAAACACTGGAGTAGTCTCTCTTGAGGGACACCCCTTACAAAATGGTTTCTGAGGTCCTACTCCTTACACCTCGAGAGCACCTAGTGTTTACCAAAGTTACAAGTCTCAAAATTACTTTCCAAACTCCCGGGTCTTTTACCTACAGGAGTGCCAATTTCCCAGACCCTGGGCCTCGGGAGCACCGTTTTAGCTCAGGTGCATGTGCAAACACACAAGCAAGCAAACAAACAAACAAACAAAAGAGTAAGACAGAGTAAGAAAGGTAGAGAGGTGTTAGGAAATGTAGAAAGGTACGTTGTTTTATTTTCCTAAAATGACCCAATCATAAGAATTAGCAATTCATGCATTTTTTGGAAACAACACTCTCATTTTACGGGGATCCTGCCGACTATGCCAATAAAGTGTTACGATCCGGTTCAGACCCAGAAAAGCAAAGCAGGCGAAGTCTCTGAGCATAAACCAGAAAGAACTTAGAAGGTTCAAAATATTGCCAGATATGAGATTAAAACCAAACGAGATTAAATGTCGATGCCAAAAAATTGATGTATTTTATTTGACAGTAAAAGTAGGGCCCAGTTTGGGGCCAATCACCCTTGCAGTGCCTAAAGGGGCTCCAGCAGAGCTGGAGGGGGGCTGGGAGCACCCGGAAGCGGGAGCAGCCAGAGCTGGGAGCACCTGCATCTTGGCCAAGGCAGCTGCCGCCAGGTTTGGTGGTGCCTGAGCAGGGCGGGGACGATGCCAGGGACATCCCGCAGTGACGTCTTCTCTTTTCCACTGGGCGTGCGCTCGGTCCCAAAGCGGACGCCCATTCTGATCTCAGTCTCACTCCATGTTTAGACACGCTCACAGTCCTGGATTTCATCCCATGCCAGTGGCAGACCCGTGCAGCCCCAGAGCCAATACCAAGGCCAGGCTGAAGGCAAACGCCACATTTAGCCTTCACGCCAATGGTAGCTGTAATGTAAAACCCAGCCCTAACGCCGAGGCCTCTCCTAATTCCAGCCCCTTGCTAAATGCTCAGCCCTAAACCAAATGCAACGGTGTAATAAATGAATTGGTTTCAGGGTGTTGATTTTTACTGTTTGGATGAGATAGAAAAGAGGGGAGTTGATAGTTGGATACATGGGCATGTTAACGGAGGATATTGCGAGACTGTCTGGGTGTAATATCGGAGTGTGAGCACTAGGTGGAGACGCAGTTGGGGATGTGATGACGTGATGGACTAGAAAATGACCTCATGCAGGTGATGTCAACATCTTGGACCGCTTAGCCAATCATTCGACACCCTCGGGAAATGATTGGACAAAAATGCATCTTGATAAAGACCAATAGAACCCCTGGAAGCAAGCCAATCAGAAGAAGAATCCAAAATCCACCAATTGTGAACGGACCGAGGGCATAAGAACGGACCTGGGACTTTATCCGGGGAGCTCCTGCGGAACTTGGGGTCCAAGGTTGCACCCAGTGGGTCACACTGTCCTTTTTGTGTGCTGCTTTACTCTGGCTTGTCGTGCGGAGCCTGGGCTTATCCTGGGTTCTCGCTCTCAGTTGTTAATGAATAAACAAACGAGTTGGCTTTTCTCTTTTAAAAAAAGTCTCAGCCTCGTTTATAACAACGGTGAGCTCGAAGGCCAAAGCCAGCCCCAACTGCAACTCTTAAGATCAAGCCCAACACCAATCCCAACTGAAGCCCTAAGTCCAGCTTCGAGCCCAGCCCCAGCCCACACTCCAATGCCGCCTTTAGCTCTAACTCCCAAACTCAGCCCCAACTGCTGCCCTAAGGCCAACCATTCATGGAGTTAAGGCCAGTGCCCCAGGTGCACTCCCTAGCCCAAGGCAGGCTCCAAGCTCAAGGCCACCGTTAGCCCTAAGGGCAGGGCCAGCCCTAAGGCTGGCCTGAGCCGCAATGGCAGCCAAAGGCAGCCCAAGTGGGGCTTCAACGCCGACCCCTCCCCCAGCCCGCCCTGATGCCGGCCCTGCCTCCCTGCGCTGCGAGCCAGGCGCTGTCCCCGCGTGTCACAGAGGCCGCGGCCTGTGGAGCAATCAGCGGGCTCGGTGCGGTGCTGGCACTGGCCGTCCCCGAGCCCCCTGCCTCTGGGGCAGTGTCGTCGCCCGGAGACGTCGTGGCCCCGCCGCCTGCGCCGCAGAGTTGTCACAAAGGGCAGCGGCGACATTAGGACTTCCTGGCCAGCCGCTATTTCCAGGCACGATGCTTAAGCATGGATCGGCCGCTTCTGATAGCGTGTCTGTCTTGGGCGAGCGTTTTTGTGATGGCTGTGCAGGCGCGTTGGATACAGCTGCAGGACGCTCTGTTTCCACAGAAAATTTGCGGCCAGCACTGCCAGGCATGGTCACAGGATGCCTGCTAGTAGTGGCTCAGCAGCTCTGAGACCGCTCTTTGCAGCGTCCAGCGGGGAGTTAAGGGCAGCGTTGAATCGAATGATAGCAATGCAAAAGGATGCAAAGCACAGCGTGTGAACAGGAGCTTTGGAGCCCTCGGCACACAGGATATTTCAGAGGAGAAATCCCCTGGTGCACCTGGCCCCAATAAAGAGCGGCCGCTGCTGAATGCCACACTCCAGTGGCGTTTTAAATGTAATTTTTCTATTTTATAGGGTTTCATTTTTGCTAAGCTTTGGTAATGCCCGGGGTGTGATGTCATTGACCCGCTGCCTCTCGACCAATCAGATCGCTCCGCTACGTTCTGGCCCCGCCGCTCATTGTTTCCTCACAATGAGGAACCTTGGCGCTCGATTCCCATTGGCTGCCGCCCGGGGGGGCGGGGCTTAGGCTGCCTATATAAGGCGGCGGCGGTGGCGGGGCTTCAGTTGCAGTCCCGGCGTGGAGGCGGCAGCAGCGGAGCGGAGCGGGCGGAGAGGAGCGGAAGCCCCGAGGCCGGAGCTCTGGGAGCGGCCCGGCCCTCAGCGCCGCGGCCCTGGAGCCCCGGGCCGGGGCGGGTGTGAGGGGGTGGCTGGGAGGGAGATGGGATGGTTCGCTGCGCCGCTTCTCGCCGCCAATGCGCCTTTTCTCTCTGCCACTTTTCTCAGGTACCTGCGCCGGCCCCTCCAGATGGCAGTGGGAGCGCCAGCAACCCCGGCTCGGCAAAGGCAGGGACGGGCAACTACCGCGGCAACGAGGGACCGCACCCCAGCTCGGCAAAGGCAGGGACGGGCAACTACCGGGGCAACGAGGGACCGCACCCCAGCTCGGCAAAGGCAGGGACGGGCAACTGCCGGGGCAACGAGGGACAGCAAGCCCGGCTCGGCAAAGGCAGGGCCCCAGCAGCGCCGGGGCAACGAGGGACAAAATCGGAAGAGTTCGGACACCACCCGAAGCCCACCAAAGGTAAAATCAGGTAATACCATGTAATACCAGGTAAAACACGGTAATACCAGGTAAAACACGGTAATACCAGCTAATACCATCTAATATTATCTAATACAGGTAAAACACGGTAAAATCAGGTAATACCAGGTAAAATCAGGTAATGCCAGGTAAAACACGGTAAAACAAAATAAAATTGGCAAAAAACACATCAAATGCCTTGAGTGATCTTTGCTCTCCCAGCGAGTGGCTTGCGATGCAAACAAATCCCAAAGCCCCCGCCTTCCCCGTGGGAGAGGAGGCCGGAGCCCCCCCGGCCTCAGCTGGGGTGAGGAGCACGCATGGCCCGGGGCTGTCTCCGTCCCTCTGCATCCTGGGGGGTCCTGTGGTGTCTTCAGGCCTCTCCTGTCGGGGAACGATCGGGACTGGGGGGATCTCTGTCCAAGTCATGGCGGGAGATACTCGGGGCGGTCACCCCAGGGCTGAGAGGGACGGAGCCCCCCTGGCCCCAGCCCCCACACGCATTTCCCAGGGCGAGAGGGACCGGGATGTGCAGTTGGCGGAAAGGCTGCTCGGCCGCGGTGCTCTCTTGCGCGCCCGGTGCTGCGGCCACGCCTCCCGCTGCCTCTCCCGGCGCCCTCTCCTCGCTGCCGGCCTCAGTGGGCGGCGCCCGCCGTGTTCCCACCGTCATCCTTGCATTATTCTCCTTTTTAAAGGAGCCTCCAAGGCTTTAGCACATTCATAGCTGTCTCATCTCCTGTGGGAGCCACTTCGATTCGAATTTTAGCAGCCTGCTTCAGCCTTTCCAAGCCCAGGGCAGTCCCCTCGGAGCCGTCTAGTCTGTGGCTCTTACACCATGTGCTTAAGGCTGTTAAAGCCTGTTGGTCGTATTTTATGCCTTTTTTTGTTAAAAAGCAAGTCCATACCTGTAGTACGGGGTCTTCTGGTGCTGAAACTCTGCGCCCATGCTGGCAATGTCTCCCAATTACAAAAAAGGAAAAAGAAAAAAAAAAAAAGAGAAGGGAAGGTCCGTCTGAGCAGCAGCTCACTGTGCTACCTTTAGTGCCGCCGAGATGGGGTGGGGGGAGCGAAGCAGTTGGAAGCGTCTTATCTGCCTCCTCTGATCTTGGGAGCAGTTTGGCTGCAAGGCGGCCGCCCGTCCTCCGAGTTGCAGGCGCGGTGCCCGGTCGCTGCAGCCGAGCCTTGGCCCACTCCCGGTGCTCTCAGCACGGCACGCAGCAGCAGGGGAGGGGTTCCACAACTCACTCGTGGTTCCGCTCCAGGGCTGCAGGTTCGGGGGGTTCTCCTCAGGCGGGCGGCGTCAGCTCCAGGAGGCCTCAGAGTGTCTCGCAGCAGGCAGTGGTGGTGGTGGTGGGGGGGGGGGGAGAGGCAAGGGTCAGCCTTCTTCGGTGGTGGTGATTTGAATACAGCGTACAGAGGGGGAGAAGGAAAGGAGTAAGTGTTGTATCATGCATTTAACGCAGCCAATACCAACGATTAGCAATGCAATTCCAGTAGCAATTGTTATTGCAAGTTGTGCTAACCATTTTCCCCACCCTGTGAGCCCAAAATACTTTAGGATGGTAGTGACCCATGAACTATCAAATACTTCTCGCGGTTGCATTGCATGAAACAAATTTCTAGTATGATTACTTATTTCTCTCATCTTAGCTCATGCCTCCTCAGCGGAGCTAGAGGCATTATGAATTGTAATACAACCCTCAGTTTCTGTTCTATTGAACATCCCACAAACTCCTTGTTCTTTTAACAATACCATATCTAAAGCTAATCTATTTTGCAGAGTCATTTTAGTATTTTGCTGGACTTGGGTGTATAATTCTCCAAATGCATCTTGTGTCCAATTGCTTCATATACTTAATTGCCAGGTAATATCTTCTAATACGAACTGGTGTCTTTTAAAGGTAACATAGGGAGTAAAGAAATTTTCCAGAAATAGAGATACTTTTTGTCCAGTGGTATAGTAATCTGGAATGTCAACTCCTTGAATTGCCCATTCTGCTCTTTGTGTTGCCTTTGAAGAGGGAACACTACGACAGTGACGTTCTTTAGACACTTTGGTGAAAGTAAAAATACGTCTGGGGCAAAGGGAGGGAATTCCAATTCCACACCTAAGTCCAGCATGTTGTTCTAATGACAAATGTGAATAAAATATCTCATCAGAGCATCCCCAAGCCATTCCAAGAGGGGCTATATATTTTGCAGTTTTCCACTTAGTTGCATCTGCATAATCAAGGACGGTGATTTTTGGCTTAGTATTGATTGGAGTCCCACGGACTGGGTAGTGGCTAAAAGGAACTCCACATGGGTTGAGAAGGTATTTGTAGGAGGAGTTACAGGACTCATCTTGATTTCTCCAGCCTTTTGAGAGGTATCCCCAGCAAGTACACACATCAGTTCCTAATGTTCAAATTCTAAGTGAAAACCATGTTTCTGGAGGATCTCCTGGTCCTTCTTTGCATGTTATCACCTTTGAGCAATTGAATAGAGGACTATCTTCTTTTGTAGTCTTTTTTTTTAGTCTCTAAATTTACCTTTAAGAACTGTTTGTACAGAGCATGCCCACATTAAATGTTGTCAGTCGATTGGGGTTCTATTCGTTATGTTCGGAAGTTGACCACAGCAGGAAGGGTTAAAAACTGTGCTATATTTGCCTTCATCTACATCTGGTGTGTAGAGTGGGTCAAACCGTGGATCCCATGGGTAAACAAGGCAGGGCTGTTTAGCATTATATTCCTCAAAGGTTATTGTCTCAGGGATGAATTTACTTTTATCTAATTTGATGGCTGGGTGAGGGGATTCAATTTGAGATAAGATGGTTCTATTTACCTTTGGACGCCTAGTTCTACAATATTTCTGGTGCAACTGTCCTTCATGAGGTGCATCAGAAGGTGGGTCATATGTTTGGTAAAGGTTATGTACTATAGGGGTACCTCTGCACTCAACTTGGGCTCCATTTTTCTTACTTGTCCACTGTTCAGGTAGAGGCAATGGAGCTGCCACACTAGTCATATTGAGGACAAAAGATAAATTCAAGGGTACTATGTAAGATGGCAATCCTGGTTCAGCAGAATCAGGTAATGTTACACATACACCTTGATCAGTAGGATTCCATATTTTTGCAAACCCTTTTCCTAATTTCCAGGCAAGGTTCCTTTGATCTAGCTCTGCTAGCTAGCTCTGCTGAGCACATGCACAAGGTAAATAAGCATAAAAATAGAGCTAACATGTTACAATCACAATTACCAGTAAACCGAAGCATAGTTCGTAGCTGAGGTTTTTCATGCACAGTCCTGAATATTTTTTTCTCCTGTTGTTCAGTTACCTGTGAAAGACAAGAAAAAGTCTGTCCAGCCCCTTTCAGGGCTAATATTAAAATGTAGGAATAAGCCAGCGAGAGCTTATTTTGTGTTCTTTGCCATAAGCATCGTTTGCTTTCCAGGTATGCATGTTCAAAGGAGTAGTGAGTACCATGGGTACAGCTCCTGCGGTAGGCAGTTCCACCCATACAGGCTGTCCTGGGAAGCGTGCGGGTTTTTGATTACCTGTAGGTTTAGATGTTGCTGGTATCAAGGAGGGAGGCTGCAGATAAAAAGCTGTGAGTCTGGGACATCCATTTACTCCCCATTGCTCATGTACTGTTTTCACAGCATCCCATAGTCGTTCAGTCCAATTAGAATGTTGAGGTTTCAGAAATCGCTTAAGCAGGCCATTTGTTCTCTCGACGATGCCATTTGCTTGTGGATAATGGGGTGTGTGAAATATCCACTGGATGCCTTCTTCTTTGGCCCATTTTTGGACGATGGTCGCTGTGAAATGTGCCCCGTTGTCGGATTGGATAGGTACAGGTTTTGGAAAGAAACTGAACCACATTTTAAGGGCTTCTAATGTGTTTGCACTAGTTGCCCGAGAGAAGGCTCCTGCTTGGACTAGTCCTGACCTGGCTTCTACCGACACGTGTTGTTTGCCCTCAGACTTTCCAAAAGGTCCAATATCATCTACTTGCCATGTGTCCCACAGTCCCTTTCCTGTCTCTGATATGTGAGGGGGGTTGTTCTAAAGGGTGACGCTCTGATCGGGTCCGGCACTGCTCGCATGAAGATCTGCAGGTACGGCACATTTCCCGAGTCCCCGGCCATCCTCTGCTCGCTGCTTCCTTGTATAGGTCTTGTGCCCCGGTGTGCTGTCGCTTTAAGTGCAACCATTCTAATAATGGATCCCAGTTTTCTCTTGGAGGTTTTCTACTTAGTGGGGCTAATCTGGCCCTCTCATCTACTTTGTGATTCCAGTGGCTAGTTGGGGTTTCCTTTTCTTGATGAGAGGCTACCCAGCCAACTAAAAAATTCCCCTTTTTTGCTACAGCAAGAATTTCTTGCCATTTTTCCTTTTGCCAAGCAGGGACCCTGTTTACTTCCCAGTCCTTTTTGTCCCAGAAGGGGAGCCATTCAGTACACCCTTTGAACACAGCAAAAGAATCAGTGTAAACATATACAGAGTCTGAGGTTTCAGATGCATGGTTAAATACACTCCAGACTGCTGCCAGTTCTCCCACTTGTGCACTACCTTCCCCTTCTGTTACAATTTGCTTGCCTGTATTTATTTGTAAGGCTACAGCACCACATTTCCAAACCTTACCTTCTCGCTTTGCTGATGCATCCGTAAACCACGCATTCTGCAATCGTTCTGAGTACGGGGGGAGCAACTTGGATCATAGAAGGTGAAAAGTCAGTGGTGCTATTTAGGGTTACCTCATCTTGTAGAGGAAGATTTTTGCGAGCTCCTTCTGTTACTTGAAAAATGGTGCAATAATGTTCCATTTGAGCATACCGTTTGCAAACAGAGGCACGTTGGGCCACCCCGTCAGGGGGTGGGATTCCTGCCAAAACTGACTTGATGACTTGAAAAGGTTCCCTTAAAATCAGGGGTTGTTTGTGGGTAGTTTTCTCTGCTTCCTGAAAAGCAGTGCTGACCACGAATAAACTTTTTTCCCAGGTAGAATATCGTTTTTCTGCATCTTTAAAACTGCGTGAGTAAAAGCCTATGGGTCTGGTAGGACCATCGGGTCCTTTCTGCCATAAATGTATAGACAGTCCAGAGCTTGCAAATCGCCATTCCATGTGTACTGGATCAGTGGGATGTATAGGAGCTAGGGATTGGTATGTGTTAGCTTCAAAAATTAGGAGTTGTAGGGCCTCATCGTGCAAGGGAGTCCAATCCCACTTTGCTTTTTTTCCTAGCAAATCATACAGGGGCCTTGCAATTATTGAAAAGTCAGGAATGTGTTTCCTCCAAAAAATTAGCAGGCCTAAAGCATGCTGCAGGTCTTTTTTAGTCTCTGGGGTTTCAATTTGGTCTAGGTGGCTGAGGGTGAATGGGGCTATACACACCATTCCTCCTTTCCACCAGATTCCCAAGAATTTTACTTCTAGGGAAGGGAGTTGTACTTTTTCAGGAGGAATACGTAAGC
Source organism: Aphelocoma coerulescens (assembly GCF_041296385.1). Classification (NCBI taxonomy): domain Eukaryota; kingdom Metazoa; phylum Chordata; class Aves; order Passeriformes; family Corvidae; genus Aphelocoma; species Aphelocoma coerulescens. Next base: position 52,996,051 of record NW_027184085.1, read on the forward strand.
CCGGGGATTCTAGATGTTTAATGATGTTTGTTTGTGTTGTTTGTACAGGTGTAATCTCATCTCCTGCCACCAAAATGCCATCAATGTATTGGTATACTCTTACTCCTGGTGCAGGAGGAATGAGTGACAATTCTTGTGCTAGTGCATGATGTGCTAGAGTGGGTGAGTGTTTGAATCCTTGTGGGAGGCGAGTGAAAGTATATTGCTGGCCCTCCCCCGTGAAAGCAAAACGCTCCTGATCTTGTTCCTGCGAGGGGACCATAAAAAACATGTCCTTGACATCAATAGTGGCCATAATTTGATGAGCTTGTTCTTGTCTAGTAGCTCTCAGCTCAGCAATGTTTGGGACTGCAGCAGTGAGAGGCCCTGTATTTGAGTTAAGCCGCCGATAGTCTCCTGTCAGTCTCCAGTTGCCATTAGGCTTGCGGACTGGCCACACAGGAGCATTGTAAGGGGAACGTGTTGCAATCACTATTCCTTTTTCTTTCAAATGTGCAATAATTGGTGTGATTCCTTCTCTGGCTCCTAAAGGCAAGGGGTAAGGTTTGACATTGGTTACTAGGGAGGGGGGGAAGAGCAGGAGCAGAACTTAACAAACACAAATGGGAGGTTTCCTGCCCCAAAGTCCCTATTTTTCCTTCTTCATTGGTCCAAGGCCTTCCCTTTAGGAGGTCCAGACCCAGTGAATTTGTAGGAAATTCACCTGTAATCATTAGGGTGTCAACTGCTTTCTCTTCTGCCGGTAACCAGCGTCTTACCTTTGCTGTCATCTGGGCTTGGCTATTCTCAAAAACATCTGTGACACGTATACTCTTACGTGAGGGAGTGATTCCACGTGAGGAGGCATCTTCAATTTTAAGGGCAGACACCTGAGCACCAGTATCTACTAAAAAAGTTACCGGGGCTTTGTGGGGACCAGTAGGACAGGTTATTAACGGGTCTCCTCTGGAATTGTTAGAAAGGCGCCTGATGTGAATCCACCCTTCGCCCCCTGGCTTACCTTCTGCAAAGATAAGGGTTTTCTGTCACCTTCCCTTTCTTGTGGTTCCTCCAGGGGAGGGGCTGTAGCAGGGACAGCTTTTAATGGTTCCTCTTTTGCTGGCCACTCTTGGATGAATAGTTCTAATTTATTAGTGGGCTGGCCATCCATTAGGGTCCTTGGGACTCCCTTTTGTAAGCCCGCAATCCACAGGGCATTTCTTTTCTCCTTGCGTTCTTCCCCTGTATTTGTTTGTCTACCCAGCCCAGGGGAGAACCTTACCTTTTGGAGTTTTGCTGGGGACAGGGTTCTGCACTCTGTGCGCCGAATTGATCTAGAATCAGTTGTATTTGAAGGAATTGGGCCATATTTTCTCCCGTAATTAATTAATTCTTGTGCCACCTTCCCCCCCAGGTCCAAACCTTCCCTTTTGCCCGGTTAAGACTGAGGGAAATAGCTGCTGCCTCCAAGGTGGCTACAGCTCTTTCTGCAATTGGGAGACTTTCTATTTGTCCTTTTAGCTGCATGCCTATGGGTTTCACAGCTTCAGGGAGGCCTCTGATAAGAGGTATCATTCTCTCAGGATCCACAGGCACCATCACTGGAGATTCACCTCGTGGTGTTAATTTCCTATCATGCATCATTTGTAAACGAGCCGCTTTCTGTACACTTTCTACAGTCTGATTGACATTCCTTACTATAGCCAGGGGATCTCCTCTTTCTGAAGGACTGAGTCTGCCAGCCCAATCAGCAGCTCTCTGGGGAGGGACCAAGGAGCACGGTTATCTCCTGTGGTAAGGAAGACTCCTGCCCCTCCAGTACCCTTCTGCCTCTTTTTCTGAGAACAGAATTTGGTCAGCCCGTGTGAGAGAGAGTCTCCAAACACATTCAGTTTCAGATTCTTTGGGACTTTGGCTCTATCCTTCCTTTAGTTTGGCCAATTCAGTAGCTGTAGATGGGATTTCTTTTGTGGTTATGTCAGGTGTGTCGTCGTCTGAAGCCTCATGGGTGTATTCTGTTTTAATGAAGGGACGGAGCGAGGCTGAGGGCTTTTCTGAGTGATTACGCAAGGATTCTAAGTCCGAGAGGGGGTACGCTTCTTTAGATAGTTCCAGCTCTGACTCCTTTTTTCCCTCATTTGCTGATCTTGCAAACAGCTCCTCTCGGAGCACACAGACAGTAGCCTTTTCATTCCTTATCTCTTCCTGGAGGAGGTGGGTGTTAGCTCCAGCTGAAATTGCAATGCTTTAACCAAATGCTGTAATGAAGCAGTAATTTCCATATCAGCTTTCTGCTGGTGCTCTCTGTGTTCTACTGCAGCTAGCACAGCAGCAGCTAAGACAGAACATACCACTGGTTGTGCTTTACCTTTTTTGAGTCTCGCTCCTGTGCGCAGGACAGAGACTCGATCAACGAGTGCTTGGATATTATACCAATAGTTTTGTGCCCAGTCCGTCCCTGGAGGAGATGGCCTGGCACCAAATTCATCCAACAAAGTAAACAAAGCTTGTGTATGATGTCCCATGTTACTTACAAATGTCGGAGTGATCATTCCTAGAGGATGCCCAGCGTAAAGTAAATTTACAGAAGTCTCACCCCTGCACTCTGGGAAGGTTCCTCTTCTGCCAAACCAAAGAAAGTTACAAACACTGGAGTAGTCTCTCTTGAGGGACACCCCTTACAAAATGGTTTCTGAGGTCCTACTCCTTACACCTCGAGAGCACCTAGTGTTTACCAAAGTTACAAGTCTCAAAATTACTTTCCAAACTCCCGGGTCTTTTACCTACAGGAGTGCCAATTTCCCAGACCCTGGGCCTCGGGAGCACCGTTTTAGCTCAGGTGCATGTGCAAACACACAAGCAAGCAAACAAACAAACAAACAAAAGAGTAAGACAGAGTAAGAAAGGTAGAGAGGTGTTAGGAAATGTAGAAAGGTACGTTGTTTTATTTTCCTAAAATGACCCAATCATAAGAATTAGCAATTCATGCATTTTTTGGAAACAACACTCTCATTTTACGGGGATCCTGCCGACTATGCCAATAAAGTGTTACGATCCGGTTCAGACCCAGAAAAGCAAAGCAGGCGAAGTCTCTGAGCATAAACCAGAAAGAACTTAGAAGGTTCAAAATATTGCCAGATATGAGATTAAAACCAAACGAGATTAAATGTCGATGCCAAAAAATTGATGTATTTTATTTGACAGTAAAAGTAGGGCCCAGTTTGGGGCCAATCACCCTTGCAGTGCCTAAAGGGGCTCCAGCAGAGCTGGAGGGGGGCTGGGAGCACCCGGAAGCGGGAGCAGCCAGAGCTGGGAGCACCTGCATCTTGGCCAAGGCAGCTGCCGCCAGGTTTGGTGGTGCCTGAGCAGGGCGGGGACGATGCCAGGGACATCCCGCAGTGACGTCTTCTCTTTTCCACTGGGCGTGCGCTCGGTCCCAAAGCGGACGCCCATTCTGATCTCAGTCTCACTCCATGTTTAGACACGCTCACAGTCCTGGATTTCATCCCATGCCAGTGGCAGACCCGTGCAGCCCCAGAGCCAATACCAAGGCCAGGCTGAAGGCAAACGCCACATTTAGCCTTCACGCCAATGGTAGCTGTAATGTAAAACCCAGCCCTAACGCCGAGGCCTCTCCTAATTCCAGCCCCTTGCTAAATGCTCAGCCCTAAACCAAATGCAACGGTGTAATAAATGAATTGGTTTCAGGGTGTTGATTTTTACTGTTTGGATGAGATAGAAAAGAGGGGAGTTGATAGTTGGATAAATGGGCATGTTAACGGAGGATATTGCGAGACTGTCTGGGTGTAATATTGGAGTGTGAGCACTAGGTGGAGACGCAGTTGGGGATGTGATGACGTGATGGACTAGAAAATGACCTCATGCAGGTGATGTCAACATCTTGGACCGCTTAGCCAATCATTCGACACCCTCGGGAAATGATTGGACAAAAATGCATCTTGATAAAGACCAATAGAACCCCTGGAAGCAAGCCAATCAGAAGAAGAATCCAAAATCCACCAATTGTGAACGGACCGAGGGCATAAGAACGGACCTGGGACTTTATCCGGGGAGCTCCTGCGGAACTTGGGGTCCAAGGTTGCACCCAGTGGGTCACACTGTCCTTTTTGTGTGCTGCTTTACTCTGGCTTGTCGTGCGGAGCCTGGGCTTATCCTGGGTTCTCGCTCTCAGTTGTTAATGAATAAACAAACGAGTTGGCTTTTCTCTTTTAAAAAAAGTCTCAGCCTCGTTTATAACAACGGTGAGCTCGAAGGCCAAAGCCAGCCCCAACTGCAACTCTTAAGATCAAGCCCAACACCAATCCCAACTGAAGCCCTAAGTCCAGCTTCGAGCCCAGCCCCAGCCCACACTCCAATGCCGCCTTTAGCTCTAACTCCCAAACTCAGCCCCAACTGCTGCCCTAAGGCCAACCATTCATGGAGTTAAGGCCAGTGCCCCAGGTGCACTCCCTAGCCCAAGGCAGGCTCCAAGCTCAAGGCCACCGTTAGCCCTAAGGGCAGGGCCAGCCCTAAGGCCGGCCTGAGCCGCAATGGCAGCCAAAGGCAGCCCAAGTGGGGCTTCAACGCCGACCCCTCCCCCAGCCCGCCCTGATGCCGGCCCTGCCTCCCTGCGCTGCGAGCCAGGCGCTGTCCCCGCGTGTCACAGAGGCCGCGGCCTGTGGAGCAATCAGCGGGCTCGGTGCGGTGCTGGCACTGGCCGTCCCCGAGCCCCCTGCCTCTGGGGCAGTGTCGTCGCCCGGAGACGTCGTGGCCCCGCCGCCTGCGCCGCAGAGTTGTCACAAAGGGCAGCGGCGACATTAGGACTTCCTGGCCAGCCGCTATTTCCAGGCACGATGCTTAAGCATGGATCGGCCGCTTCTGATAGCGTGTCTGTCTTGGGCGAGCGTTTTTGTGATGGCTGTGCAGGCGCGTTGGATACAGCTGCAGGACGCTCTGTTTCCACAGAAAATTTGCGGCCAGCACTGCCAGGCATGGTCACAGGATGCCTGCTAGTAGTGGCTCAGCAGCTCTGAGACCGCTCTTTGCAGCGTCCAGCGGGGAGTTAAGGGCAGCGTTGAATCGAATGATAGCAATGCAAAAGGATGCAAAGCACAGCGTGTGAACAGGAGCTTTGGAGCCCTCGGCACACAGGATATTTCAGAGGAGAAATCCCCTGGTGCACCTGGCCCCAATAAAGAGCGGCCGCTGCTGAATGCCACACTCCAGTGGCGTTTTAAATGTAATTTTTCTATTTTATAGGGTTTCATTTTTGCTAAGCTTTGGTAATGCCCGGGGTGTGATGTCATTGACCCGCTGCCTCTCGACCAATCAGATCGCTCCGCTACGTTCTGGCCCCGCCGCTCATTGTTTCCTCACAATGAGGAACCTTGGCGCTCGATTCCCATTGGCTGCCGCCCGGGGGGGCGGGGCTTAGGTTGCCTATATAAGGCGGCGGCGGTGGCGGGGCTTCAGTTGCAGTCCCGGCGTGGAGGCGGCAGCAGCGGAGCGGAGCGGGCGGAGAGGAGCGGAAGCCCCGAGGCCGGAGCTCTGGGAGCGGCCCGGCCCTCAGCGCCGCGGCCCTGGAGCCCCGGGCCGGGGCGGGTGTGAGGGGGTGGCTGGGAGGGAGATGGGATGGTTCGCTGCGCCGCTTCTCGCCGCCAATGCGCCTTTTCTCTCTGCCACTTTTCTCAGGTACCTGCGCCGGCCCCTCCAGATGGCAGTGGGAGCGCCAGCAACCCCGGCTCGGCAAAGGCAGGGACGGGCAACTACCGCGGCAACGAGGGACCGCACCCCAGCTCGGCAAAGGCAGGGACGGGCAACTACCGGGGCAACGAGGGACCGCACCCCAGCTCGGCAAAGGCAGGGACGGGCAACTGCCGGGGCAACGAGGGACAGCAAGCCCGGCTCGGCAAAGGCAGGGCCCCAGCAGCGCCGGGGCAACGAGGGACAAAATCGGAAGAGTTCGGACACCACCCGAAGCCCACCAAAGGTAAAATCAGGTAATACCATGTAATACCAGGTAAAACACGGTAATACCAGGTAAAACACGGTAATACCAGCTAATACCATCTAATATTATCTAATACAGGTAAAACACGGTAAAATCAGGTAATACCAGGTAAAATCAGGTAATGCCAGGTAAAACACGGTAAAACAAAATAAAATTGGCAAAAAACACATCAAATGCCTTGAGTGATCTTTGCTCTCCCAGCGAGTGGCTTGCGATGCAAACAAATCCCAAAGCCCCCGCCTTCCCCGTGGGAGAGGAGGCCGGAGCCCCCCCGGCCTCAGCTGGGGTGAGGAGCACGCATGGCCCGGGGCTGTCTCCGTCCCTCTGCATCCTGGGGGGTCCTGTGGTGTCTTCAGGCCTCTCCTGTCGGGGAACGATCGGGACTGGGGGGATCTCTGTCCAAGTCATGGCGGGAGATACTCGGGGCGGTCACCCCAGGGCTGAGAGGGACGGAGCCCCCCTGGCCCCAGCCCCCACACGCATTTCCCAGGGCGAGAGGGACCGGGATGTGCAGTTGGCGGAAAGGCTGCTCGGCCGCGGTGCTCTCTTGCGCGCCCGGTGCTGCGGCCACGCCTCCCGCTGCCTCTCCCGGCGCCCTCTCCTCGCTGCCGGCCTCAGTGGGCGGCGCCCGCCGTGTTCCCACCGTCATCCTTGCATTATTCTCCTTTTTAAAGGAGCCTCCAAGGCTTTAGCACATTCATAGCTGTCTCATCTCCTGTGGGAGCCACTTCGATTCGAATTTTAGCAGCCTGCTTCAGCCTTTCCAAGCCCAGGGCAGTCCCCTCGGAGCCGTCTAGTCTGTGGCTCTTACACCATGTGCTTAAGGCTGTTAAAGCCTGTTGGTCGTATTTTATGCCTTTTTTTGTTAAAAAGCAAGTCCATACCTGTAGTACGGGGTCTTCTGGTGCTGAAACTCTGCGCCCATGCTGGCAATGTCTCCCAATTACAAAAAAGGAAAAAGAAAAAAAAAAAAAGAGAAGGGAAGGTCCGTCTGAGCAGCAGCTCACTGTGCTACCTTTAGTGCCGCCGAGATGGGGTGGGGGGAGCGAAGCAGTTGGAAGCGTCTTATCTGCCTCCTCTGATCTTGGGAGCAGTTTGGCTGCAAGGCGGCCGCCCGTCCTCCGAGTTGCAGGCGCGGTGCCCGGTCGCTGCAGCCGAGCCTTGGCCCACTCCCGGTGCTCTCAGCACGGCACGCAGCAGCAGGGGAGGGGTTCCACAACTCACTCGTGGTTCCGCTCCAGGGCTGCAGGTTCGGGGGGTTCTCCTCAGGCGGGCGGCGTCAGCTCCAGGAGGCCTCAGAGTGTCTCGCAGCAGGCAGCGGTGGTGGTGGGGGGGGGGGGGGGGGGGGGAAGAGGCAAGGGTCAGCCTTCTTCGGTGGTGGTGATTTGAATACAGCGTACAGAGGGGGAGAAGGAAAGGAGTAAGTGTTGTATCATGCATTTAACGCAGCCAATACCAACGATTAGCAATGCAATTCCAGTAGCAATTGTTATTGCAAGTTGTGCTAACCATTTTCCCCACCCTGTGAGCCCAAAATACTTTAGGATGGTAGTGACCCATGAACTATCAAATACTTCTCGCGGTTGCATTGCATGAAACAAATTTCTAGTATGATTACTTATTTCTCTCATCTTAGCTCATGCCTCCTCAGCGGAGCTAGAGGCATTATGAATTGTAATACAACCCTCAGTTTCTGTTCTATTGAACATCCCACAAACTCCTTGTTCTTTTAACAATACCATATCTAAAGCTAATCTATTTTGCAGAGTCATTTTAGTATTTTGCTGGACTTGGGTGTATAATTCTCCAAATGCATCTTGTGTCCAATTGCTTCATATACTTAATTGCCAGGTAATATCTTCTAATACGAACTGGTGTCTTTTAAAGGTAACATAGGGAGTAAAGAAATTTTCCAGAAATAGAGATACTTTTTGTCCAGTGGTATAGTAATCTGGAATGTCAACTCCTTGAATTGCCCATTCTGCTCTTTGTGTTGCCTTTGAAGAGGGAACACTACGACAGTGACGTTCTTTAGACACTTTGGTGAAAGTAAAAATACGTCTGGGGCAAAGGGAGGGAATTCCAATTCCACACCTAAGTCCAGCATGTTGTTCTAATGACAAATGTGAATAAAATATCTCATCAGAGCATCCCCAAGCCATTCCAAGAGGGGCTATATATTTTGCAGTTTTCCACTTAGTTGCATCTGCATAATCAAGGACGGTGATTTTTGGCTTAGTATTGATTGGAGTCCCACGGACTGGGTAGTGGCTAAAAGGAACTCCACATGGGTTGAGAAGGTATTTGTAGGAGGAGTTACAGGACTCATCTTGATTTCTCCAGCCTTTTGAGAGGTATCCCCAGCAAGTACACACATCAGTTCCTAATGTTCAAATTCTAAGTGAAAACCATGTTTCTGGAGGATCTCCTGGTCCTTCTTTGCATGTTATCACCTTTGAGCAATTGAATAGAGGACTATCTTCTTTTGTAGTCTTTTTTTTTAGTCTCTAAATTTACCTTTAAGAACTGTTTGTACAGAGCATGCCCACATTAAATGTTGTCAGTCGATTGGGGTTCTATTCGTTATGTTCGGAAGTTGACCACAGCAGGAAGGGTTAAAAACTGTGCTATATTTGCCTTCATCTACATCTGGTGTGTAGAGTGGGTCAAACCGTGGATCCCATGGGTAAACAAGGCAGGGCTGTTTAGCATTATATTCCTCAAAGGTTATTGTCTCAGGGATGAATTTACTTTTATCTAATTTGATGGCTGGGTGAGGGGATTCAATTTGAGATAAGATGGTTCTATTTACCTTTGGACGCCTAGTTCTACAATATTTCTGGTGCAACTGTCCTTCATGAGGTGCATCAGAAGGTGGGTCATATGTTTGGTAAAGGTTATGTACTATAGGGGTACCTCTGCACTCAACTTGGGCTCCATTTTTCTTACTTGTCCACTGTTCAGGTAGAGGCAATGGAGCTGCCACACTAGTCATATTGAGGACAAAAGATAAATTCAAGGGTACTATGTAAGATGGCAATCCTGGTTCAGCAGAATCAGGTAATGTTACACATACACCTTGATCAGTAGGATTCCATATTTTTGCAAACCCTTTTCCTAATTTCCAGGCAAGGTTCCTTTGATCTAGCTCTGCTAGCTAGCTCTGCTGAGCACATGCACAAGGTAAATAAGCATAAAAATAGAGCTAACATGTTACAATCACAATTACCAGTAAACCGAAGCATAGTTCGTAGCTGAGGTTTTTCATGCACAGTCCTGAATATTTTTTTCTCCTGTTGTTCAGTTACCTGTGAAAGACAAGAAAAAGTCTGTCCAGCCCCTTTCAGGGCTAATATTAAAATGTAGGAATAAGCCAGCGAGAGCTTATTTTGTGTTCTTTGCCATAAGCATCGTTTGCTTTCCAGGTATGCATGTTCAAAGGAGTAGTGAGTACCATGGGTACAGCTCCTGCGGTAGGCAGTTCCACCCATACAGGCTGTCCTGGGAAGCGTGCGGGTTTTTGATTACCTGTAGGTTTAGATGTTGCTGGTATCAAGGAGGGAGGCTGCAGATAAAAAGCTGTGAGTCTGGGACATCCATTTACTCCCCATTGCTCATGTACTGTTTTCACAGCATCCCATAGTCGTTCAGTCCAATTAGAATGTTGAGGTTTCAGAAATCGCTTAAGCAGGCCATTTGTTCTCTCGACGATGCCATTTGCTTGTGGATAATGGGGTGTGTGAAATATCCACTGGATGCCTTCTTCTTTGGCCCATTTTTGGACGATGGTCGCTGTGAAATGTGCCCCGTTGTCGGATTGGATAGGTACAGGTTTTGGAAAGAAACTGAACCACATTTTAAGGGCTTCTAATGTGTTTGCACTAGTTGCCCGAGAGAAGGCTCCTGCTTGGACTAGTCCTGACCTGGCTTCTACCGACACGTGTTGTTTGCCCTCAGACTTTCCAAAAGGTCCAATATCATCTACTTGCCATGTGTCCCACAGTCCCTTTCCTGTCTCTGATATGTGAGGGGGGTTGTTCTAAAGGGTGACGCTCTGATCGGGTCCGGCACTGCTCGCATGAAGATCTGCAGGTACGGCACATTTCCCGAGTCCCCGGCCATCCTCTGCTCGCTGCTTCCTTGTATAGGTCTTGTGCCCCGGTGTGCTGTCGCTTTAAGTGCAACCATTCTAATAATGGATCCCAGTTTTCTCTTGGAGGTTTTCTACTTAGTGGGGCTAATCTGGCCCTCTCATCTACTTTGTGATTCCAGTGGCTAGTTGGGGTTTCCTTTTCTTGATGAGAGGCTACCCAGCCAACTAAAAAATTCCCCTTTTTTGCTACAGCAAGAATTTCTTGCCATTTTTCCTTTTGCCAAGCAGGGACCCTGTTTACTTCCCAGTCCTTTTTGTCCCAGAAGGGGAGCCATTCAGTACACCCTTTGAACACAGCAAAAGAATCAGTGTAAACATATACAGAGTCTGAGGTTTCAGATGCATGGTTAAATACACTCCAGACTGCTGCCAGTTCTCCCACTTGTGCACTACCTTCCCCTTCTGTTACAATTTGCTTGCCTGTATTTATTTGTAAGGCTACAGCACCACATTTCCAAACCTTACCTTCTCGCTTTGCTGATGCATCCGTAAACCACGCATTCTGCAATCGTTCTGAGTACGGGGGGAGCAACTTGGATCATAGAAGGTGAAAAGTCAGTGGTGCTATTTAGGGTTACCTCATCTTGTAGAGGAAGATTTTTGCGAGCTCCTTCTGTTACTTGAAAAATGGTGCAATAATGTTCCATTTGAGCATACCGTTTGCAAACAGAGGCACGTTGGGCCACCCCGTCAGGGGGTGGGATTCCTGCCAAAACTGACTTGATGACTTGAAAAGGTTCCCTTAAAATCAGGGGTTGTTTGTGGGTAGTTTTCTCTGCTTCCTGAAAAGCAGTGCTGACCACGAATAAACTTTTTTCCCAGGTAGAATATCGTTTTTCTGCATCTTTAAAACTGCGTGAGTAAAAGCCTATGGGTCTGGTAGGACCATCGGGTCCTTTCTGCCATAAATGTATAGACAGTCCAGAGCTTGCAAATCGCCATTCCATGTGTACTGGATCAGTGGGATGTATAGGAGCTAGGGATTGGTATGTGTTAGCTTCAAAAATTAGGAGTTGTAGGGCCTCATCGTGCAAGGGAGTCCAATCCCACTTTGCTTTTTTTCCTAGCAAATCATACAGGGGCCTTGCAATTATTGAAAAGTCAGGAATGTGTTTCCTCCAAAAAATTAGCAGGCCTAAAGCATGCTGCAGGTCTTTTTTAGTCTCTGGGGTTTCAATTTGGTCTAGGTGGCTGAGGGTGAATGGGGCTATACACACCATTCCTCCTTTCCACCAGATTCCCAAGAATTTTACTTCTAGGGAAGGGAGTTGTACTTTTTCAGGAGGAATACGTAAGCCCGGGGATTCTAGATGTTTAATGATGTTTGTTTGTGTTGTTTGTACAGGTGTAATCTCATCTCCTGCCACCAAAATGCCATCAATGTATTGGTATACTCTTACTCCTGGTGCAGGAGGAATGAGTGACAATTCTTGTGCTAGTGCATGATGTGCTAGAGTGGGTGAGTGTTTGAATCCTTGTGGGAGGCGAGTGAAAGTATATTGCTGGCCCTCCCCCGTGAAAGCAAAACGCTCCTGATCTTGTTCCTGCGAGGGGACCATAAAAAACATGTCCTTGACATCAATAGTGGCCATAATTTGATGAGCTTGTTCTTGTCTAGTAGCTCTCAGCTCAGCAATGTTTGGGACTGCAGCAGTGAGAGGCCCTGTATTTGAGTTAAGCCGCCGATAGTCTCCTGTCAGTCTCCAGTTGCCATTAGGCTTGCGGACTGGCCACACAGGAGCATTGTAAGGGGAACGTGTTGCAATCACTATTCCTTTTTCTTTCAAATGTGCAATAATTGGTGTGATTCCTTCTCTGGCTCCTAAAGGCAAGGGGTAAGGTTTGACATTGGTTACTAGGGAGGGGGGGAAGAGCAGGAGCAGAACTTAACAAACACAAATGGGAGGTTTCCTGCCCCAAAGTCCCTATTTTTCCTTCTTCATTGGTCCAAGGCCTTCCCTTTAGGAGGTCCAGACCCAGTGAATTTGTAGGAAATTCACCTGTAATCATTAGGGTGTCAACTGCTTTCTCTTCTGCCGGTAACCAGCGTCTTACCTTTGCTGTCATCTGGGCTTGGCTATTCTCAAAAACATCTGTGACACGTATACTCTTACGTGAGGGAGTGATTCCACGTGAGGAGGCATCTTCAATTTTAAGGGCAGACACCTGAGCACCAGTATCTACTAAAAAAGTTACCGGGGCTTTGTGGGGACCAGTAGGACAGGTTATTAACGGGTCTCCTCTGGAATTGTTAGAAAGGCGCCTGATGTGAATCCACCCTTCGCCCCCTGGCTTACCTTCTGCAAAGATAAGGGTTTTCTGTCACCTTCCCTTTCTTGTGGTTCCTCCAGGGGAGGGGCTGTAGCAGGGACAGCTTTTAATGGTTCCTCTTTTGCTGGCCACTCTTGGATGAATAGTTCTAATTTATTAGTGGGCTGGCCATCCATTAGGGTCCTTGGGACTCCCTTTTGTAAGCCCGCAATCCACAGGGCATTTCTTTTCTCCTTGCGTTCTTCCCCTGTATTTGTTTGTCTACCCAGCCCAGGGGAGAACCTTACCTTTTGGAGTTTTGCTGGGGACAGGGTTCTGCACTCTGTGCGCCGAATTGATCTAGAATCAGTTGTATTTGAAGGAATTGGGCCATATTTTCTCCCGTAATTAATTAATTCTTGTGCCACCTTCCCCCCCAGGTCCAAACCTTCCCTTTTGCCCGGTTAAGACTGAGGGAAATAGCTGCTGCCTCCAAGGTGGCTACAGCTCTTTCTGCAATTGGGAGACTTTCTATTTGTCCTTTTAGCTGCATGCCTATGGGTTTCACAGCTTCAGGGAGGCCTCTGATAAGAGGTATCATTCTCTCAGGATCCACAGGCACCATCACTGGAGATTCACCTCGTGGTGTTAATTTCCTATCATGCATCATTTGTAAACGAGCCGCTTTCTGTACACTTTCTACAGTCTGATTGACATTCCTTACTATAGCCAGGGGATCTCCTCTTTCTGAAGGACTGAGTCTGCCAGCCCAATCAGCAGCTCTCTGGGGAGGGACCAAGGAGCACGGTTATCTCCTGTGGTAAGGAAGACTCCTGCCCCTCCAGTACCCTTCTGCCTCTTTTTCTGAGAACAGAATTTGGTCAGCCCGTGTGAGAGAGAGTCTCCAAACACATTCAGTTTCAGATTCTTTGGGACTTTGGCTCTATCCTTCCTTTAGTTTGGCCAATTCAGTAGCTGTAGATGGGATTTCTTTTGTGGTTATGTCAGGTGTGTCGTCGTCTGAAGCCTCATGGGTGTATTCTGTTTTAATGAAGGGACGGAGCGAGGCTGAGGGCTTTTCTGAGTGATTACGCAAGGATTCTAAGTCCGAGAGGGGGTACGCTTCTTTAGATAGTTCCAGCTCTGACTCCTTTTTTCCCTCATTTGCTGATCTTGCAAACAGCTCCTCTCGGAGCACACAGACAGTAGCCTTTTCATTCCTTATCTCTTCCTGGAGGAGGTGGGTGTTAGCTCCAGCTGAAATTGCAATGCTTTAACCAAATGCTGTAATGAAGCAGTAATTTCCATATCAGCTTTCTGCTGGTGCTCTCTGTGTTCTACTGCAGCTAGCACAGCAGCAGCTAAGACAGAACATACCACTGGTTGTGCTTTACCTTTTTTGAGTCTCGCTCCTGTGCGCAGGACAGAGACTCGATCAACGAGTGCTTGGATATTATACCAATAGTTTTGTGCCCAGTCCGTCCCTGGAGGAGATGGCCTGGCACCAAATTCATCCAACAAAGTAAACAAAGCTTGTGTATGATGTCCCATGTTACTTACAAATGTCGGAGTGATCATTCCTAGAGGATGCCCAGCGTAAAGTAAATTTACAGAAGTCTCACCCCTGCACTCTGGGAAGGTTCCTCTTCTGCCAAACCAAAGAAAGTTACAAACACTGGAGTAGTCTCTCTTGAGGGACACCCCTTACAAAATGGTTTCTGAGGTCCTACTCCTTACACCTCGAGAGCACCTAGTGTTTACCAAAGTTACAAGTCTCAAAATTACTTTCCAAACTCCCGGGTCTTTTACCTACAGGAGTGCCAATTTCCCAGACCCTGGGCCTCGGGAGCACCGTTTTAGCTCAGGTGCATGTGCAAACACACAAGCAAGCAAACAAACAAACAAACAAAAGAGTAAGACAGAGTAAGAAAGGTAGAGAGGTGTTAGGAAATGTAGAAAGGTACGTTGTTTTATTTTCCTAAAATGACCCAATCATAAGAATTAGCAATTCATGCATTTTTTGGAAACAACACTCTCATTTTACGGGGATCCTGCCGACTATGCCAATAAAGTGTTACGATCCGGTTCAGACCCAGAAAAGCAAAGCAGGCGAAGTCTCTGAGCATAAACCAGAAAGAACTTAGAAGGTTCAAAATATTGCCAGATATGAGATTAAAACCAAACGAGATTAAATGTCGATGCCAAAAAATTGATGTATTTTATTTGACAGTAAAAGTAGGGCCCAGTTTGGGGCCAATCACCCTTGCAGTGCCTAAAGGGGCTCCAGCAGAGCTGGAGGGGGGCTGGGAGCACCCGGAAGCGGGAGCAGCCAGAGCTGGGAGCACCTGCATCTTGGCCAAGGCAGCTGCCGCCAGGTTTGGTGGTGCCTGAGCAGGGCGGGGACGATGCCAGGGACATCCCGCAGTGACGTCTTCTCTTTTCCACTGGGCGTGCGCTCGGTCCCAAAGCGGACGCCCATTCTGATCTCAGTCTCACTCCATGTTTAGACACGCTCACAGTCCTGGATTTCATCCCATGCCAGTGGCAGACCCGTGCAGCCCCAGAGCCAATACCAAGGCCAGGCTGAAGGCAAACGCCACATTTAGCCTTCACGCCAATGGTAGCTGTAATGTAAAACCCAGCCCTAACGCCGAGGCCTCTCCTAATTCCAGCCCCTTGCTAAATGCTCAGCCCTAAACCAAATGCAACGGTGTAATAAATGAATTGGTTTCAGGGTGTTGATTTTTACTGTTTGGATGAGATAGAAAAGAGGGGAGTTGATAGTTGGATAAATGGGCATGTTAACGGAGGATATTGCGAGACTGTCTGGGTGTAATATTGGAGTGTGAGCACTAGGTGGAGACGCAGTTGGGGATGTGATGACGTGATGGACTAGAAAATGACCTCATGCAGGTGATGTCAACATCTTGGACCGCTTAGCCAATCATTCGACACCCTCGGGAAATGATTGGACAAAAATGCATCTTGATAAAGACCAATAGAACCCCTGGAAGCAAGCCAATCAGAAGAAGAATCCAAAATCCACCAATTGTGAACGGACCGAGGGCATAAGAACGGACCTGGGACTTTATCCGGGGAGCTCCTGCGGAACTTGGGGTCCAAGGTTGCACCCAGTGGGTCACACTGTCCTTTTTGTGTGCTGCTTTACTCTGGCTTGTCGTGCGGAGCCTGGGCTTATCCTGGGTTCTCGCTCTCAGTTGTTAATGAATAAACAAACGAGTTGGCTTTTCTCTTTTAAAAAAAGTCTCAGCCTCGTTTATAACAACGGTGAGCTCGAAGGCCAAAGCCAGCCCCAACTGCAACTCTTAAGATCAAGCCCAACACCAATCCCAACTGAAGCCCTAAGTCCAGCTTCGAGCCCAGCCCCAGCCCACACTCCAATGCCGCCTTTAGCTCTAACTCCCAAACTCAGCCCCAACTGCTGCCCTAAGGCCAACCATTCATGGAGTTAAGGCCAGTGCCCCAGGTGCACTCCCTAGCCCAAGGCAGGCTCCAAGCTCAAGGCCACCGTTAGCCCTAAGGGCAGGGCCAGCCCTAAGGCCGGCCTGAGCCGCAATGGCAGCCAAAGGCAGCCCAAGTGGGGCTTCAACGCCGACCCCTCCCCCAGCCCGCCCTGATGCCGGCCCTGCCTCCCTGCGCTGCGAGCCAGGCGCTGTCCCCGCGTGTCACAGAGGCCGCGGCCTGTGGAGCAATCAGCGGGCTCGGTGCGGTGCTGGCACTGGCCGTCCCCGAGCCCCCTGCCTCTGGGGCAGTGTCGTCGCCCGGAGACGTCGTGGCCCCGCCGCCTGCGCCGCAGAGTTGTCACAAAGGGCAGCGGCGACATTAGGACTTCCTGGCCAGCCGCTATTTCCAGGCACGATGCTTAAGCATGGATCGGCCGCTTCTGATAGCGTGTCTGTCTTGGGCGAGCGTTTTTGTGATGGCTGTGCAGGCGCGTTGGATACAGCTGCAGGACGCTCTGTTTCCACAGAAAATTTGCGGCCAGCACTGCCAGGCATGGTCACAGGATGCCTGCTAGTAGTGGCTCAGCAGCTCTGAGACCGCTCTTTGCAGCGTCCAGCGGGGAGTTAAGGGCAGCGTTGAATCGAATGATAGCAATGCAAAAGGATGCAAAGCACAGCGTGTGAACAGGAGCTTTGGAGCCCTCGGCACACAGGATATTTCAGAGGAGAAATCCCCTGGTGCACCTGGCCCCAATAAAGAGCGGCCGCTGCTGAATGCCACACTCCAGTGGCGTTTTAAATGTAATTTTTCTATTTTATAGGGTTTCATTTTTGCTAAGCTTTGGTAATGCCCGGGGTGTGATGTCATTGACCCGCTGCCTCTCGACCAATCAGATCGCTCCGCTACGTTCTGGCCCCGCCGCTCATTGTTTCCTCACAATGAGGAACCTTGGCGCTCGATTCCCATTGGCTGCCGCCCGGGGGGGCGGGGCTTAGGTTGCCTATATAAGGCGGCGGCGGTGGCGGGGCTTCAGTTGCAGTCCCGGCGTGGAGGCGGCAGCAGCGGAGCGGAGCGGGCGGAGAGGAGCGGAAGCCCCGAGGCCGGAGCTCTGGGAGCGGCCCGGCCCTCAGCGCCGCGGCCCTGGAGCCCCGGGCCGGGGCGGGTGTGAGGGGGTGGCTGGGAGGGAGATGGGATGGTTCGCTGCGCCGCTTCTCGCCGCCAATGCGCCTTTTCTCTCTGCCACTTTTCTCAGGTACCTGCGCCGGCCCCTCCAGATGGCAGTGGGAGCGCCAGCAACCCCGGCTCGGCAAAGGCAGGGACGGGCAACTACCGCGGCAACGAGGGACCGCACCCCAGCTCGGCAAAGGCAGGGACGGGCAACTACCGGGGCAACGAGGGACCGCACCCCAGCTCGGCAAAGGCAGGGACGGGCAACTGCCGGGGCAACGAGGGACAGCAAGCCCGGCTCGGCAAAGGCAGGGCCCCAGCAGCGCCGGGGCAACGAGGGACAAAATCGGAAGAGTTCGGACACCACCCGAAGCCCACCAAAGGTAAAATCAGGTAATACCATGTAATACCAGGTAAAACACGGTAATACCAGGTAAAACACGGTAATACCAGCTAATACCATCTAATATTATCTAATACAGGTAAAACACGGTAAAATCAGGTAATACCAGGTAAAATCAGGTAATGCCAGGTAAAACACGGTAAAACAAAATAAAATTGGCAAAAAACACATCAAATGCCTTGAGTGATCTTTGCTCTCCCAGCGAGTGGCTTGCGATGCAAACAAATCCCAAAGCCCCCGCCTTCCCCGTGGGAGAGGAGGCCGGAGCCCCCCCGGCCTCAGCTGGGGTGAGGAGCACGCATGGCCCGGGGCTGTCTCCGTCCCTCTGCATCCTGGGGGGTCCTGTGGTGTCTTCAGGCCTCTCCTGTCGGGGAACGATCGGGACTGGGGGGATCTCTGTCCAAGTCATGGCGGGAGATACTCGGGGCGGTCACCCCAGGGCTGAGAGGGACGGAGCCCCCCTGGCCCCAGCCCCCACACGCATTTCCCAGGGCGAGAGGGACCGGGATGTGCAGTTGGCGGAAAGGCTGCTCGGCCGCGGTGCTCTCTTGCGCGCCCGGTGCTGCGGCCACGCCTCCCGCTGCCTCTCCCGGCGCCCTCTCCTCGCTGCCGGCCTCAGTGGGCGGCGCCCGCCGTGTTCCCACCGTCATCCTTGCATTATTCTCCTTTTTAAAGGAGCCTCCAAGGCTTTAGCACATTCATAGCTGTCTCATCTCCTGTGGGAGCCACTTCGATTCGAATTTTAGCAGCCTGCTTCAGCCTTTCCAAGCCCAGGGCAGTCCCCTCGGAGCCGTCTAGTCTGTGGCTCTTACACCATGTGCTTAAGGCTGTTAAAGCCTGTTGGTCGTATTTTATGCCTTTTTTTGTTAAAAAGCAAGTCCATACCTGTAGTACGGGGTCTTCTGGTGCTGAAACTCTGCGCCCATGCTGGCAATGTCTCCCAATTACAAAAAAGGAAAAAGAAAAAAAAAAAAAGAGAAGGGAAGGTCCGTCTGAGCAGCAGCTCACTGTGCTACCTTTAGTGCCGCCGAGATGGGGTGGGGGGAGCGAAGCAGTTGGAAGCGTCTTATCTGCCTCCTCTGATCTTGGGAGCAGTTTGGCTGCAAGGCGGCCGCCCGTCCTCCGAGTTGCAGGCGCGGTGCCCGGTCGCTGCAGCCGAGCCTTGGCCCACTCCCGGTGCTCTCAGCACGGCACGCAGCAGCAGGGGAGGGGTTCCACAACTCACTCGTGGTTCCGCTCCAGGGCTGCAGGTTCGGGGGGTTCTCCTCAGGCGGGCGGCGTCAGCTCCAGGAGGCCTCAGAGTGTCTCGCAGCAGGCAGCGGTGGTGGTGGGGGGGGGGGGGGGGGGGGGAAGAGGCAAGGGTCAGCCTTCTTCGGTGGTGGTGATTTGAATACAGCGTACAGAGGGGGAGAAGGAAAGGAGTAAGTGTTGTATCATGCATTTAACGCAGCCAATACCAACGATTAGCAATGCAATTCCAGTAGCAATTGTTATTGCAAGTTGTGCTAACCATTTTCCCCACCCTGTGAGCCCAAAATACTTTAGGATGGTAGTGACCCATGAACTATCAAATACTTCTCGCGGTTGCATTGCATGAAACAAATTTCTAGTATGATTACTTATTTCTCTCATCTTAGCTCATGCCTCCTCAGCGGAGCTAGAGGCATTATGAATTGTAATACAACCCTCAGTTTCTGTTCTATTGAACATCCCACAAACTCCTTGTTCTTTTAACAATACCATATCTAAAGCTAATCTATTTTGCAGAGTCATTTTAGTATTTTGCTGGACTTGGGTGTATAATTCTCCAAATGCATCTTGTGTCCAATTGCTTCATATACTTAATTGCCAGGTAATATCTTCTAATACGAACTGGTGTCTTTTAAAGGTAACATAGGGAGTAAAGAAATTTTCCAGAAATAGAGATACTTTTTGTCCAGTGGTATAGTAATCTGGAATGTCAACTCCTTGAATTGCCCATTCTGCTCTTTGTGTTGCCTTTGAAGAGGGAACACTACGACAGTGACGTTCTTTAGACACTTTGGTGAAAGTAAAAATACGTCTGGGGCAAAGGGAGGGAATTCCAATTCCACACCTAAGTCCAGCATGTTGTTCTAATGACAAATGTGAATAAAATATCTCATCAGAGCATCCCCAAGCCATTCCAAGAGGGGCTATATATTTTGCAGTTTTCCACTTAGTTGCATCTGCATAATCAAGGACGGTGATTTTTGGCTTAGTATTGATTGGAGTCCCACGGACTGGGTAGTGGCTAAAAGGAACTCCACATGGGTTGAGAAGGTATTTGTAGGAGGAGTTACAGGACTCATCTTGATTTCTCCAGCCTTTTGAGAGGTATCCCCAGCAAGTACACACATCAGTTCCTAATGTTCAAATTCTAAGTGAAAACCATGTTTCTGGAGGATCTCCTGGTCCTTCTTTGCATGTTATCACCTTTGAGCAATTGAATAGAGGACTATCTTCTTTTGTAGTCTTTTTTTTTAGTCTCTAAATTTACCTTTAAGAACTGTTTGTACAGAGCATGCCCACATTAAATGTTGTCAGTCGATTGGGGTTCTATTCGTTATGTTCGGAAGTTGACCACAGCAGGAAGGGTTAAAAACTGTGCTATATTTGCCTTCATCTACATCTGGTGTGTAGAGTGGGTCAAACCGTGGATCCCATGGGTAAACAAGGCAGGGCTGTTTAGCATTATATTCCTCAAAGGTTATTGTCTCAGGGATGAATTTACTTTTATCTAATTTGATGGCTGGGTGAGGGGATTCAATTTGAGATAAGATGGTTCTATTTACCTTTGGACGCCTAGTTCTACAATATTTCTGGTGCAACTGTCCTTCATGAGGTGCATCAGAAGGTGGGTCATATGTTTGGTAAAGGTTATGTACTATAGGGGTACCTCTGCACTCAACTTGGGCTCCATTTTTCTTACTTGTCCACTGTTCAGGTAGAGGCAATGGAGCTGCCACACTAGTCATATTGAGGACAAAAGATAAATTCAAGGGTACTATGTAAGATGGCAATCCTGGTTCAGCAGAATCAGGTAATGTTACACATACACCTTGATCAGTAGGATTCCATATTTTTGCAAACCCTTTTCCTAATTTCCAGGCAAGGTTCCTTTGATCTAGCTCTGCTAGCTAGCTCTGCTGAGCACATGCACAAGGTAAATAAGCATAAAAATAGAGCTAACATGTTACAATCACAATTACCAGTAAACCGAAGCATAGTTCGTAGCTGAGGTTTTTCATGCACAGTCCTGAATATTTTTTTCTCCTGTTGTTCAGTTACCTGTGAAAGACAAGAAAAAGTCTGTCCAGCCCCTTTCAGGGCTAATATTAAAATGTAGGAATAAGCCAGCGAGAGCTTATTTTGTGTTCTTTGCCATAAGCATCGTTTGCTTTCCAGGTATGCATGTTCAAAGGAGTAGTGAGTACCATGGGTACAGCTCCTGCGGTAGGCAGTTCCACCCATACAGGCTGTCCTGGGAAGCGTGCGGGTTTTTGATTACCTGTAGGTTTAGATGTTGCTGGTATCAAGGAGGGAGGCTGCAGATAAAAAGCTGTGAGTCTGGGACATCCATTTACTCCCCATTGCTCATGTACTGTTTTCACAGCATCCCATAGTCGTTCAGTCCAATTAGAATGTTGAGGTTTCAGAAATCGCTTAAGCAGGCCATTTGTTCTCTCGACGATGCCATTTGCTTGTGGATAATGGGGTGTGTGAAATATCCACTGGATGCCTTCTTCTTTGGCCCATTTTTGGACGATGGTCGCTGTGAAATGTGCCCCGTTGTCGGATTGGATAGGTACAGGTTTTGGAAAGAAACTGAACCACATTTTAAGGGCTTCTAATGTGTTTGCACTAGTTGCCCGAGAGAAGGCTCCTGCTTGGACTAGTCCTGACCTGGCTTCTACCGACACGTGTTGTTTGCCCTCAGACTTTCCAAAAGGTCCAATATCATCTACTTGCCATGTGTCCCACAGTCCCTTTCCTGTCTCTGATATGTGAGGGGGGTTGTTCTAAAGGGTGACGCTCTGATCGGGTCCGGCACTGCTCGCATGAAGATCTGCAGGTACGGCACATTTCCCGAGTCCCCGGCCATCCTCTGCTCGCTGCTTCCTTGTATAGGTCTTGTGCCCCGGTGTGCTGTCGCTTTAAGTGCAACCATTCTAATAATGGATCCCAGTTTTCTCTTGGAGGTTTTCTACTTAGTGGGGCTAATCTGGCCCTCTCATCTACTTTGTGATTCCAGTGGCTAGTTGGGGTTTCCTTTTCTTGATGAGAGGCTACCCAGCCAACTAAAAAATTCCCCTTTTTTGCTACAGCAAGAATTTCTTGCCATTTTTCCTTTTGCCAAGCAGGGACCCTGTTTACTTCCCAGTCCTTTTTGTCCCAGAAGGGGAGCCATTCAGTACACCCTTTGAACACAGCAAAAGAATCAGTGTAAACATATACAGAGTCTGAGGTTTCAGATGCATGGTTAAATACACTCCAGACTGCTGCCAGTTCTCCCACTTGTGCACTACCTTCCCCTTCTGTTACAATTTGCTTGCCTGTATTTATTTGTAAGGCTACAGCACCACATTTCCAAACCTTACCTTCTCGCTTTGCTGATGCATCCGTAAACCACGCATTCTGCAATCGTTCTGAGTACGGGGGGAGCAACTTGGATCATAGAAGGTGAAAAGTCAGTGGTGCTATTTAGGGTTACCTCATCTTGTAGAGGAAGATTTTTGCGAGCTCCTTCTGTTACTTGAAAAATGGTGCAATAATGTTCCATTTGAGCATACCGTTTGCAAACAGAGGCACGTTGGGCCACCCCGTCAGGGGGTGGGATTCCTGCCAAAACTGACTTGATGACTTGAAAAGGTTCCCTTAAAATCAGGGGTTGTTTGTGGGTAGTTTTCTCTGCTTCCTGAAAAGCAGTGCTGACCACGAATAAACTTTTTTCCCAGGTAGAATATCGTTTTTCTGCATCTTTAAAACTGCGTGAGTAAAAGCCTATGGGTCTGGTAGGACCATCGGGTCCTTTCTGCCATAAATGTATAGACAGTCCAGAGCTTGCAAATCGCCATTCCATGTGTACTGGATCAGTGGGATGTATAGGAGCTAGGGATTGGTATGTGTTAGCTTCAAAAATTAGGAGTTGTAGGGCCTCATCGTGCAAGGGAGTCCAATCCCACTTTGCTTTTTTTCCTAGCAAATCATACAGGGGCCTTGCAATTATTGAAAAGTCAGGAATGTGTTTCCTCCAAAAAATTAGCAGGCCTAAAGCATGCTGCAGGTCTTTTTTAGTCTCTGGGGTTTCAATTTGGTCTAGGTGGCTGAGGGTGAATGGGGCTATACACACCATTCCTCCTTTCCACCAGATTCCCAAGAATTTTACTTCTAGGGAAGGGAGTTGTACTTTTTCAGGAGGAATACGTAAGCCCGGGGATTCTAGATGTTTAATGATGTTTGTTTGTGTTGTTTGTACAGGTGTAATCTCATCTCCTGCCACCAAAATGCCATCAATGTATTGGTATACTCTTACTCCTGGTGCAGGAGGAATGAGTGACAATTCTTGTGCTAGTGCATGATGTGCTAGAGTGGGTGAGTGTTTGAATCCTTGTGGGAGGCGAGTGAAAGTATATTGCTGGCCCTCCCCCGTGAAAGCAAAACGCTCCTGATCTTGTTCCTGCGAGGGGACCATAAAAAACATGTCCTTGACATCAATAGTGGCCATAATTTGATGAGCTTGTTCTTGTCTAGTAGCTCTCAGCTCAGCAATGTTTGGGACTGCAGCAGTGAGAGGCCCTGTATTTGAGTTAAGCCGCCGATAGTCTCCTGTCAGTCTCCAGTTGCCATTAGGCTTGCGGACTGGCCACACAGGAGCATTGTAAGGGGAACGTGTTGCAATCACTATTCCTTTTTCTTTCAAATGTGCAATAATTGGTGTGATTCCTTCTCTGGCTCCTAAAGGCAAGGGGTAAGGTTTGACATTGGTTACTAGGGAGGGGGGGAAGAGCAGGAGCAGAACTTAACAAACACAAATGGGAGGTTTCCTGCCCCAAAGTCCCTATTTTTCCTTCTTCATTGGTCCAAGGCCTTCCCTTTAGGAGGTCCAGACCCAGTGAATTTGTAGGAAATTCACCTGTAATCATTAGGGTGTCAACTGCTTTCTCTTCTGCCGGTAACCAGCGTCTTACCTTTGCTGTCATCTGGGCTTGGCTATTCTCAAAAACATCTGTGACACGTATACTCTTACGTGAGGGAGTGATTCCACGTGAGGAGGCATCTTCAATTTTAAGGGCAGACACCTGAGCACCAGTATCTACTAAAAAAGTTACCGGGGCTTTGTGGGGACCAGTAGGACAGGTTATTAACGGGTCTCCTCTGGAATTGTTAGAAAGGCGCCTGATGTGAATCCACCCTTCGCCCCCTGGCTTACCTTCTGCAAAGATAAGGGTTTTCTGTCACCTTCCCTTTCTTGTGGTTCCTCCAGGGGAGGGGCTGTAGCAGGGACAGCTTTTAATGGTTCCTCTTTTGCTGGCCACTCTTGGATGAATAGTTCTAATTTATTAGTGGGCTGGCCATCCATTAGGGTCCTTGGGACTCCCTTTTGTAAGCCCGCAATCCACAGGGCATTTCTTTTCTCCTTGCGTTCTTCCCCTGTATTTGTTTGTCTACCCAGCCCAGGGGAGAACCTTACCTTTTGGAGTTTTGCTGGGGACAGGGTTCTGCACTCTGTGCGCCGAATTGATCTAGAATCAGTTGTATTTGAAGGAATTGGGCCATATTTTCTCCCGTAATTAATTAATTCTTGTGCCACCTTCCCCCCCAGGTCCAAACCTTCCCTTTTGCCCGGTTAAGACTGAGGGAAATAGCTGCTGCCTCCAAGGTGGCTACAGCTCTTTCTGCAATTGGGAGACTTTCTATTTGTCCTTTTAGCTGCATGCCTATGGGTTTCACAGCTTCAGGGAGGCCTCTGATAAGAGGTATCATTCTCTCAGGATCCACAGGCACCATCACTGGAGATTCACCTCGTGGTGTTAATTTCCTATCATGCATCATTTGTAAACGAGCCGCTTTCTGTACACTTTCTACAGTCTGATTGACATTCCTTACTATAGCCAGGGGATCTCCTCTTTCTGAAGGACTGAGTCTGCCAGCCCAATCAGCAGCTCTCTGGGGAGGGACCAAGGAGCACGGTTATCTCCTGTGGTAAGGAAGACTCCTGCCCCTCCAGTACCCTTCTGCCTCTTTTTCTGAGAACAGAATTTGGTCAGCCCGTGTGAGAGAGAGTCTCCAAACACATTCAGTTTCAGATTCTTTGGGACTTTGGCTCTATCCTTCCTTTAGTTTGGCCAATTCAGTAGCTGTAGATGGGATTTCTTTTGTGGTTATGTCAGGTGTGTCGTCGTCTGAAGCCTCATGGGTGTATTCTGTTTTAATGAAGGGACGGAGCGAGGCTGAGGGCTTTTCTGAGTGATTACGCAAGGATTCTAAGTCCGAGAGGGGGTACGCTTCTTTAGATAGTTCCAGCTCTGACTCCTTTTTTCCCTCATTTGCTGATCTTGCAAACAGCTCCTCTCGGAGCACACAGACAGTAGCCTTTTCATTCCTTATCTCTTCCTGGAGGAGGTGGGTGTTAGCTCCAGCTGAAATTGCAATGCTTTAACCAAATGCTGTAATGAAGCAGTAATTTCCATATCAGCTTTCTGCTGGTGCTCTCTGTGTTCTACTGCAGCTAGCACAGCAGCAGCTAAGACAGAACATACCACTGGTTGTGCTTTACCTTTTTTGAGTCTCGCTCCTGTGCGCAGGACAGAGACTCGATCAACGAGTGCTTGGATATTATACCAATAGTTTTGTGCCCAGTCCGTCCCTGGAGGAGATGGCCTGGCACCAAATTCATCCAACAAAGTAAACAAAGCTTGTGTATGATGTCCCATGTTACTTACAAATGTCGGAGTGATCATTCCTAGAGGATGCCCAGCGTAAAGTAAATTTACAGAAGTCTCACCCCTGCACTCTGGGAAGGTTCCTCTTCTGCCAAACCAAAGAAAGTTACAAACACTGGAGTAGTCTCTCTTGAGGGACACCCCTTACAAAATGGTTTCTGAGGTCCTACTCCTTACACCTCGAGAGCACCTAGTGTTTACCAAAGTTACAAGTCTCAAAATTACTTTCCAAACTCCCGGGTCTTTTACCTACAGGAGTGCCAATTTCCCAGACCCTGGGCCTCGGGAGCACCGTTTTAGCTCAGGTGCATGTGCAAACACACAAGCAAGCAAACAAACAAACAAACAAAAGAGTAAGACAGAGTAAGAAAGGTAGAGAGGTGTTAGGAAATGTAGAAAGGTACGTTGTTTTATTTTCCTAAAATGACCCAATCATAAGAATTAGCAATTCATGCATTTTTTGGAAACAACACTCTCATTTTACGGGGATCCTGCCGACTATGCCAATAAAGTGTTACGATCCGGTTCAGACCCAGAAAAGCAAAGCAGGCGAAGTCTCTGAGCATAAACCAGAAAGAACTTAGAAGGTTCAAAATATTGCCAGATATGAGATTAAAACCAAACGAGATTAAATGTCGATGCCAAAAAATTGATGTATTTTATTTGACAGTAAAAGTAGGGCCCAGTTTGGGGCCAATCACCCTTGCAGTGCCTAAAGGGGCTCCAGCAGAGCTGGAGGGGGGCTGGGAGCACCCGGAAGCGGGAGCAGCCAGAGCTGGGAGCACCTGCATCTTGGCCAAGGCAGCTGCCGCCAGGTTTGGTGGTGCCTGAGCAGGGCGGGGACGATGCCAGGGACATCCCGCAGTGACGTCTTCTCTTTTCCACTGGGCGTGCGCTCGGTCCCAAAGCGGACGCCCATTCTGATCTCAGTCTCACTCCATGTTTAGACACGCTCACAGTCCTGGATTTCATCCCATGCCAGTGGCAGACCCGTGCAGCCCCAGAGCCAATACCAAGGCCAGGCTGAAGGCAAACGCCACATTTAGCCTTCACGCCAATGGTAGCTGTAATGTAAAACCCAGCCCTAACGCCGAGGCCTCTCCTAATTCCAGCCCCTTGCTAAATGCTCAGCCCTAAACCAAATGCAACGGTGTAATAAATGAATTGGTTTCAGGGTGTTGATTTTTACTGTTTGGATGAGATAGAAAAGAGGGGAGTTGATAGTTGGATACATGGGCATGTTAACGGAGGATATTGCGAGACTGTCTGGGTGTAATATTGGAGTGTGAGCACTAGGTGGAGACGCAGTTGGGGATGTGATGACGTGGTGGACTAGAAAATGACCTCATGCAGGTGATGTCAACATCTTGGACCGCTTAGCCAATCATTCGACACCCTCGGGAAATGATTGGACAAAAATGCATCTTGATAAAGACCAATAGAACCCCTGGAAGCAAGCCAATCAGAAGAAGAATCCAAAATCCACCAATTGTGAACGGACCGAGGGCATAAGAACGGACCTGGGACTTTATCCGGGGAGCTCCTGCGGAACTTGGGGTCCAAGGTTGCACCCAGTGGGTCACACTGTCCTTTTTGTGTGCTGCTTTACTCTGGCTTGTCGTGCGGAGCCTGGGCTTATCCTGGGTTCTCGCTCTCAGTTGTTAATGAATAAACAAACGAGTTGGCTTTTCTCTTTTAAAAAAAGTCTCAGCCTCGTTTATAACAACGGTGAGCTCGAAGGCCAAAGCCAGCCCCAACTGCAACTCTTAAGATCAAGCCCAACACCAATCCCAACTGAAGCCCTAAGTCCAGCTTCGAGCCCAGCCCCAGCCCACACTCCAATGCCGCCTTTAGCTCTAACTCCCAAACTCAGCCCCAACTGCTGCCCTAAGGCCAACCATTCATGGAGTTAAGGCCAGTGCCCCAGGTGCACTCCCTAGCCCAAGGCAGGCTCCAAGCTCAAGGCCACCGTTAGCCCTAAGGGCAGGGCCAGCCCTAAGGCCGGCCTGAGCCGCAATGGCAGCCAAAGGCAGCCCAAGTGGGGCTTCAACGCCGACCCCTCCCCCAGCCCGCCCTGATGCCGGCCCTGCCTCCCTGCGCTGCGAGCCAGGCGCTGTCCCCGCGTGTCACAGAGGCCGCGGCCTGTGGAGCAATCAGCGGGCTCGGTGCGGTGCTGGCACTGGCCGTCCCCGAGCCCCCTGCCTCTGGGGCAGTGTCGTCGCCCGGAGACGTCGTGGCCCCGCCGCCTGGGCCGCAGAGTTGTCACAAAGGGCAGCGGCGACATTAGGACTTCCTGGCCAGCCGCTATTTCCAGGCATGATGCTTAAGCATGGATCGGCCGCTTCTGATAGCGTGTCTGTCTTGGGCGAGCGTTTTTGTGATGGCTGTGCAGGCGCGTTGGATACAGCTGCAGGACGCTCTGTTTCCACAGAAAATTTGCGGCCAGCACTGCCAGGCATGGTCACAGGATGCCTGCTAGTAGTGGCTCAGCAGCTCTGAGACCGCTCTTTGCAGCGTCCAGCGGGGAGTTAAGGGCAGCGTTGAATCGAATGATAGCAATGCAAAAGGATGCAAAGCACAGCGTGTGAACAGGAGCTTTGGAGCCCTCGGCACACAGGATATTTCAGAGGAGAAATCCCCTGGTGCACCTGGCCCCAATAAAGAGCGGCCGCTGCTGAATGCCACACTCCAGTGGCGTTTTAAATGTAATTTTTCTATTTTATAGGGTTTCATTTTTGCTAAGCTTTGGTAATGCCCGGGGTGTGATGTCATTGACCCGCTGCCTCTCGACCAATCAGATCGCTCCGCTACGTTCTGGCCCCGCCGCTCATTGTTTCCTCACAATGAGGAACCTTGGCGCTCGATTCCCATTGGCTGCCGCCCGGGGGGGCGGGGCTTAGGTTGCCTATATAAGGCGGCGGCGGTGGCGGGGCTTCAGTTGCAGTCCCGGCGTGGAGGCGGCAGCAGCGGAGCGGAGCGGGCGGAGAGGAGCGGAAGCCCCGAGGCCGGAGCTCTGGGAGCGGCCCGGCCCTCAGCGCCGCGGCCCTGGAGCCCCGGGCCGGGGCGGGTGTGAGGGGGTGGCTGGGAGGGAGATGGGATGGTTCGCTGCGCCGCTTCTCGCCGCCAATGCGCCTTTTCTCTCTGCCACTTTTCTCAGGTACCTGCGCCGGCCCCTCCAGATGGCAGTGGGAGCGCCAGCAACCCCGGCTCGGCAAAGGCAGGGACGGGCAACTACCGCGGCAACGAGGGACCGCACCCCAGCTCGGCAAAGGCAGGGACGGGCAACTACCGGGGCAACGAGGGACCGCACCCCAGCTCGGCAAAGGCAGGGACGGGCAACTGCCGGGGCAACGAGGGACAGCAAGCCCGGCTCGGCAAAGGCAGGGCCCCAGCAGCGCCGGGGCAACGAGGGACAAAATCGGAAGAGTTCGGACACCACCCGAAGCCCACCAAAGGTAAAATCAGGTAATACCATGTAATACCAGGTAAAACACGGTAATACCAGGTAAAACACGGTAATACCAGCTAATACCATCTAATATTATCTAATACAGGTAAAACACGGTAAAATCAGGTAATACCAGGTAAAATCAGGTAATGCCAGGTAAAACACGGTAAAACAAAATAAAATTGGCAAAAAACACATCAAATGCCTTGAGTGATCTTTGCTCTCCCAGCGAGTGGCTTGCGATGCAAACAAATCCCAAAGCCCCCGCCTTCCCCGTGGGAGAGGAGGCCGGAGCCCCCCCGGCCTCAGCTGGGGTGAGGAGCACGCATGGCCCGGGGCTGTCTCCGTCCCTCTGCATCCTGGGGGGTCCTGTGGTGTCTTCAGGCCTCTCCTGTCGGGGAACGATCGGGACTGGGGGGATCTCTGTCCAAGTCATGGCGGGAGATACTCGGGGCGGTCACCCCAGGGCTGAGAGGGACGGAGCCCCCCTGGCCCCAGCCCCCACACGCATTTCCCAGGGCGAGAGGGACCGGGATGTGCAGTTGGCGGAAAGGCTGCTCGGCCGCGGTGCTCTCTTGCGCGCCCGGTGCTGCGGCCACGCCTCCCGCTGCCTCTCCCGGCGCCCTCTCCTCGCTGCCGGCCTCAGTGGGCGGCGCCCGCCGTGTTCCCACCGTCATCCTTGCATTATTCTCCTTTTTAAAGGAGCCTCCAAGGCTTTAGCACATTCATAGCTGTCTCATCTCCTGTGGGAGCCACTTCGATTCGAATTTTAGCAGCCTGCTTCAGCCTTTCCAAGCCCAGGGCAGTCCCCTCGGAGCCGTCTAGTCTGTGGCTCTTACACCATGTGCTTAAGGCTGTTAAAGCCTGTTGGTCGTATTTTATGCCTTTTTTTGTTAAAAAGCAAGTCCATACCTGTAGTACGGGGTCTTCTGGTGCTGAAACTCTGCGCCCATGCTGGCAATGTCTCCCAATTACAAAAAAGGAAAAAGAAAAAAAAAAAAAGAGAAGGGAAGGTCCGTCTGAGCAGCAGCTCACTGTGCTACCTTTAGTGCCGCCGAGATGGGGTGGGGGGAGCGAAGCAGTTGGAAGCGTCTTATCTGCCTCCTCTGATCTTGGGAGCAGTTTGGCTGCAAGGCGGCCGCCCGTCCTCCGAGTTGCAGGCGCGGTGCCCGGTCGCTGCAGCCGAGCCTTGGCCCACTCCCGGTGCTCTCAGCACGGCACGCAGCAGCAGGGGAGGGGTTCCACAACTCACTCGTGGTTCCGCTCCAGGGCTGCAGGTTCGGGGGGTTCTCCTCAGGCGGGCGGCGTCAGCTCCAGGAGGCCTCAGAGTGTCTCGCAGCAGGCAGCGGTGGTGGTGGGGGGGGGGGGGGGGGGGGAGAGGCAAGGGTCAGCCTTCTTCGGTGGTGGTGATTTGAATACAGCGTACAGAGGGGGAGAAGGAAAGGAGTAAGTGTTGTATCATGCATTTAACGCAGCCAATACCAACGATTAGCAATGCAATTCCAGTAGCAATTGTTATTGCAAGTTGTGCTAACCATTTTCCCCACCCTGTGAGCCCAAAATACTTTAGGATGGTAGTGACCCATGAACTATCAAATACTTCTCGCGGTTGCATTGCATGAAACAAATTTCTAGTATGATTACTTATTTCTCTCATCTTAGCTCATGCCTCCTCAGCGGAGCTAGAGGCATTATGAATTGTAATACAACCCTCAGTTTCTGTTCTATTGAACATCCCACAAACTCCTTGTTCTTTTAACAATACCATATCTAAAGCTAATCTATTTTGCAGAGTCATTTTAGTATTTTGCTGGACTTGGGTGTATAATTCTCCAAATGCATCTTGTGTCCAATTGCTTCATATACTTAATTGCCAGGTAATATCTTCTAATACGAACTGGTGTCTTTTAAAGGTAACATAGGGAGTAAAGAAATTTTCCAGAAATAGAGATACTTTTTGTCCAGTGGTATAGTAATCTGGAATGTCAACTCCTTGAATTGCCCATTCTGCTCTTTGTGTTGCCTTTGAAGAGGGAACACTACGACAGTGACGTTCTTTAGACACTTTGGTGAAAGTAAAAATACGTCTGGGGCAAAGGGAGGGAATTCCAATTCCACACCTAAGTCCAGCATGTTGTTCTAATGACAAATGTGAATAAAATATCTCATCAGAGCATCCCCAAGCCATTCCAAGAGGGGCTATATATTTTGCAGTTTTCCACTTAGTTGCATCTGCATAATCAAGGACGGTGATTTTTGGCTTAGTATTGATTGGAGTCCCACGGACTGGGTAGTGGCTAAAAGGAACTCCACATGGGTTGAGAAGGTATTTGTAGGAGGAGTTACAGGACTCATCTTGATTTCTCCAGCCTTTTGAGAGGTATCCCCAGCAAGTACACACATCAGTTCCTAATGTTCAAATTCTAAGTGAAAACCATGTTTCTGGAGGATCTCCTGGTCCTTCTTTGCATGTTATCACCTTTGAGCAATTGAATAGAGGACTATCTTCTTTTGTAGTCTTTTTTTTTAGTCTCTAAATTTACCTTTAAGAACTGTTTGTACAGAGCATGCCCACATTAAATGTTGTCAGTCGATTGGGGTTCTATTCGTTATGTTCGGAAGTTGACCACAGCAGGAAGGGTTAAAAACTGTGCTATATTTGCCTTCATCTACATCTGGTGTGTAGAGTGGGTCAAACCGTGGATCCCATGGGTAAACAAGGCAGGGCTGTTTAGCATTATATTCCTCAAAGGTTATTGTCTCAGGGATGAATTTACTTTTATCTAATTTGATGGCTGGGTGAGGGGATTCAATTTGAGATAAGATGGTTCTATTTACCTTTGGACGCCTAGTTCTACAATATTTCTGGTGCAACTGTCCTTCATGAGGTGCATCAGAAGGTGGGTCATATGTTTGGTAAAGGTTATGTACTATAGGGGTACCTCTGCACTCAACTTGGGCTCCATTTTTCTTACTTGTCCACTGTTCAGGTAGAGGCAATGGAGCTGCCACACTAGTCATATTGAGGACAAAAGATAAATTCAAGGGTACTATGTAAGATGGCAATCCTGGTTCAGCAGAATCAGGTAATGTTACACATACACCTTGATCAGTAGGATTCCATATTTTTGCAAACCCTTTTCCTAATTTCCAGGCAAGGTTCCTTTGATCTAGCTCTGCTAGCTAGCTCTGCTGAGCACATGCACAAGGTAAATAAGCATAAAAATAGAGCTAACATGTTACAATCACAATTACCAGTAAACCGAAGCATAGTTCGTAGCTGAGGTTTTTCATGCACAGTCCTGAATATTTTTTTCTCCTGTTGTTCAGTTACCTGTGAAAGACAAGAAAAAGTCTGTCCAGCCCCTTTCAGGGCTAATATTAAAATGTAGGAATAAGCCAGCGAGAGCTTATTTTGTGTTCTTTGCCATAAGCATCGTTTGCTTTCCAGGTATGCATGTTCAAAGGAGTAGTGAGTACCATGGGTACAGCTCCTGCGGTAGGCAGTTCCACCCATACAGGCTGTCCTGGGAAGCGTGCGGGTTTTTGATTACCTGTAGGTTTAGATGTTGCTGGTATCAAGGAGGGAGGCTGCAGATAAAAAGCTGTGAGTCTGGGACATCCATTTACTCCCCATTGCTCATGTACTGTTTTCACAGCATCCCATAGTCGTTCAGTCCAATTAGAATGTTGAGGTTTCAGAAATCGCTTAAGCAGGCCATTTGTTCTCTCGACGATGCCATTTGCTTGTGGATAATGGGGTGTGTGAAATATCCACTGGATGCCTTCTTCTTTGGCCCATTTTTGGACGATGGTCGCTGTGAAATGTGCCCCGTTGTCGGATTGGATAGGTACAGGTTTTGGAAAGAAACTGAACCACATTTTAAGGGCTTCTAATGTGTTTGCACTAGTTGCCCGAGAGAAGGCTCCTGCTTGGACTAGTCCTGACCTGGCTTCTACCGACACGTGTTGTTTGCCCTCAGACTTTCCAAAAGGTCCAATATCATCTACTTGCCATGTGTCCCACAGTCCCTTTCCTGTCTCTGATATGTGAGGGGGGTTGTTCTAAAGGGTGACGCTCTGATCGGGTCCGGCACTGCTCGCATGAAGATCTGCAGGTACGGCACATTTCCCGAGTCCCCGGCCATCCTCTGCTCGCTGCTTCCTTGTATAGGTCTTGTGCCCCGGTGTGCTGTCGCTTTAAGTGCAACCATTCTAATAATGGATCCCAGTTTTCTCTTGGAGGTTTTCTACTTAGTGGGGCTAATCTGGCCCTCTCATCTACTTTGTGATTCCAGTGGCTAGTTGGGGTTTCCTTTTCTTGATGAGAGGCTACCCAGCCAACTAAAAAATTCCCCTTTTTTGCTACAGCAAGAATTTCTTGCCATTTTTCCTTTTGCCAAGCAGGGACCCTGTTTACTTCCCAGTCCTTTTTGTCCCAGAAGGGGAGCCATTCAGTACACCCTTTGAACACAGCAAAAGAATCAGTGTAAACATATACAGAGTCTGAGGTTTCAGATGCATGGTTAAATACACTCCAGACTGCTGCCAGTTCTCCCACTTGTGCACTACCTTCCCCTTCTGTTACAATTTGCTTGCCTGTATTTATTTGTAAGGCTACAGCACCACATTTCCAAACCTTACCTTCTCGCTTTGCTGATGCATCCGTAAACCACGCATTCTGCAATCGTTCTGAGTACGGGGGGAGCAACTTGGATCATAGAAGGTGAAAAGTCAGTGGTGCTATTTAGGGTTACCTCATCTTGTAGAGGAAGATTTTTGCGAGCTCCTTCTGTTACTTGAAAAATGGTGCAATAATGTTCCATTTGAGCATACCGTTTGCAAACAGAGGCACGTTGGGCCACCCCGTCAGGGGGTGGGATTCCTGCCAAAACTGACTTGATGACTTGAAAAGGTTCCCTTAAAATCAGGGGTTGTTTGTGGGTAGTTTTCTCTGCTTCCTGAAAAGCAGTGCTGACCACGAATAAACTTTTTTCCCAGGTAGAATATCGTTTTTCTGCATCTTTAAAACTGCGTGAGTAAAAGCCTATGGGTCTGGTAGGACCATCGGGTCCTTTCTGCCATAAATGTATAGACAGTCCAGAGCTTGCAAATCGCCATTCCATGTGTACTGGATCAGTGGGATGTATAGGAGCTAGGGATTGGTATGTGTTAGCTTCAAAAATTAGGAGTTGTAGGGCCTCATCGTGCAAGGGAGTCCAATCCCACTTTGCTTTTTTTCCTAGCAAATCATACAGGGGCCTTGCAATTATTGAAAAGTCAGGAATGTGTTTCCTCCAAAAAATTAGCAGGCCTAAAGCATGCTGCAGGTCTTTTTTAGTCTCTGGGGTTTCAATTTGGTCTAGGTGGCTGAGGGTGAATGGGGCTATACACACCATTCCTCCTTTCCACCAGATTCCCAAGAATTTTACTTCTAGGGAAGGGAGTTGTACTTTTTCAGGAGGAATACGTAAGCCCGGGGATTCTAGATGTTTAATGATGTTTGTTTGTGTTGTTTGTACAGGTGTAATCTCATCTCCTGCCACCAAAATGCCATCAATGTATTGGTATACTCTTACTCCTGGTGCAGGAGGAATGAGTGACAATTCTTGTGCTAGTGCATGATGTGCTAGAGTGGGTGAGTGTTTGAATCCTTGTGGGAGGCGAGTGAAAGTATATTGCTGGCCCTCCCCCGTGAAAGCAAAACGCTCCTGATCTTGTTCCTGCGAGGGGACCATAAAAAACATGTCCTTGACATCAATAGTGGCCATAATTTGATGAGCTTGTTCTTGTCTAGTAGCTCTCAGCTCAGCAATGTTTGGGACTGCAGCAGTGAGAGGCCCTGTATTTGAGTTAAGCCGCCGATAGTCTCCTGTCAGTCTCCAGTTGCCATTAGGCTTGCGGACTGGCCACACAGGAGCATTGTAAGGGGAACGTGTTGCAATCACTATTCCTTTTTCTTTCAAATGTGCAATAATTGGTGTGATTCCTTCTCTGGCTCCTAAAGGCAAGGGGTAAGGTTTGACATTGGTTACTAGGGAGGGGGGGAAGAGCAGGAGCAGAACTTAACAAACACAAATGGGAGGTTTCCTGCCCCAAAGTCCCTATTTTTCCTTCTTCATTGGTCCAAGGCCTTCCCTTTAGGAGGTCCAGACCCAGTGAATTTGTAGGAAATTCACCTGTAATCATTAGGGTGTCAACTGCTTTCTCTTCTGCCGGTAACCAGCGTCTTACCTTTGCTGTCATCTGGGCTTGGCTATTCTCAAAAACATCTGTGACACGTATACTCTTACGTGAGGGAGTGATTCCACGTGAGGAGGCATCTTCAATTTTAAGGGCAGACACCTGAGCACCAGTATCTACTAAAAAAGTTACCGGGGCTTTGTGGGGACCAGTAGGACAGGTTATTAACGGGTCTCCTCTGGAATTGTTAGAAAGGCGCCTGATGTGAATCCACCCTTCGCCCCCTGGCTTACCTTCTGCAAAGATAAGGGTTTTCTGTCACCTTCCCTTTCTTGTGGTTCCTCCAGGGGAGGGGCTGTAGCAGGGACAGCTTTTAATGGTTCCTCTTTTGCTGGCCACTCTTGGATGAATAGTTCTAATTTATTAGTGGGCTGGCCATCCATTAGGGTCCTTGGGACTCCCTTTTGTAAGCCCGCAATCCACAGGGCATTTCTTTTCTCCTTGCGTTCTTCCCCTGTATTTGTTTGTCTACCCAGCCCAGGGGAGAACCTTACCTTTTGGAGTTTTGCTGGGGACAGGGTTCTGCACTCTGTGCGCCGAATTGATCTAGAATCAGTTGTATTTGAAGGAATTGGGCCATATTTTCTCCCGTAATTAATTAATTCTTGTGCCACCTTCCCCCCCAGGTCCAAACCTTCCCTTTTGCCCGGTTAAGACTGAGGGAAATAGCTGCTGCCTCCAAGGTGGCTACAGCTCTTTCTGCAATTGGGAGACTTTCTATTTGTCCTTTTAGCTGCATGCCTATGGGTTTCACAGCTTCAGGGAGGCCTCTGATAAGAGGTATCATTCTCTCAGGATCCACAGGCACCATCACTGGAGATTCACCTCGTGGTGTTAATTTCCTATCATGCATCATTTGTAAACGAGCCGCTTTCTGTACACTTTCTACAGTCTGATTGACATTCCTTACTATAGCCAGGGGATCTCCTCTTTCTGAAGGACTGAGTCTGCCAGCCCAATCAGCAGCTCTCTGGGGAGGGACCAAGGAGCACGGTTATCTCCTGTGGTAAGGAAGACTCCTGCCCCTCCAGTACCCTTCTGCCTCTTTTTCTGAGAACAGAATTTGGTCAGCCCGTGTGAGAGAGAGTCTCCAAACACATTCAGTTTCAGATTCTTTGGGACTTTGGCTCTATCCTTCCTTTAGTTTGGCCAATTCAGTAGCTGTAGATGGGATTTCTTTTGTGGTTATGTCAGGTGTGTCGTCGTCTGAAGCCTCATGGGTGTATTCTGTTTTAATGAAGGGACGGAGCGAGGCTGAGGGCTTTTCTGAGTGATTACGCAAGGATTCTAAGTCCGAGAGGGGGTACGCTTCTTTAGATAGTTCCAGCTCTGACTCCTTTTTTCCCTCATTTGCTGATCTTGCAAACAGCTCCTCTCGGAGCACACAGACAGTAGCCTTTTCATTCCTTATCTCTTCCTGGAGGAGGTGGGTGTTAGCTCCAGCTGAAATTGCAATGCTTTAACCAAATGCTGTAATGAAGCAGTAATTTCCATATCAGCTTTCTGCTGGTGCTCTCTGTGTTCTACTGCAGCTAGCACAGCAGCAGCTAAGACAGAACATACCACTGGTTGTGCTTTACCTTTTTTGAGTCTCGCTCCTGTGCGCAGGACAGAGACTCGATCAACGAGTGCTTGGATATTATACCAATAGTTTTGTGCCCAGTCCGTCCCTGGAGGAGATGGCCTGGCACCAAATTCATCCAACAAAGTAAACAAAGCTTGTGTATGATGTCCCATGTTACTTACAAATGTCGGAGTGATCATTCCTAGAGGATGCCCAGCGTAAAGTAAATTTACAGAAGTCTCACCCCTGCACTCTGGGAAGGTTCCTCTTCTGCCAAACCAAAGAAAGTTACAAACACTGGAGTAGTCTCTCTTGAGGGACACCCCTTACAAAATGGTTTCTGAGGTCCTACTCCTTACACCTCGAGAGCACCTAGTGTTTACCAAAGTTACAAGTCTCAAAATTACTTTCCAAACTCCCGGGTCTTTTACCTACAGGAGTGCCAATTTCCCAGACCCTGGGCCTCGGGAGCACCGTTTTAGCTCAGGTGCATGTGCAAACACACAAGCAAGCAAACAAACAAACAAACAAAAGAGTAAGACAGAGTAAGAAAGGTAGAGAGGTGTTAGGAAATGTAGAAAGGTACGTTGTTTTATTTTCCTAAAATGACCCAATCATAAGAATTAGCAATTCATGCATTTTTTGGAAACAACACTCTCATTTTACGGGGATCCTGCCGACTATGCCAATAAAGTGTTACGATCCGGTTCAGACCCAGAAAAGCAAAGCAGGCGAAGTCTCTGAGCATAAACCAGAAAGAACTTAGAAGGTTCAAAATATTGCCAGATATGAGATTAAAACCAAACGAGATTAAATGTCGATGCCAAAAAATTGATGTATTTTATTTGACAGTAAAAGTAGGGCCCAGTTTGGGGCCAATCACCCTTGCAGTGCCTAAAGGGGCTCCAGCAGAGCTGGAGGGGGGCTGGGAGCACCCGGAAGCGGGAGCAGCCAGAGCTGGGAGCACCTGCATCTTGGCCAAGGCAGCTGCCGCCAGGTTTGGTGGTGCCTGAGCAGGGCGGGGACGATGCCAGGGACATCCCGCAGTGACGTCTTCTCTTTTCCACTGGGCGTGCGCTCGGTCCCAAAGCGGACGCCCATTCTGATCTCAGTCTCACTCCATGTTTAGACACGCTCACAGTCCTGGATTTCATCCCATGCCAGTGGCAGACCCGTGCAGCCCCAGAGCCAATACCAAGGCCAGGCTGAAGGCAAACGCCACATTTAGCCTTCACGCCAATGGTAGCTGTAATGTAAAACCCAGCCCTAACGCCGAGGCCTCTCCTAATTCCAGCCCCTTGCTAAATGCTCAGCCCTAAACCAAATGCAACGGTGTAATAAATGAATTGGTTTCAGGGTGTTGATTTTTACTGTTTGGATGAGATAGAAAAGAGGGGAGTTGATAGTTGGATAAATGGGCATGTTAACGGAGGATATTGCGAGACTGTCTGGGTGTAATATTGGAGTGTGAGCACTAGGTGGAGACGCAGTTGGGGATGTGATGACGTGATGGACTAGAAAATGACCTCATGCAGGTGATGTCAACATCTTGGACCGCTTAGCCAATCATTCGACACCCTCGGGAAATGATTGGACAAAAATGCATCTTGATAAAGACCAATAGAACCCCTGGAAGCAAGCCAATCAGAAGAAGAATCCAAAATCCACCAATTGTGAACGGACCGAGGGCATAAGAACGGACCTGGGACTTTATCCGGGGAGCTCCTGCGGAACTTGGGGTCCAAGGTTGCACCCAGTGGGTCACACTGTCCTTTTTGTGTGCTGCTTTACTCTGGCTTGTCGTGCGGAGCCTGGGCTTATCCTGGGTTCTCGCTCTCAGTTGTTAATGAATAAACAAACGAGTTGGCTTTTCTCTTTTAAAAAAAGTCTCAGCCTCGTTTATAACAACGGTGAGCTCGAAGGCCAAAGCCAGCCCCAACTGCAACTCTTAAGATCAAGCCCAACACCAATCCCAACTGAAGCCCTAAGTCCAGCTTCGAGCCCAGCCCCAGCCCACACTCCAATGCCGCCTTTAGCTCTAACTCCCAAACTCAGCCCCAACTGCTGCCCTAAGGCCAACCATTCATGGAGTTAAGGCCAGTGCCCCAGGTGCACTCCCTAGCCCAAGGCAGGCTCCAAGCTCAAGGCCACCGTTAGCCCTAAGGGCAGGGCCAGCCCTAAGGCCGGCCTGAGCCGCAATGGCAGCCAAAGGCAGCCCAAGTGGGGCTTCAACGCCGACCCCTCCCCCAGCCCGCCCTGATGCCGGCCCTGCCTCCCTGCGCTGCGAGCCAGGCGCTGTCCCCGCGTGTCACAGAGGCCGCGGCCTGTGGAGCAATCAGCGGGCTCGGTGCGGTGCTGGCACTGGCCGTCCCCGAGCCCCCTGCCTCTGGGGCAGTGTCGTCGCCCGGAGACGTCGTGGCCCCGCCG
This sequence comes from Aphelocoma coerulescens, assembly GCF_041296385.1. Classification (NCBI taxonomy): domain Eukaryota; kingdom Metazoa; phylum Chordata; class Aves; order Passeriformes; family Corvidae; genus Aphelocoma; species Aphelocoma coerulescens. The sequence goes on from NW_027184085.1 coordinate 53,035,124, forward strand.
CCTGCGCCGCAGAGTTGTCACAAAGGGCAGCGGCGACATTAGGACTTCCTGGCCAGCCGCTATTTCCAGGCACGATGCTTAAGCATGGATCGGCCGCTTCTGATAGCGTGTCTGTCTTGGGCGAGCGTTTTTGTGATGGCTGTGCAGGCGCGTTGGATACAGCTGCAGGACGCTCTGTTTCCACAGAAAATTTGCGGCCAGCACTGCCAGGCATGGTCACAGGATGCCTGCTAGTAGTGGCTCAGCAGCTCTGAGACCGCTCTTTGCAGCGTCCAGCGGGGAGTTAAGGGCAGCGTTGAATCGAATGATAGCAATGCAAAAGGATGCAAAGCACAGCGTGTGAACAGGAGCTTTGGAGCCCTCGGCACACAGGATATTTCAGAGGAGAAATCCCCTGGTGCACCTGGCCCCAATAAAGAGCGGCCGCTGCTGAATGCCACACTCCAGTGGCGTTTTAAATGTAATTTTTCTATTTTATAGGGTTTCATTTTTGCTAAGCTTTGGTAATGCCCGGGGTGTGATGTCATTGACCCGCTGCCTCTCGACCAATCAGATCGCTCCGCTACGTTCTGGCCCCGCCGCTCATTGTTTCCTCACAATGAGGAACCTTGGCGCTCGATTCCCATTGGCTGCCGCCCGGGGGGGCGGGGCTTAGGTTGCCTATATAAGGCGGCGGCGGTGGCGGGGCTTCAGTTGCAGTCCCGGCGTGGAGGCGGCAGCAGCGGAGCGGAGCGGGCGGAGAGGAGCGGAAGCCCCGAGGCCGGAGCTCTGGGAGCGGCCCGGCCCTCAGCGCCGCGGCCCTGGAGCCCCGGGCCGGGGCGGGTGTGAGGGGGTGGCTGGGAGGGAGATGGGATGGTTCGCTGCGCCGCTTCTCGCCGCCAATGCGCCTTTTCTCTCTGCCACTTTTCTCAGGTACCTGCGCCGGCCCCTCCAGATGGCAGTGGGAGCGCCAGCAACCCCGGCTCGGCAAAGGCAGGGACGGGCAACTACCGCGGCAACGAGGGACCGCACCCCAGCTCGGCAAAGGCAGGGACGGGCAACTACCGGGGCAACGAGGGACCGCACCCCAGCTCGGCAAAGGCAGGGACGGGCAACTGCCGGGGCAACGAGGGACAGCAAGCCCGGCTCGGCAAAGGCAGGGCCCCAGCAGCGCCGGGGCAACGAGGGACAAAATCGGAAGAGTTCGGACACCACCCGAAGCCCACCAAAGGTAAAATCAGGTAATACCATGTAATACCAGGTAAAACACGGTAATACCAGGTAAAACACGGTAATACCAGCTAATACCATCTAATATTATCTAATACAGGTAAAACACGGTAAAATCAGGTAATACCAGGTAAAATCAGGTAATGCCAGGTAAAACACGGTAAAACAAAATAAAATTGGCAAAAAACACATCAAATGCCTTGAGTGATCTTTGCTCTCCCAGCGAGTGGCTTGCGATGCAAACAAATCCCAAAGCCCCCGCCTTCCCCGTGGGAGAGGAGGCCGGAGCCCCCCCGGCCTCAGCTGGGGTGAGGAGCACGCATGGCCCGGGGCTGTCTCCGTCCCTCTGCATCCTGGGGGGTCCTGTGGTGTCTTCAGGCCTCTCCTGTCGGGGAACGATCGGGACTGGGGGGATCTCTGTCCAAGTCATGGCGGGAGATACTCGGGGCGGTCACCCCAGGGCTGAGAGGGACGGAGCCCCCCTGGCCCCAGCCCCCACACGCATTTCCCAGGGCGAGAGGGACCGGGATGTGCAGTTGGCGGAAAGGCTGCTCGGCCGCGGTGCTCTCTTGCGCGCCCGGTGCTGCGGCCACGCCTCCCGCTGCCTCTCCCGGCGCCGTCTCCTCGCTGCCGGCCTCAGTGGGCGGCGCCCGCCGTGTTCCCACCGTCATCCTTGCATTATTCTCCTTTTTAAAGGAGCCTCCAAGGCTTTAGCACATTCATAGCTGTCTCATCTCCTGTGGGAGCCACTTCGATTCGAATTTTAGCAGCCTGCTTCAGCCTTTCCAAGCCCAGGGCAGTCCCCTCGGAGCCGTCTAGTCTGTGGCTCTTACACCATGTGCTTAAGGCTGTTAAAGCCTGTTGGTCGTATTTTATGCCTTTTTTTGTTAAAAAGCAAGTCCATACCTGTAGTACGGGGTCTTCTGGTGCTGAAACTCTGCGCCCATGCTGGCAATGTCTCCCAATTACAAAAAAGGAAAAAGAAAAAAAAAAAAAGAGAAGGGAAGGTCCGTCTGAGCAGCAGCTCACTGTGCTACCTTTAGTGCCGCCGAGATGGGGTGGGGGGAGCGAAGCAGTTGGAAGCGTCTTATCTGCCTCCTCTGATCTTGGGAGCAGTTTGGCTGCAAGGCGGCCGCCCGTCCTCCGAGTTGCAGGCGCGGTGCCCGGTCGCTGCAGCCGAGCCTTGGCCCACTCCCGGTGCTCTCAGCACGGCACGCAGCAGCAGGGGAGGGGTTCCACAACTCACTCGTGGTTCCGCTCCAGGGCTGCAGGTTCGGGGGGTTCTCCTCAGGCGGGCGGCGTCAGCTCCAGGAGGCCTCAGAGTGTCTCGCAGCAGGCAGCGGTGGTGGTGGGGGGGGGGGGGGGGGGGGGAGAGGCAAGGGTCAGCCTTCTTCGGTGGTGGTGATTTGAATACAGCGTACAGAGGGGGAGAAGGAAAGGAGTAAGTGTTGTATCATGCATTTAACGCAGCCAATACCAACGATTAGCAATGCAATTCCAGTAGCAATTGTTATTGCAAGTTGTGCTAACCATTTTCCCCACCCTGTGAGCCCAAAATACTTTAGGATGGTAGTGACCCATGAACTATCAAATACTTCTCGCGGTTGCATTGCATGAAACAAATTTCTAGTATGATTACTTATTTCTCTCATCTTAGCTCATGCCTCCTCAGCGGAGCTAGAGGCATTATGAATTGTAATACAACCCTCAGTTTCTGTTCTATTGAACATCCCACAAACTCCTTGTTCTTTTAACAATACCATATCTAAAGCTAATCTATTTTGCAGAGTCATTTTAGTATTTTGCTGGACTTGGGTGTATAATTCTCCAAATGCATCTTGTGTCCAATTGCTTCATATACTTAATTGCCAGGTAATATCTTCTAATACGAACTGGTGTCTTTTAAAGGTAACATAGGGAGTAAAGAAATTTTCCAGAAATAGAGATACTTTTTGTCCAGTGGTATAGTAATCTGGAATGTCAACTCCTTGAATTGCCCATTCTGCTCTTTGTGTTGCCTTTGAAGAGGGAACACTACGACAGTGACGTTCTTTAGACACTTTGGTGAAAGTAAAAATACGTCTGGGGCAAAGGGAGGGAATTCCAATTCCACACCTAAGTCCAGCATGTTGTTCTAATGACAAATGTGAATAAAATATCTCATCAGAGCATCCCCAAGCCATTCCAAGAGGGGCTATATATTTTGCAGTTTTCCACTTAGTTGCATCTGCATAATCAAGGACGGTGATTTTTGGCTTAGTATTGATTGGAGTCCCACGGACTGGGTAGTGGCTAAAAGGAACTCCACATGGGTTGAGAAGGTATTTGTAGGAGGAGTTACAGGACTCATCTTGATTTCTCCAGCCTTTTGAGAGGTATCCCCAGCAAGTACACACATCAGTTCCTAATGTTCAAATTCTAAGTGAAAACCATGTTTCTGGAGGATCTCCTGGTCCTTCTTTGCATGTTATCACCTTTGAGCAATTGAATAGAGGACTATCTTCTTTTGTAGTCTTTTTTTTTAGTCTCTAAATTTACCTTTAAGAACTGTTTGTACAGAGCATGCCCACATTAAATGTTGTCAGTCGATTGGGGTTCTATTCGTTATGTTCGGAAGTTGACCACAGCAGGAAGGGTTAAAAACTGTGCTATATTTGCCTTCATCTACATCTGGTGTGTAGAGTGGGTCAAACCGTGGATCCCATGGGTAAACAAGGCAGGGCTGTTTAGCATTATATTCCTCAAAGGTTATTGTCTCAGGGATGAATTTACTTTTATCTAATTTGATGGCTGGGTGAGGGGATTCAATTTGAGATAAGATGGTTCTATTTACCTTTGGACGCCTAGTTCTACAATATTTCTGGTGCAACTGTCCTTCATGAGGTGCATCAGAAGGTGGGTCATATGTTTGGTAAAGGTTATGTACTATAGGGGTACCTCTGCACTCAACTTGGGCTCCATTTTTCTTACTTGTCCACTGTTCAGGTAGAGGCAATGGAGCTGCCACACTAGTCATATTGAGGACAAAAGATAAATTCAAGGGTACTATGTAAGATGGCAATCCTGGTTCAGCAGAATCAGGTAATGTTACACATACACCTTGATCAGTAGGATTCCATATTTTTGCAAACCCTTTTCCTAATTTCCAGGCAAGGTTCCTTTGATCTAGCTCTGCTAGCTAGCTCTGCTGAGCACATGCACAAGGTAAATAAGCATAAAAATAGAGCTAACATGTTACAATCACAATTACCAGTAAACCGAAGCATAGTTCGTAGCTGAGGTTTTTCATGCACAGTCCTGAATATTTTTTTCTCCTGTTGTTCAGTTACCTGTGAAAGACAAGAAAAAGTCTGTCCAGCCCCTTTCAGGGCTAATATTAAAATGTAGGAATAAGCCAGCGAGAGCTTATTTTGTGTTCTTTGCCATAAGCATCGTTTGCTTTCCAGGTATGCATGTTCAAAGGAGTAGTGAGTACCATGGGTACAGCTCCTGCGGTAGGCAGTTCCACCCATACAGGCTGTCCTGGGAAGCGTGCGGGTTTTTGATTACCTGTAGGTTTAGATGTTGCTGGTATCAAGGAGGGAGGCTGCAGATAAAAAGCTGTGAGTCTGGGACATCCATTTACTCCCCATTGCTCATGTACTGTTTTCACAGCATCCCATAGTCGTTCAGTCCAATTAGAATGTTGAGGTTTCAGAAATCGCTTAAGCAGGCCATTTGTTCTCTCGACGATGCCATTTGCTTGTGGATAATGGGGTGTGTGAAATATCCACTGGATGCCTTCTTCTTTGGCCCATTTTTGGACGATGGTCGCTGTGAAATGTGCCCCGTTGTCGGATTGGATAGGTACAGGTTTTGGAAAGAAACTGAACCACATTTTAAGGGCTTCTAATGTGTTTGCACTAGTTGCCCGAGAGAAGGCTCCTGCTTGGACTAGTCCTGACCTGGCTTCTACCGACACGTGTTGTTTGCCCTCAGACTTTCCAAAAGGTCCAATATCATCTACTTGCCATGTGTCCCACAGTCCCTTTCCTGTCTCTGATATGTGAGGGGGGTTGTTCTAAAGGGTGACGCTCTGATCGGGTCCGGCACTGCTCGCATGAAGATCTGCAGGTACGGCACATTTCCCGAGTCCCCGGCCATCCTCTGCTCGCTGCTTCCTTGTATAGGTCTTGTGCCCCGGTGTGCTGTCGCTTTAAGTGCAACCATTCTAATAATGGATCCCAGTTTTCTCTTGGAGGTTTTCTACTTAGTGGGGCTAATCTGGCCCTCTCATCTACTTTGTGATTCCAGTGGCTAGTTGGGGTTTCCTTTTCTTGATGAGAGGCTACCCAGCCAACTAAAAAATTCCCCTTTTTTGCTACAGCAAGAATTTCTTGCCATTTTTCCTTTTGCCAAGCAGGGACCCTGTTTACTTCCCAGTCCTTTTTGTCCCAGAAGGGGAGCCATTCAGTACACCCTTTGAACACAGCAAAAGAATCAGTGTAAACATATACAGAGTCTGAGGTTTCAGATGCATGGTTAAATACACTCCAGACTGCTGCCAGTTCTCCCACTTGTGCACTACCTTCCCCTTCTGTTACAATTTGCTTGCCTGTATTTATTTGTAAGGCTACAGCACCACATTTCCAAACCTTACCTTCTCGCTTTGCTGATGCATCCGTAAACCACGCATTCTGCAATCGTTCTGAGTACGGGGGGAGCAACTTGGATCATAGAAGGTGAAAAGTCAGTGGTGCTATTTAGGGTTACCTCATCTTGTAGAGGAAGATTTTTGCGAGCTCCTTCTGTTACTTGAAAAATGGTGCAATAATGTTCCATTTGAGCATACCGTTTGCAAACAGAGGCACGTTGGGCCACCCCGTCAGGGGGTGGGATTCCTGCCAAAACTGACTTGATGACTTGAAAAGGTTCCCTTAAAATCAGGGGTTGTTTGTGGGTAGTTTTCTCTGCTTCCTGAAAAGCAGTGCTGACCACGAATAAACTTTTTTCCCAGGTAGAATATCGTTTTTCTGCATCTTTAAAACTGCGTGAGTAAAAGCCTATGGGTCTGGTAGGACCATCGGGTCCTTTCTGCCATAAATGTATAGACAGTCCAGAGCTTGCAAATCGCCATTCCATGTGTACTGGATCAGTGGGATGTATAGGAGCTAGGGATTGGTATGTGTTAGCTTCAAAAATTAGGAGTTGTAGGGCCTCATCGTGCAAGGGAGTCCAATCCCACTTTGCTTTTTTTCCTAGCAAATCATACAGGGGCCTTGCAATTATTGAAAAGTCAGGAATGTGTTTCCTCCAAAAAATTAGCAGGCCTAAAGCATGCTGCAGGTCTTTTTTAGTCTCTGGGGTTTCAATTTGGTCTAGGTGGCTGAGGGTGAATGGGGCTATACACACCATTCCTCCTTTCCACCAGATTCCCAAGAATTTTACTTCTAGGGAAGGGAGTTGTACTTTTTCAGGAGGAATACGTAAGCCCGGGGATTCTAGATGTTTAATGATGTTTGTTTGTGTTGTTTGTACAGGTGTAATCTCATCTCCTGCCACCAAAATGCCATCAATGTATTGGTATACTCTTACTCCTGGTGCAGGAGGAATGAGTGACAATTCTTGTGCTAGTGCATGATGTGCTAGAGTGGGTGAGTGTTTGAATCCTTGTGGGAGGCGAGTGAAAGTATATTGCTGGCCCTCCCCCGTGAAAGCAAAACGCTCCTGATCTTGTTCCTGCGAGGGGACCATAAAAAACATGTCCTTGACATCAATAGTGGCCATAATTTGATGAGCTTGTTCTTGTCTAGTAGCTCTCAGCTCAGCAATGTTTGGGACTGCAGCAGTGAGAGGCCCTGTATTTGAGTTAAGCCGCCGATAGTCTCCTGTCAGTCTCCAGTTGCCATTAGGCTTGCGGACTGGCCACACAGGAGCATTGTAAGGGGAACGTGTTGCAATCACTATTCCTTTTTCTTTCAAATGTGCAATAATTGGTGTGATTCCTTCTCTGGCTCCTAAAGGCAAGGGGTAAGGTTTGACATTGGTTACTAGGGAGGGGGGGAAGAGCAGGAGCAGAACTTAACAAACACAAATGGGAGGTTTCCTGCCCCAAAGTCCCTATTTTTCCTTCTTCATTGGTCCAAGGCCTTCCCTTTAGGAGGTCCAGACCCAGTGAATTTGTAGGAAATTCACCTGTAATCATTAGGGTGTCAACTGCTTTCTCTTCTGCCGGTAACCAGCGTCTTACCTTTGCTGTCATCTGGGCTTGGCTATTCTCAAAAACATCTGTGACACGTATACTCTTACGTGAGGGAGTGATTCCACGTGAGGAGGCATCTTCAATTTTAAGGGCAGACACCTGAGCACCAGTATCTACTAAAAAAGTTACCGGGGCTTTGTGGGGACCAGTAGGACAGGTTATTAACGGGTCTCCTCTGGAATTGTTAGAAAGGCGCCTGATGTGAATCCACCCTTCGCCCCCTGGCTTACCTTCTGCAAAGATAAGGGTTTTCTGTCACCTTCCCTTTCTTGTGGTTCCTCCAGGGGAGGGGCTGTAGCAGGGACAGCTTTTAATGGTTCCTCTTTTGCTGGCCACTCTTGGATGAATAGTTCTAATTTATTAGTGGGCTGGCCATCCATTAGGGTCCTTGGGACTCCCTTTTGTAAGCCCGCAATCCACAGGGCATTTCTTTTCTCCTTGCGTTCTTCCCCTGTATTTGTTTGTCTACCCAGCCCAGGGGAGAACCTTACCTTTTGGAGTTTTGCTGGGGACAGGGTTCTGCACTCTGTGCGCCGAATTGATCTAGAATCAGTTGTATTTGAAGGAATTGGGCCATATTTTCTCCCGTAATTAATTAATTCTTGTGCCACCTTCCCCCCCAGGTCCAAACCTTCCCTTTTGCCCGGTTAAGACTGAGGGAAATAGCTGCTGCCTCCAAGGTGGCTACAGCTCTTTCTGCAATTGGGAGACTTTCTATTTGTCCTTTTAGCTGCATGCCTATGGGTTTCACAGCTTCAGGGAGGCCTCTGATAAGAGGTATCATTCTCTCAGGATCCACAGGCACCATCACTGGAGATTCACCTCGTGGTGTTAATTTCCTATCATGCATCATTTGTAAACGAGCCGCTTTCTGTACACTTTCTACAGTCTGATTGACATTCCTTACTATAGCCAGGGGATCTCCTCTTTCTGAAGGACTGAGTCTGCCAGCCCAATCAGCAGCTCTCTGGGGAGGGACCAAGGAGCACGGTTATCTCCTGTGGTAAGGAAGACTCCTGCCCCTCCAGTACCCTTCTGCCTCTTTTTCTGAGAACAGAATTTGGTCAGCCCGTGTGAGAGAGAGTCTCCAAACACATTCAGTTTCAGATTCTTTGGGACTTTGGCTCTATCCTTCCTTTAGTTTGGCCAATTCAGTAGCTGTAGATGGGATTTCTTTTGTGGTTATGTCAGGTGTGTCGTCGTCTGAAGCCTCATGGGTGTATTCTGTTTTAATGAAGGGACGGAGCGAGGCTGAGGGCTTTTCTGAGTGATTACGCAAGGATTCTAAGTCCGAGAGGGGGTACGCTTCTTTAGATAGTTCCAGCTCTGACTCCTTTTTTCCCTCATTTGCTGATCTTGCAAACAGCTCCTCTCGGAGCACACAGACAGTAGCCTTTTCATTCCTTATCTCTTCCTGGAGGAGGTGGGTGTTAGCTCCAGCTGAAATTGCAATGCTTTAACCAAATGCTGTAATGAAGCAGTAATTTCCATATCAGCTTTCTGCTGGTGCTCTCTGTGTTCTACTGCAGCTAGCACAGCAGCAGCTAAGACAGAACATACCACTGGTTGTGCTTTACCTTTTTTGAGTCTCGCTCCTGTGCGCAGGACAGAGACTCGATCAACGAGTGCTTGGATATTATACCAATAGTTTTGTGCCCAGTCCGTCCCTGGAGGAGATGGCCTGGCACCAAATTCATCCAACAAAGTAAACAAAGCTTGTGTATGATGTCCCATGTTACTTACAAATGTCGGAGTGATCATTCCTAGAGGATGCCCAGCGTAAAGTAAATTTACAGAAGTCTCACCCCTGCACTCTGGGAAGGTTCCTCTTCTGCCAAACCAAAGAAAGTTACAAACACTGGAGTAGTCTCTCTTGAGGGACACCCCTTACAAAATGGTTTCTGAGGTCCTACTCCTTACACCTCGAGAGCACCTAGTGTTTACCAAAGTTACAAGTCTCAAAATTACTTTCCAAACTCCCGGGTCTTTTACCTACAGGAGTGCCAATTTCCCAGACCCTGGGCCTCGGGAGCACCGTTTTAGCTCAGGTGCATGTGCAAACACACAAGCAAGCAAACAAACAAACAAACAAAAGAGTAAGACAGAGTAAGAAAGGTAGAGAGGTGTTAGGAAATGTAGAAAGGTACGTTGTTTTATTTTCCTAAAATGACCCAATCATAAGAATTAGCAATTCATGCATTTTTTGGAAACAACACTCTCATTTTACGGGGATCCTGCCGACTATGCCAATAAAGTGTTACGATCCGGTTCAGACCCAGAAAAGCAAAGCAGGCGAAGTCTCTGAGCATAAACCAGAAAGAACTTAGAAGGTTCAAAATATTGCCAGATATGAGATTAAAACCAAACGAGATTAAATGTCGATGCCAAAAAATTGATGTATTTTATTTGACAGTAAAAGTAGGGCCCAGTTTGGGGCCAATCACCCTTGCAGTGCCTAAAGGGGCTCCAGCAGAGCTGGAGGGGGGCTGGGAGCACCCGGAAGCGGGAGCAGCCAGAGCTGGGAGCACCTGCATCTTGGCCAAGGCAGCTGCCGCCAGGTTTGGTGGTGCCTGAGCAGGGCGGGGACGATGCCAGGGACATCCCGCAGTGACGTCTTCTCTTTTCCACTGGGCGTGCGCTCGGTCCCAAAGCGGACGCCCATTCTGATCTCAGTCTCACTCCATGTTTAGACACGCTCACAGTCCTGGATTTCATCCCATGCCAGTGGCAGACCCGTGCAGCCCCAGAGCCAATACCAAGGCCAGGCTGAAGGCAAACGCCACATTTAGCCTTCACGCCAATGGTAGCTGTAATGTAAAACCCAGCCCTAACGCCGAGGCCTCTCCTAATTCCAGCCCCTTGCTAAATGCTCAGCCCTAAACCAAATGCAACGGTGTAATAAATGAATTGGTTTCAGGGTGTTGATTTTTACTGTTTGGATGAGATAGAAAAGAGGGGAGTTGATAGTTGGATACATGGGCATGTTAACGGAGGATATTGCGAGACTGTCTGGGTGTAATATTGGAGTGTGAGCACTAGGTGGAGACGCAGTTGGGGATGTGATGACGTGGTGGACTAGAAAATGACCTCATGCAGGTGATGTCAACATCTTGGACCGCTTAGCCAATCATTCGACACCCTCGGGAAATGATTGGACAAAAATGCATCTTGATAAAGACCAATAGAACCCCTGGAAGCAAGCCAATCAGAAGAAGAATCCAAAATCCACCAATTGTGAACGGACCGAGGGCATAAGAACGGACCTGGGACTTTATCCGGGGAGCTCCTGCGGAACTTGGGGTCCAAGGTTGCACCCAGTGGGTCACACTGTCCTTTTTGTGTGCTGCTTTACTCTGGCTTGTCGTGCGGAGCCTGGGCTTATCCTGGGTTCTCGCTCTCAGTTGTTAATGAATAAACAAACGAGTTGGCTTTTCTCTTTTAAAAAAAGTCTCAGCCTCGTTTATAACAACGGTGAGCTCGAAGGCCAAAGCCAGCCCCAACTGCAACTCTTAAGATCAAGCCCAACACCAATCCCAACTGAAGCCCTAAGTCCAGCTTCGAGCCCAGCCCCAGCCCACACTCCAATGCCGCCTTTAGCTCTAACTCCCAAACTCAGCCCCAACTGCTGCCCTAAGGCCAACCATTCATGGAGTTAAGGCCAGTGCCCCAGGTGCACTCCCTAGCCCAAGGCAGGCTCCAAGCTCAAGGCCACCGTTAGCCCTAAGGGCAGGGCCAGCCCTAAGGCTGGCCTGAGCCGCAATGGCAGCCAAAGGCAGCCCAAGTGGGGCTTCAACGCCGACCCCTCCCCCAGCCCGCCCTGATGCCGGCCCTGCCTCCCTGCGCTGCGAGCCAGGCGCTGTCCCCGCGTGTCACAGAGGCCGCGGCCTGTGGAGCAATCAGCGGGCTCGGTGCGGTGCTGGCACTGGCCGTCCCCGAGCCCCCTGCCTCTGGGGCAGTGTCGTCGCCCGGAGACGTCGTGGCCCCGCCGCCTGCGCCGCAGAGTTGTCACAAAGGGCAGCGGCGACATTAGGACTTCCTGGCCAGCCGCTATTTCCAGGCACGATGCTTAAGCATGGATCGGCCGCTTCTGATAGCGTGTCTGTCTTGGGCGAGCGTTTTTGTGATGGCTGTGCAGGCGCGTTGGATACAGCTGCAGGACGCTCTGTTTCCACAGAAAATTTGCGGCCAGCACTGCCAGGCATGGTCACAGGATGCCTGCTAGTAGTGGCTCAGCAGCTCTGAGACCGCTCTTTGCAGCGTCCAGCGGGGAGTTAAGGGCAGCGTTGAATCGAATGATAGCAATGCAAAAGGATGCAAAGCACAGCGTGTGAACAGGAGCTTTGGAGCCCTCGGCACACAGGATATTTCAGAGGAGAAATCCCCTGGTGCACCTGGCCCCAATAAAGAGCGGCCGCTGCTGAATGCCACACTCCAGTGGCGTTTTAAATGTAATTTTTCTATTTTATAGGGTTTCATTTTTGCTAAGCTTTGGTAATGCCCGGGGTGTGATGTCATTGACCCGCTGCCTCTCGACCAATCAGATCGCTCCGCTACGTTCTGGCCCCGCCGCTCATTGTTTCCTCACAATGAGGAACCTTGGCGCTCGATTCCCATTGGCTGCCGCCCGGGGGGGCGGGGCTTAGGCTGCCTATATAAGGCGGCGGCGGTGGCGGGGCTTCAGTTGCAGTCCCGGCGTGGAGGCGGCAGCAGCGGAGCGGAGCGGGCGGAGAGGAGCGGAAGCCCCGAGGCCGGAGCTCTGGGAGCGGCCCGGCCCTCAGCGCCGCGGCCCTGGAGCCCCGGGCCGGGGCGGGTGTGAGGGGGTGGCTGGGAGGGAGATGGGATGGTTCGCTGCGCCGCTTCTCGCCGCCAATGCGCCTTTTCTCTCTGCCACTTTTCTCAGGTACCTGCGCCGGCCCCTCCAGATGGCAGTGGGAGCGCCAGCAACCCCGGCTCGGCAAAGGCAGGGACGGGCAACTACCGCGGCAACGAGGGACCGCACCCCAGCTCGGCAAAGGCAGGGACGGGCAACTACCGGGGCAACGAGGGACCGCACCCCAGCTCGGCAAAGGCAGGGACGGGCAACTGCCGGGGCAACGAGGGACAGCAAGCCCGGCTCGGCAAAGGCAGGGCCCCAGCAGCGCCGGGGCAACGAGGGACAAAATCGGAAGAGTTCGGACACCACCCGAAGCCCACCAAAGGTAAAATCAGGTAATACCATGTAATACCAGGTAAAACACGGTAATACCAGGTAAAACACGGTAATACCAGCTAATACCATCTAATATTATCTAATACAGGTAAAACACGGTAAAATCAGGTAATACCAGGTAAAATCAGGTAATGCCAGGTAAAACACGGTAAAACAAAATAAAATTGGCAAAAAACACATCAAATGCCTTGAGTGATCTTTGCTCTCCCAGCGAGTGGCTTGCGATGCAAACAAATCCCAAAGCCCCCGCCTTCCCCGTGGGAGAGGAGGCCGGAGCCCCCCCGGCCTCAGCTGGGGTGAGGAGCACGCATGGCCCGGGGCTGTCTCCGTCCCTCTGCATCCTGGGGGGTCCTGTGGTGTCTTCAGGCCTCTCCTGTCGGGGAACGATCGGGACTGGGGGGATCTCTGTCCAAGTCATGGCGGGAGATACTCGGGGCGGTCACCCCAGGGCTGAGAGGGACGGAGCCCCCCTGGCCCCAGCCCCCACACGCATTTCCCAGGGCGAGAGGGACCGGGATGTGCAGTTGGCGGCAAGGCTGCTCGGCCGCGGTGCTCTCTTGCGCGCCCGGTGCTGCGGCCACGCCTCCCGCTGCCTCTCCCGGCGCCCTCTCCTCGCTGCCGGCCTCAGTGGGCGGCGCCCGCCGTGTTCCCACCGTCATCCTTGCATTATTCTCCTTTTTAAAGGAGCCTCCAAGGCTTTAGCACATTCATAGCTGTCTCATCTCCTGTGGGAGCCACTTCGATTCGAATTTTAGCAGCCTGCTTCAGCCTTTCCAAGCCCAGGGCAGTCCCCTCGGAGCCGTCTAGTCTGTGGCTCTTACACCATGTGCTTAAGGCTGTTAAAGCCTGTTGGTCGTATTTTATGCCTTTTTTTGTTAAAAAGCAAGTCCATACCTGTAGTACGGGGTCTTCTGGTGCTGAAACTCTGCGCCCATGCTGGCAATGTCTCCCAATTACAAAAAAGGAAAAAGAAAAAAAAAAAAAGAGAAGGGAAGGTCCGTCTGAGCAGCAGCTCACTGTGCTACCTTTAGTGCCGCCGAGATGGGGTGGGGGGAGCGAAGCAGTTGGAAGCGTCTTATCTGCCTCCTCTGATCTTGGGAGCAGTTTGGCTGCAAGGCGGCCGCCCGTCCTCCGAGTTGCAGGCGCGGTGCCCGGTCGCTGCAGCCGAGCCTTGGCCCACTCCCGGTGCTCTCAGCACGGCACGCAGCAGCAGGGGAGGGGTTCCACAACTCACTCGTGGTTCCGCTCCAGGGCTGCAGGTTCGGGGGGTTCTCCTCAGGCGGGCGGCGTCAGCTCCAGGAGGCCTCAGAGTGTCTCGCAGCAGGCAGCGGTGGTGGTGGTGGGGGGGGGGGGGGGAGAGGCAAGGGTCAGCCTTCTTCGGTGGTGGTGATTTGAATACAGCGTACAGAGGGGGAGAAGGAAAGGAGTAAGTGTTGTATCATGCATTTAACGCAGCCAATACCAACGATTAGCAATGCAATTCCAGTAGCAATTGTTATTGCAAGTTGTGCTAACCATTTTCCCCACCCTGTGAGCCCAAAATACTTTAGGATGGTAGTGACCCATGAACTATCAAATACTTCTCGCGGTTGCATTGCATGAAACAAATTTCTAGTATGATTACTTATTTCTCTCATCTTAGCTCATGCCTCCTCAGCGGAGCTAGAGGCATTATGAATTGTAATACAACCCTCAGTTTCTGTTCTATTGAACATCCCACAAACTCCTTGTTCTTTTAACAATACCATATCTAAAGCTAATCTATTTTGCAGAGTCATTTTAGTATTTTGCTGGACTTGGGTGTATAATTCTCCAAATGCATCTTGTGTCCAATTGCTTCATATACTTAATTGCCAGGTAATATCTTCTAATACGAACTGGTGTCTTTTAAAGGTAACATAGGGAGTAAAGAAATTTTCCAGAAATAGAGATACTTTTTGTCCAGTGGTATAGTAATCTGGAATGTCAACTCCTTGAATTGCCCATTCTGCTCTTTGTGTTGCCTTTGAAGAGGGAACACTACGACAGTGACGTTCTTTAGACACTTTGGTGAAAGTAAAAATACGTCTGGGGCAAAGGGAGGGAATTCCAATTCCACACCTAAGTCCAGCATGTTGTTCTAATGACAAATGTGAATAAAATATCTCATCAGAGCATCCCCAAGCCATTCCAAGAGGGGCTATATATTTTGCAGTTTTCCACTTAGTTGCATCTGCATAATCAAGGACGGTGATTTTTGGCTTAGTATTGATTGGAGTCCCACGGACTGGGTAGTGGCTAAAAGGAACTCCACATGGGTTGAGAAGGTATTTGTAGGAGGAGTTACAGGACTCATCTTGATTTCTCCAGCCTTTTGAGAGGTATCCCCAGCAAGTACACACATCAGTTCCTAATGTTCAAATTCTAAGTGAAAACCATGTTTCTGGAGGATCTCCTGGTCCTTCTTTGCATGTTATCACCTTTGAGCAATTGAATAGAGGACTATCTTCTTTTGTAGTCTTTTTTTTTAGTCTCTAAATTTACCTTTAAGAACTGTTTGTACAGAGCATGCCCACATTAAATGTTGTCAGTCGATTGGGGTTCTATTCGTTATGTTCGGAAGTTGACCACAGCAGGAAGGGTTAAAAACTGTGCTATATTTGCCTTCATCTACATCTGGTGTGTAGAGTGGGTCAAACCGTGGATCCCATGGGTAAACAAGGCAGGGCTGTTTAGCATTATATTCCTCAAAGGTTATTGTCTCAGGGATGAATTTACTTTTATCTAATTTGATGGCTGGGTGAGGGGATTCAATTTGAGATAAGATGGTTCTATTTACCTTTGGACGCCTAGTTCTACAATATTTCTGGTGCAACTGTCCTTCATGAGGTGCATCAGAAGGTGGGTCATATGTTTGGTAAAGGTTATGTACTATAGGGGTACCTCTGCACTCAACTTGGGCTCCATTTTTCTTACTTGTCCACTGTTCAGGTAGAGGCAATGGAGCTGCCACACTAGTCATATTGAGGACAAAAGATAAATTCAAGGGTACTATGTAAGATGGCAATCCTGGTTCAGCAGAATCAGGTAATGTTACACATACACCTTGATCAGTAGGATTCCATATTTTTGCAAACCCTTTTCCTAATTTCCAGGCAAGGTTCCTTTGATCTAGCTCTGCTAGCTAGCTCTGCTGAGCACATGCACAAGGTAAATAAGCATAAAAATAGAGCTAACATGTTACAATCACAATTACCAGTAAACCGAAGCATAGTTCGTAGCTGAGGTTTTTCATGCACAGTCCTGAATATTTTTTTCTCCTGTTGTTCAGTTACCTGTGAAAGACAAGAAAAAGTCTGTCCAGCCCCTTTCAGGGCTAATATTAAAATGTAGGAATAAGCCAGCGAGAGCTTATTTTGTGTTCTTTGCCATAAGCATCGTTTGCTTTCCAGGTATGCATGTTCAAAGGAGTAGTGAGTACCATGGGTACAGCTCCTGCGGTAGGCAGTTCCACCCATACAGGCTGTCCTGGGAAGCGTGCGGGTTTTTGATTACCTGTAGGTTTAGATGTTGCTGGTATCAAGGAGGGAGGCTGCAGATAAAAAGCTGTGAGTCTGGGACATCCATTTACTCCCCATTGCTCATGTACTGTTTTCACAGCATCCCATAGTCGTTCAGTCCAATTAGAATGTTGAGGTTTCAGAAATCGCTTAAGCAGGCCATTTGTTCTCTCGACGATGCCATTTGCTTGTGGATAATGGGGTGTGTGAAATATCCACTGGATGCCTTCTTCTTTGGCCCATTTTTGGACGATGGTCGCTGTGAAATGTGCCCCGTTGTCGGATTGGATAGGTACAGGTTTTGGAAAGAAACTGAACCACATTTTAAGGGCTTCTAATGTGTTTGCACTAGTTGCCCGAGAGAAGGCTCCTGCTTGGACTAGTCCTGACCTGGCTTCTACCGACACGTGTTGTTTGCCCTCAGACTTTCCAAAAGGTCCAATATCATCTACTTGCCATGTGTCCCACAGTCCCTTTCCTGTCTCTGATATGTGAGGGGGGTTGTTCTAAAGGGTGACGCTCTGATCGGGTCCGGCACTGCTCGCATGAAGATCTGCAGGTACGGCACATTTCCCGAGTCCCCGGCCATCCTCTGCTCGCTGCTTCCTTGTATAGGTCTTGTGCCCCGGTGTGCTGTCGCTTTAAGTGCAACCATTCTAATAATGGATCCCAGTTTTCTCTTGGAGGTTTTCTACTTAGTGGGGCTAATCTGGCCCTCTCATCTACTTTGTGATTCCAGTGGCTAGTTGGGGTTTCCTTTTCTTGATGAGAGGCTACCCAGCCAACTAAAAAATTCCCCTTTTTTGCTACAGCAAGAATTTCTTGCCATTTTTCCTTTTGCCAAGCAGGGACCCTGTTTACTTCCCAGTCCTTTTTGTCCCAGAAGGGGAGCCATTCAGTACACCCTTTGAACACAGCAAAAGAATCAGTGTAAACATATACAGAGTCTGAGGTTTCAGATGCATGGTTAAATACACTCCAGACTGCTGCCAGTTCTCCCACTTGTGCACTACCTTCCCCTTCTGTTACAATTTGCTTGCCTGTATTTATTTGTAAGGCTACAGCACCACATTTCCAAACCTTACCTTCTCGCTTTGCTGATGCATCCGTAAACCACGCATTCTGCAATCGTTCTGAGTACGGGGGGAGCAACTTGGATCATAGAAGGTGAAAAGTCAGTGGTGCTATTTAGGGTTACCTCATCTTGTAGAGGAAGATTTTTGCGAGCTCCTTCTGTTACTTGAAAAATGGTGCAATAATGTTCCATTTGAGCATACCGTTTGCAAACAGAGGCACGTTGGGCCACCCCGTCAGGGGGTGGGATTCCTGCCAAAACTGACTTGATGACTTGAAAAGGTTCCCTTAAAATCAGGGGTTGTTTGTGGGTAGTTTTCTCTGCTTCCTGAAAAGCAGTGCTGACCACGAATAAACTTTTTTCCCAGGTAGAATATCGTTTTTCTGCATCTTTAAAACTGCGTGAGTAAAAGCCTATGGGTCTGGTAGGACCATCGGGTCCTTTCTGCCATAAATGTATAGACAGTCCAGAGCTTGCAAATCGCCATTCCATGTGTACTGGATCAGTGGGATGTATAGGAGCTAGGGATTGGTATGTGTTAGCTTCAAAAATTAGGAGTTGTAGGGCCTCATCGTGCAAGGGAGTCCAATCCCACTTTGCTTTTTTTCCTAGCAAATCATACAGGGGCCTTGCAATTATTGAAAAGTCAGGAATGTGTTTCCTCCAAAAAATTAGCAGGCCTAAAGCATGCTGCAGGTCTTTTTTAGTCTCTGGGGTTTCAATTTGGTCTAGGTGGCTGAGGGTGAATGGGGCTATACACACCATTCCTCCTTTCCACCAGATTCCCAAGAATTTTACTTCTAGGGAAGGGAGTTGTACTTTTTCAGGAGGAATACGTAAGCCCGGGGATTCTAGATGTTTAATGATGTTTGTTTGTGTTGTTTGTACAGGTGTAATCTCATCTCCTGCCACCAAAATGCCATCAATGTATTGGTATACTCTTACTCCTGGTGCAGGAGGAATGAGTGACAATTCTTGTGCTAGTGCATGATGTGCTAGAGTGGGTGAGTGTTTGAATCCTTGTGGGAGGCGAGTGAAAGTATATTGCTGGCCCTCCCCCGTGAAAGCAAAACGCTCCTGATCTTGTTCCTGCGAGGGGACCATAAAAAACATGTCCTTGACATCAATAGTGGCCATAATTTGATGAGCTTGTTCTTGTCTAGTAGCTCTCAGCTCAGCAATGTTTGGGACTGCAGCAGTGAGAGGCCCTGTATTTGAGTTAAGCCGCCGATAGTCTCCTGTCAGTCTCCAGTTGCCATTAGGCTTGCGGACTGGCCACACAGGAGCATTGTAAGGGGAACGTGTTGCAATCACTATTCCTTTTTCTTTCAAATGTGCAATAATTGGTGTGATTCCTTCTCTGGCTCCTAAAGGCAAGGGGTAAGGTTTGACATTGGTTACTAGGGAGGGGGGGAAGAGCAGGAGCAGAACTTAACAAACACAAATGGGAGGTTTCCTGCCCCAAAGTCCCTATTTTTCCTTCTTCATTGGTCCAAGGCCTTCCCTTTAGGAGGTCCAGACCCAGTGAATTTGTAGGAAATTCACCTGTAATCATTAGGGTGTCAACTGCTTTCTCTTCTGCCGGTAACCAGCGTCTTACCTTTGCTGTCATCTGGGCTTGGCTATTCTCAAAAACATCTGTGACACGTATACTCTTACGTGAGGGAGTGATTCCACGTGAGGAGGCATCTTCAATTTTAAGGGCAGACACCTGAGCACCAGTATCTACTAAAAAAGTTACCGGGGCTTTGTGGGGACCAGTAGGACAGGTTATTAACGGGTCTCCTCTGGAATTGTTAGAAAGGCGCCTGATGTGAATCCACCCTTCGCCCCCTGGCTTACCTTCTGCAAAGATAAGGGTTTTCTGTCACCTTCCCTTTCTTGTGGTTCCTCCAGGGGAGGGGCTGTAGCAGGGACAGCTTTTAATGGTTCCTCTTTTGCTGGCCACTCTTGGATGAATAGTTCTAATTTATTAGTGGGCTGGCCATCCATTAGGGTCCTTGGGACTCCCTTTTGTAAGCCCGCAATCCACAGGGCATTTCTTTTCTCCTTGCGTTCTTCCCCTGTATTTGTTTGTCTACCCAGCCCAGGGGAGAACCTTACCTTTTGGAGTTTTGCTGGGGACAGGGTTCTGCACTCTGTGCGCCGAATTGATCTAGAATCAGTTGTATTTGAAGGAATTGGGCCATATTTTCTCCCGTAATTAATTAATTCTTGTGCCACCTTCCCCCCCAGGTCCAAACCTTCCCTTTTGCCCGGTTAAGACTGAGGGAAATAGCTGCTGCCTCCAAGGTGGCTACAGCTCTTTCTGCAATTGGGAGACTTTCTATTTGTCCTTTTAGCTGCATGCCTATGGGTTTCACAGCTTCAGGGAGGCCTCTGATAAGAGGTATCATTCTCTCAGGATCCACAGGCACCATCACTGGAGATTCACCTCGTGGTGTTAATTTCCTATCATGCATCATTTGTAAACGAGCCGCTTTCTGTACACTTTCTACAGTCTGATTGACATTCCTTACTATAGCCAGGGGATCTCCTCTTTCTGAAGGACTGAGTCTGCCAGCCCAATCAGCAGCTCTCTGGGGAGGGACCAAGGAGCACGGTTATCTCCTGTGGTAAGGAAGACTCCTGCCCCTCCAGTACCCTTCTGCCTCTTTTTCTGAGAACAGAATTTGGTCAGCCCGTGTGAGAGAGAGTCTCCAAACACATTCAGTTTCAGATTCTTTGGGACTTTGGCTCTATCCTTCCTTTAGTTTGGCCAATTCAGTAGCTGTAGATGGGATTTCTTTTGTGGTTATGTCAGGTGTGTCGTCGTCTGAAGCCTCATGGGTGTATTCTGTTTTAATGAAGGGACGGAGCGAGGCTGAGGGCTTTTCTGAGTGATTACGCAAGGATTCTAAGTCCGAGAGGGGGTACGCTTCTTTAGATAGTTCCAGCTCTGACTCCTTTTTTCCCTCATTTGCTGATCTTGCAAACAGCTCCTCTCGGAGCACACAGACAGTAGCCTTTTCATTCCTTATCTCTTCCTGGAGGAGGTGGGTGTTAGCTCCAGCTGAAATTGCAATGCTTTAACCAAATGCTGTAATGAAGCAGTAATTTCCATATCAGCTTTCTGCTGGTGCTCTCTGTGTTCTACTGCAGCTAGCACAGCAGCAGCTAAGACAGAACATACCACTGGTTGTGCTTTACCTTTTTTGAGTCTCGCTCCTGTGCGCAGGACAGAGACTCGATCAACGAGTGCTTGGATATTATACCAATAGTTTTGTGCCCAGTCCGTCCCTGGAGGAGATGGCCTGGCACCAAATTCATCCAACAAAGTAAACAAAGCTTGTGTATGATGTCCCATGTTACTTACAAATGTCGGAGTGATCATTCCTAGAGGATGCCCAGCGTAAAGTAAATTTACAGAAGTCTCACCCCTGCACTCTGGGAAGGTTCCTCTTCTGCCAAACCAAAGAAAGTTACAAACACTGGAGTAGTCTCTCTTGAGGGACACCCCTTACAAAATGGTTTCTGAGGTCCTACTCCTTACACCTCGAGAGCACCTAGTGTTTACCAAAGTTACAAGTCTCAAAATTACTTTCCAAACTCCCGGGTCTTTTACCTACAGGAGTGCCAATTTCCCAGACCCTGGGCCTCGGGAGCACCGTTTTAGCTCAGGTGCATGTGCAAACACACAAGCAAGCAAACAAACAAACAAACAAAAGAGTAAGACAGAGTAAGAAAGGTAGAGAGGTGTTAGGAAATGTAGAAAGGTACGTTGTTTTATTTTCCTAAAATGACCCAATCATAAGAATTAGCAATTCATGCATTTTTTGGAAACAACACTCTCATTTTACGGGGATCCTGCCGACTATGCCAATAAAGTGTTACGATCCGGTTCAGACCCAGAAAAGCAAAGCAGGCGAAGTCTCTGAGCATAAACCAGAAAGAACTTAGAAGGTTCAAAATATTGCCAGATATGAGATTAAAACCAAACGAGATTAAATGTCGATGCCAAAAAATTGATGTATTTTATTTGACAGTAAAAGTAGGGCCCAGTTTGGGGCCAATCACCCTTGCAGTGCCTAAAGGGGCTCCAGCAGAGCTGGAGGGGGGCTGGGAGCACCCGGAAGCGGGAGCAGCCAGAGCTGGGAGCACCTGCATCTTGGCCAAGGCAGCTGCCGCCAGGTTTGGTGGTGCCTGAGCAGGGCGGGGACGATGCCAGGGACATCCCGCAGTGACGTCTTCTCTTTTCCACTGGGCGTGCGCTCGGTCCCAAAGCGGACGCCCATTCTGATCTCAGTCTCACTCCATGTTTAGACACGCTCACAGTCCTGGATTTCATCCCATGCCAGTGGCAGACCCGTGCAGCCCCAGAGCCAATACCAAGGCCAGGCTGAAGGCAAACGCCACATTTAGCCTTCACGCCAATGGTAGCTGTAATGTAAAACCCAGCCCTAACGCCGAGGCCTCTCCTAATTCCAGCCCCTTGCTAAATGCTCAGCCCTAAACCAAATGCAACGGTGTAATAAATGAATTGGTTTCAGGGTGTTGATTTTTACTGTTTGGATGAGATAGAAAAGAGGGGAGTTGATAGTTGGATACATGGGCATGTTAACGGAGGATATTGCGAGACTGTCTGGGTGTAATATTGGAGTGTGAGCACTAGGTGGAGACGCAGTTGGGGATGTGATGACGTGGTGGACTAGAAAATGACCTCATGCAGGTGATGTCAACATCTTGGACCGCTTAGCCAATCATTCGACACCCTCGGGAAATGATTGGACAAAAATGCATCTTGATAAAGACCAATAGAACCCCTGGAAGCAAGCCAATCAGAAGAAGAATCCAAAATCCACCAATTGTGAACGGACCGAGGGCATAAGAACGGACCTGGGACTTTATCCGGGGAGCTCCTGCGGAACTTGGGGTCCAAGGTTGCACCCAGTGGGTCACACTGTCCTTTTTGTGTGCTGCTTTACTCTGGCTTGTCGTGCGGAGCCTGGGCTTATCCTGGGTTCTCGCTCTCAGTTGTTAATGAATAAACAAACGAGTTGGCTTTTCTCTTTTAAAAAAAGTCTCAGCCTCGTTTATAACAACGGTGAGCTCGAAGGCCAAAGCCAGCCCCAACTGCAACTCTTAAGATCAAGCCCAACACCAATCCCAACTGAAGCCCTAAGTCCAGCTTCGAGCCCAGCCCCAGCCCACACTCCAATGCCGCCTTTAGCTCTAACTCCCAAACTCAGCCCCAACTGCTGCCCTAAGGCCAACCATTCATGGAGTTAAGGCCAGTGCCCCAGGTGCACTCCCTAGCCCAAGGCAGGCTCCAAGCTCAAGGCCACCGTTAGCCCTAAGGGCAGGGCCAGCCCTAAGGCCGGCCTGAGCCGCAATGGCAGCCAAAGGCAGCCCAAGTGGGGCTTCAACGCCGACCCCTCCCCCAGCCCGCCCTGATGCCGGCCCTGCCTCCCTGCGCTGCGAGCCAGGCGCTGTCCCCGCGTGTCACAGAGGCCGCGGCCTGTGGAGCAATCAGCGGGCTCGGTGCGGTGCTGGCACTGGCCGTCCCCGAGCCCCCTGCCTCTGGGGCAGTGTCGTCGCCCGGAGACGTCGTGGCCCCGCCGCCTGGGCCGCAGAGTTGTCACAAAGGGCAGCGGCGACATTAGGACTTCCTGGCCAGCCGCTATTTCCAGGCATGATGCTTAAGCATGGATCGGCCGCTTCTGATAGCGTGTCTGTCTTGGGCGAGCGTTTTTGTGATGGCTGTGCAGGCGCGTTGGATACAGCTGCAGGACGCTCTGTTTCCACAGAAAATTTGCGGCCAGCACTGCCAGGCATGGTCACAGGATGCCTGCTAGTAGTGGCTCAGCAGCTCTGAGACCGCTCTTTGCAGCGTCCAGCGGGGAGTTAAGGGCAGCGTTGAATCGAATGATAGCAATGCAAAAGGATGCAAAGCACAGCGTGTGAACAGGAGCTTTGGAGCCCTCGGCACACAGGATATTTCAGAGGAGAAATCCCCTGGTGCACCTGGCCCCAATAAAGAGCGGCCGCTGCTGAATGCCACACTCCAGTGGCGTTTTAAATGTAATTTTTCTATTTTATAGGGTTTCATTTTTGCTAAGCTTTGGTAATGCCCGGGGTGTGATGTCATTGACCCGCTGCCTCTCGACCAATCAGATCGCTCCGCTACGTTCTGGCCCCGCCGCTCATTGTTTCCTCACAATGAGGAACCTTGGCGCTCGATTCCCATTGGCTGCCGCCCGGGGGGGCGGGGCTTAGGTTGCCTATATAAGGCGGCGGCGGTGGCGGGGCTTCAGTTGCAGTCCCGGCGTGGAGGCGGCAGCAGCGGAGCGGAGCGGGCGGAGAGGAGCGGAAGCCCCGAGGCCGGAGCTCTGGGAGCGGCCCGGCCCTCAGCGCCGCGGCCCTGGAGCCCCGGGCCGGGGCGGGTGTGAGGGGGTGGCTGGGAGGGAGATGGGATGGTTCGCTGCGCCGCTTCTCGCCGCCAATGCGCCTTTTCTCTCTGCCACTTTTCTCAGGTACCTGCGCCGGCCCCTCCAGATGGCAGTGGGAGCGCCAGCAACCCCGGCTCGGCAAAGGCAGGGACGGGCAACTACCGCGGCAACGAGGGACCGCACCCCAGCTCGGCAAAGGCAGGGACGGGCAACTACCGGGGCAACGAGGGACCGCACCCCAGCTCGGCAAAGGCAGGGACGGGCAACTGCCGGGGCAACGAGGGACAGCAAGCCCGGCTCGGCAAAGGCAGGGCCCCAGCAGCGCCGGGGCAACGAGGGACAAAATCGGAAGAGTTCGGACACCACCCGAAGCCCACCAAAGGTAAAATCAGGTAATACCATGTAATACCAGGTAAAACACGGTAATACCAGGTAAAACACGGTAATACCAGCTAATACCATCTAATATTATCTAATACAGGTAAAACACGGTAAAATCAGGTAATACCAGGTAAAATCAGGTAATGCCAGGTAAAACACGGTAAAACAAAATAAAATTGGCAAAAAACACATCAAATGCCTTGAGTGATCTTTGCTCTCCCAGCGAGTGGCTTGCGATGCAAACAAATCCCAAAGCCCCCGCCTTCCCCGTGGGAGAGGAGGCCGGAGCCCCCCCGGCCTCAGCTGGGGTGAGGAGCACGCATGGCCCGGGGCTGTCTCCGTCCCTCTGCATCCTGGGGGGTCCTGTGGTGTCTTCAGGCCTCTCCTGTCGGGGAACGATCGGGACTGGGGGGATCTCTGTCCAAGTCATGGCGGGAGATACTCGGGGCGGTCACCCCAGGGCTGAGAGGGACGGAGCCCCCCTGGCCCCAGCCCCCACACGCATTTCCCAGGGCGAGAGGGACCGGGATGTGCAGTTGGCGGAAAGGCTGCTCGGCCGCGGTGCTCTCTTGCGCGCCCGGTGCTGCGGCCACGCCTCCCGCTGCCTCTCCCGGCGCCCTCTCCTCGCTGCCGGCCTCAGTGGGCGGCGCCCGCCGTGTTCCCACCGTCATCCTTGCATTATTCTCCTTTTTAAAGGAGCCTCCAAGGCTTTAGCACATTCATAGCTGTCTCATCTCCTGTGGGAGCCACTTCGATTCGAATTTTAGCAGCCTGCTTCAGCCTTTCCAAGCCCAGGGCAGTCCCCTCGGAGCCGTCTAGTCTGTGGCTCTTACACCATGTGCTTAAGGCTGTTAAAGCCTGTTGGTCGTATTTTATGCCTTTTTTTGTTAAAAAGCAAGTCCATACCTGTAGTACGGGGTCTTCTGGTGCTGAAACTCTGCGCCCATGCTGGCAATGTCTCCCAATTACAAAAAAGGAAAAAGAAAAAAAAAAAAAGAGAAGGGAAGGTCCGTCTGAGCAGCAGCTCACTGTGCTACCTTTAGTGCCGCCGAGATGGGGTGGGGGGAGCGAAGCAGTTGGAAGCGTCTTATCTGCCTCCTCTGATCTTGGGAGCAGTTTGGCTGCAAGGCGGCCGCCCGTCCTCCGAGTTGCAGGCGCGGTGCCCGGTCGCTGCAGCCGAGCCTTGGCCCACTCCCGGTGCTCTCAGCACGGCACGCAGCAGCAGGGGAGGGGTTCCACAACTCACTCGTGGTTCCGCTCCAGGGCTGCAGGTTCGGGGGGTTCTCCTCAGGCGGGCGGCGTCAGCTCCAGGAGGCCTCAGAGTGTCTCGCAGCAGGCAGCGGTGGTGGTGGTGGGGGGGGGGGGGGGGGGGAGAGGCAAGGGTCAGCCTTCTTCGGTGGTGGTGATTTGAATACAGCGTACAGAGGGGGAGAAGGAAAGGAGTAAGTGTTGTATCATGCATTTAACGCAGCCAATACCAACGATTAGCAATGCAATTCCAGTAGCAATTGTTATTGCAAGTTGTGCTAACCATTTTCCCCACCCTGTGAGCCCAAAATACTTTAGGATGGTAGTGACCCATGAACTATCAAATACTTCTCGCGGTTGCATTGCATGAAACAAATTTCTAGTATGATTACTTATTTCTCTCATCTTAGCTCATGCCTCCTCAGCGGAGCTAGAGGCATTATGAATTGTAATACAACCCTCAGTTTCTGTTCTATTGAACATCCCACAAACTCCTTGTTCTTTTAACAATACCATATCTAAAGCTAATCTATTTTGCAGAGTCATTTTAGTATTTTGCTGGACTTGGGTGTATAATTCTCCAAATGCATCTTGTGTCCAATTGCTTCATATACTTAATTGCCAGGTAATATCTTCTAATACGAACTGGTGTCTTTTAAAGGTAACATAGGGAGTAAAGAAATTTTCCAGAAATAGAGATACTTTTTGTCCAGTGGTATAGTAATCTGGAATGTCAACTCCTTGAATTGCCCATTCTGCTCTTTGTGTTGCCTTTGAAGAGGGAACACTACGACAGTGACGTTCTTTAGACACTTTGGTGAAAGTAAAAATACATCTGGGGCAAAGGGAGGGAATTCCAATTCCACACCTAAGTCCAGCATGTTGTTCTAATGACAAATGTGAATAAAATATCTCATCAGAGCATCCCCAAGCCATTCCAAGAGGGGCTATATATTTTGCAGTTTTCCACTTAGTTGCATCTGCATAATCAAGGACGGTGATTTTTGGCTTAGTATTGATTGGAGTCCCACGGACTGGGTAGTGGCTAAAAGGAACTCCACATGGGTTGAGAAGGTATTTGTAGGAGGAGTTACAGGACTCATCTTGATTTCTCCAGCCTTTTGAGAGGTATCCCCAGCAAGTACACACATCAGTTCCTAATGTTCAAATTCTAAGTGAAAACCATGTTTCTGGAGGATCTCCTGGTCCTTCTTTGCATGTTATCACCTTTGAGCAATTGAATAGAGGACTATCTTCTTTTGTAGTCTTTTTTTTTAGTCTCTAAATTTACCTTTAAGAACTGTTTGTACAGAGCATGCCCACATTAAATGTTGTCAGTCGATTGGGGTTCTATTCGTTATGTTCGGAAGTTGACCACAGCAGGAAGGGTTAAAAACTGTGCTATATTTGCCTTCATCTACATCTGGTGTGTAGAGTGGGTCAAACCGTGGATCCCATGGGTAAACAAGGCAGGGCTGTTTAGCATTATATTCCTCAAAGGTTATTGTCTCAGGGATGAATTTACTTTTATCTAATTTGATGGCTGGGTGAGGGGATTCAATTTGAGATAAGATGGTTCTATTTACCTTTGGACGCCTAGTTCTACAATATTTCTGGTGCAACTGTCCTTCATGAGGTGCATCAGAAGGTGGGTCATATGTTTGGTAAAGGTTATGTACTATAGGGGTACCTCTGCACTCAACTTGGGCTCCATTTTTCTTACTTGTCCACTGTTCAGGTAGAGGCAATGGAGCTGCCACACTAGTCATATTGAGGACAAAAGATAAATTCAAGGGTACTATGTAAGATGGCAATCCTGGTTCAGCAGAATCAGGTAATGTTACACATACACCTTGATCAGTAGGATTCCATATTTTTGCAAACCCTTTTCCTAATTTCCAGGCAAGGTTCCTTTGATCTAGCTCTGCTAGCTAGCTCTGCTGAGCACATGCACAAGGTAAATAAGCATAAAAATAGAGCTAACATGTTACAATCACAATTACCAGTAAACCGAAGCATAGTTCGTAGCTGAGGTTTTTCATGCACAGTCCTGAATATTTTTTTCTCCTGTTGTTCAGTTACCTGTGAAAGACAAGAAAAAGTCTGTCCAGCCCCTTTCAGGGCTAATATTAAAATGTAGGAATAAGCCAGCGAGAGCTTATTTTGTGTTCTTTGCCATAAGCATCGTTTGCTTTCCAGGTATGCATGTTCAAAGGAGTAGTGAGTACCATGGGTACAGCTCCTGCGGTAGGCAGTTCCACCCATACAGGCTGTCCTGGGAAGCGTGCGGGTTTTTGATTACCTGTAGGTTTAGATGTTGCTGGTATCAAGGAGGGAGGCTGCAGATAAAAAGCTGTGAGTCTGGGACATCCATTTACTCCCCATTGCTCATGTACTGTTTTCACAGCATCCCATAGTCGTTCAGTCCAATTAGAATGTTGAGGTTTCAGAAATCGCTTAAGCAGGCCATTTGTTCTCTCGACGATGCCATTTGCTTGTGGATAATGGGGTGTGTGAAATATCCACTGGATGCCTTCTTCTTTGGCCCATTTTTGGACGATGGTCGCTGTGAAATGTGCCCCGTTGTCGGATTGGATAGGTACAGGTTTTGGAAAGAAACTGAACCACATTTTAAGGGCTTCTAATGTGTTTGCACTAGTTGCCCGAGAGAAGGCTCCTGCTTGGACTAGTCCTGACCTGGCTTCTACCGACACGTGTTGTTTGCCCTCAGACTTTCCAAAAGGTCCAATATCATCTACTTGCCATGTGTCCCACAGTCCCTTTCCTGTCTCTGATATGTGAGGGGGGTTGTTCTAAAGGGTGACGCTCTGATCGGGTCCGGCACTGCTCGCATGAAGATCTGCAGGTACGGCACATTTCCCGAGTCCCCGGCCATCCTCTGCTCGCTGCTTCCTTGTATAGGTCTTGTGCCCCGGTGTGCTGTCGCTTTAAGTGCAACCATTCTAATAATGGATCCCAGTTTTCTCTTGGAGGTTTTCTACTTAGTGGGGCTAATCTGGCCCTCTCATCTACTTTGTGATTCCAGTGGCTAGTTGGGGTTTCCTTTTCTTGATGAGAGGCTACCCAGCCAATTAAAAAATTCCCCTTTTTTGCTACAGCAAGAATTTCTTGCCATTTTTCCTTTTGCCAAGCAGGGACCCTGTTTACTTCCCAGTCCTTTTTGTCCCAGAAGGGGAGCCATTCAGTACACCCTTTGAACACAGCAAAAGAATCAGTGTAAACATATACAGAGTCTGAGGTTTCAGATGCATGGTTAAATACACTCCAGACTGCTGCCAGTTCTCCCACTTGTGCACTACCTTCCCCTTCTGTTACAATTTGCTTGCCTGTATTTATTTGTAAGGCTACAGCACCACATTTCCAAACCTTACCTTCTCGCTTTGCTGATGCATCCGTAAACCACGCATTCTGCAATCGTTCTGAGTACGGGGGGAGCAACTTGGATCAGAGAAGGTGAAAAGTCAGTGGTGCTATTTAGGGTTACCTCATCTTGTAGAGGAAGATTTTTGCGAGCTCCTTCTGTTACTTGAAAAATGGTGCAATAATGTTCCATTTGAGCATACCGTTTGCAAACAGAGGCACGTTGGGCCACCCCGTCAGGGGGTGGGATTCCTGCCAAAACTGACTTGATGACTTGAAAAGGTTCCCTTAAAATCAGGGGTTGTTTGTGGGTAGTTTTCTCTGCTTCCTGAAAAGCAGTGCTGACCACGAATAAACTTTTTTCCCAGGTAGAATATCGTTTTTCTGCATCTTTAAAACTGCGTGAGTAAAAGCCTATGGGTCTGGTAGGACCATCGGGTCCTTTCTGCCATAAATGTATAGACAGTCCAGAGCTTGCAAATCGCCATTCCATGTGTACTGGATCAGTGGGATGTATAGGAGCTAGGGATTGGTATGTGTTAGCTTCAAAAATTAGGAGTTGTAGGGCCTCATCGTGCAAGGGAGTCCAATCCCACTTTGCTTTTTTTCCTAGCAAATCATACAGGGGCCTTGCAATTATTGAAAAGTCAGGAATGTGTTTCCTCCAAAAAATTAGCAGGCCTAAAGCATGCTGCAGGTCTTTTTTAGTCTCTGGGGTTTCAATTTGGTCTAGGTGGCTGAGGGTGAATGGGGCTATACACACCATTCCTCCTTTCCACCAGATTCCCAAGAATTTTACTTCTAGGGAAGGGAGTTGTACTTTTTCAGGAGGAATACGTAAGCCCGGGGATTCTAGATGTTTAATGATGTTTGTTTGTGTTGTTTGTACAGGTGTAATCTCATCTCCTGCCACCAAAATGCCATCAATGTATTGGTATACTCTTACTCCTGGTGCAGGAGGAATGAGTGACAATTCTTGTGCTAGTGCATGATGTGCTAGAGTGGGTGAGTGTTTGAATCCTTGTGGGAGGCGAGTGAAAGTATATTGCTGGCCCTCCCCCGTGAAAGCAAAACGCTCCTGATCTTGTTCCTGCGAGGGGACCATAAAAAACATGTCCTTGACATCAATAGTGGCCATAATTTGATGAGCTTGTTCTTGTCTAGTAGCTCTCAGCTCAGCAATGTTTGGGACTGCAGCAGTGAGAGGCCCTGTATTTGAGTTAAGCCGCCGATAGTCTCCTGTCAGTCTCCAGTTGCCATTAGGCTTGCGGACTGGCCACACAGGAGCATTGTAAGGGGAACGTGTTGCAATCACTATTCCTTTTTCTTTCAAATGTGCAATAATTGGTGTGATTCCTTCTCTGGCTCCTAAAGGCAAGGGGTAAGGTTTGACATTGGTTACTAGGGAGGGGGGGAAGAGCAGGAGCAGAACTTAACAAACACAAATGGGAGGTTTCCTGCCCCAAAGTCCCTATTTTTCCTTCTTCATTGGTCCAAGGCCTTCCCTTTAGGAGGTCCAGACCCAGTGAATTTGTAGGAAATTCACCTGTAATCATTAGGGTGTCAACTGCTTTCTCTTCTGCCGGTAACCAGCGTCTTACCTTTGCTGTCATCTGGGCTTGGCTATTCTCAAAAACATCTGTGACACGTATACTCTTACGTGAGGGAGTGATTCCACGTGAGGAGGCATCTTCAATTTTAAGGGCAGACACCTGAGCACCAGTATCTACTAAAAAAGTTACCGGGGCTTTGTGGGGACCAGTAGGACAGGTTATTAACGGGTCTCCTCTGGAATTGTTAGAAAGGCGCCTGATGTGAATCCACCCTTCGCCCCCTGGCTTACCTTCTGCAAAGATAAGGGTTTTCTGTCACCTTCCCTTTCTTGTGGTTCCTCCAGGGGAGGGGCTGTAGCAGGGACAGCTTTTAATGGTTCCTCTTTTGCTGGCCACTCTTGGATGAATAGTTCTAATTTATTAGTGGGCTGGCCATCCATTAGGGTCCTTGGGACTCCCTTTTGTAAGCCCGCAATCCACAGGGCATTTCTTTTCTCCTTGCGTTCTTCCCCTGTATTTGTTTGTCTACCCAGCCCAGGGGAGAACCTTACCTTTTGGAGTTTTGCTGGGGACAGGGTTCTGCACTCTGTGCGCCGAATTGATCTAGAATCAGTTGTATTTGAAGGAATTGGGCCATATTTTCTCCCGTAATTAATTAATTCTTGTGCCACCTTCCCCCCCAGGTCCAAACCTTCCCTTTTGCCCGGTTAAGACTGAGGGAAATAGCTGCTGCCTCCAAGGTGGCTACAGCTCTTTCTGCAATTGGGAGACTTTCTATTTGTCCTTTTAGCTGCATGCCTATGGGTTTCACAGCTTCAGGGAGGCCTCTGATAAGAGGTATCATTCTCTCAGGATCCACAGGCACCATCACTGGAGATTCACCTCGTGGTGTTAATTTCCTATCATGCATCATTTGTAAACGAGCCGCTTTCTGTACACTTTCTACAGTCTGATTGACATTCCTTACTATAGCCAGGGGATCTCCTCTTTCTGAAGGACTGAGTCTGCCAGCCCAATCAGCAGCTCTCTGGGGAGGGACCAAGGAGCACGGTTATCTCCTGTGGTAAGGAAGACTCCTGCCCCTCCAGTACCCTTCTGCCTCTTTTTCTGAGAACAGAATTTGGTCAGCCCGTGTGAGAGAGAGTCTCCAAACACATTCAGTTTCAGATTCTTTGGGACTTTGGCTCTATCCTTCCTTTAGTTTGGCCAATTCAGTAGCTGTAGATGGGATTTCTTTTGTGGTTATGTCAGGTGTGTCGTCGTCTGAAGCCTCATGGGTGTATTCTGTTTTAATGAAGGGACGGAGCGAGGCTGAGGGCTTTTCTGAGTGATTACGCAAGGATTCTAAGTCCGAGAGGGGGTACGCTTCTTTAGATAGTTCCAGCTCTGACTCCTTTTTTCCCTCATTTGCTGATCTTGCAAACAGCTCCTCTCGGAGCACACAGACAGTAGCCTTTTCATTCCTTATCTCTTCCTGGAGGAGGTGGGTGTTAGCTCCAGCTGAAATTGCAATGCTTTAACCAAATGCTGTAATGAAGCAGTAATTTCCATATCAGCTTTCTGCTGGTGCTCTCTGTGTTCTACTGCAGCTAGCACAGCAGCAGCTAAGACAGAACATACCACTGGTTGTGCTTTACCTTTTTTGAGTCTCGCTCCTGTGCGCAGGACAGAGACTCGATCAACGAGTGCTTGGATATTATACCAATAGTTTTGTGCCCAGTCCGTCCCTGGAGGAGATGGCCTGGCACCAAATTCATCCAACAAAGTAAACAAAGCTTGTGTATGATGTCCCATGTTACTTACAAATGTCGGAGTGATCATTCCTAGAGGATGCCCAGCGTAAAGTAAATTTACAGAAGTCTCACCCCTGCACTCTGGGAAGGTTCCTCTTCTGCCAAACCAAAGAAAGTTACAAACACTGGAGTAGTCTCTCTTGAGGGACACCCCTTACAAAATGGTTTCTGAGGTCCTACTCCTTACACCTCGAGAGCACCTAGTGTTTACCAAAGTTACAAGTCTCAAAATTACTTTCCAAACTCCCGGGTCTTTTACCTACAGGAGTGCCAATTTCCCAGACCCTGGGCCTCGGGAGCACCGTTTTAGCTCAGGTGCATGTGCAAACACACAAGCAAGCAAACAAACAAACAAACAAAAGAGTAAGACAGAGTAAGAAAGGTAGAGAGGTGTTAGGAAATGTAGAAAGGTACGTTGTTTTATTTTCCTAAAATGACCCAATCATAAGAATTAGCAATTCATGCATTTTTTGGAAACAACACTCTCATTTTACGGGGATCCTGCCGACTATGCCAATAAAGTGTTACGATCCGGTTCAGACCCAGAAAAGCAAAGCAGGCGAAGTCTCTGAGCATAAACCAGAAAGAACTTAGAAGGTTCAAAATATTGCCAGATATGAGATTAAAACCAAACGAGATTAAATGTCGATGCCAAAAAATTGATGTATTTTATTTGACAGTAAAAGTAGGGCCCAGTTTGGGGCCAATCACCCTTGCAGTGCCTAAAGGGGCTCCAGCAGAGCTGGAGGGGGGCTGGGAGCACCCGGAAGCGGGAGCAGCCAGAGCTGGGAGCACCTGCATCTTGGCCAAGGCAGCTGCCGCCAGGTTTGGTGGTGCCTGAGCAGGGCGGGGACGATGCCAGGGACATCCCGCAGTGACGTCTTCTCTTTTCCACTGGGCGTGCGCTCGGTCCCAAAGCGGACGCCCATTCTGATCTCAGTCTCACTCCATGTTTAGACACGCTCACAGTCCTGGATTTCATCCCATGCCAGTGGCAGACCCGTGCAGCCCCAGAGCCAATACCAAGGCCAGGCTGAAGGCAAACGCCACATTTAGCCTTCACGCCAATGGTAGCTGTAATGTAAAACCCAGCCCTAACGCCGAGGCCTCTCCTAATTCCAGCCCCTTGCTAAATGCTCAGCCCTAAACCAAATGCAACGGTGTAATAAATGAATTGGTTTCAGGGTGTTGATTTTTACTGTTTGGATGAGATAGAAAAGAGGGGAGTTGACAGTTGGATAAATGGGCATGTTAACGGAGGATATTGCGAGACTGTCTGGGTGTAATATCGGAGTGTGAGCACTAGGTGGAGACGCAGTTGGGGATGTGATGACGTGATGGACTAGAAAATGACCTCATGCAGGTGATGTCAACATCTTGGACCGCTTAGCCAATCATTCGACACCCTCGGGAAATGATTGGACAAAAATGCATCTTGATAAAGACCAATAGAACCCCTGGAAGCAAGCCAATCAGAAGAAGAATCCAAAATCCACCAATTGTGAACGGACCGAGGGCATAAGAACGGACCTGGGACTTTATCCGGGGAGCTCCTGCGGAACTTGGGGTCCAAGGTTGCACCCAGTGGGTCACACTGTCCTTTTTGTGTGCTGCTTTACTCTGGCTTGTCGTGCGGAGCCTGGGCTTATCCTGGGTTCTCGCTCTCAGTTGTTAATGAATAAACAAACGAGTTGGCTTTTCTCTTTTAAAAAAAGTCTCAGCCTCGTTTATAACAACGGTGAGCTCGAAGGCCAAAGCCAGCCCCAACTGCAACTCTTAAGATCAAGCCCAACACCAATCCCAACTGAAGCCCTAAGTCCAGCTTCGAGCCCAGCCCCAGCCCACACTCCAATGCCGCCTTTAGCTCTAACTCCCAAACTCAGCCCCAACTGCTGCCCTAAGGCCAACCATTCATGGAGTTAAGGCCAGTGCCCCAGGTGCACTCCCTAGCCCAAGGCAGGCTCCAAGCTCAAGGCCACCGTTAGCCCTAAGGGCAGGGCCAGCCCTAAGGCCGGCCTGAGCCGCAATGGCAGCCAAAGGCAGCCCAAGTGGGGCTTCAACGCCGACCCCTCCCCCAGCCCGCCCTGATGCCGGCCCTGCCTCCCTGCGCTGCGAGCCAGGCGCTGTCCCCGCGTGTCACAGAGGCCGCGGCCTGTGGAGCAATCAGCGGGCTCGGTGCGGTGCTGGCACTGGCCGTCCCCGAGCCCCCTGCCTCTGGGGCAGTGTCGTCGCCCGGAGACGTCGTGGCCCCGCCGCCTGGGCCGCAGAGTTGTCACAAAGGGCAGCGGCGACATTAGGACTTCCTGGCCAGCCGCTATTTCCAGGCATGATGCTTAAGCATGGATCGGCCGCTTCTGATAGCGTGTCTGTCTTGGGCGAGCGTTTTTGTGATGGCTGTGCAGGCGCGTTGGATACAGCTGCAGGACGCTCTGTTTCCACAGAAAATTTGCGGCCAGCACTGCCAGGCATGGTCACAGGATGCCTGCTAGTAGTGGCTCAGCAGCTCTGAGACCGCTCTTTGCAGCGTCCAGCGGGGAGTTAAGGGCAGCGTTGAATCGAATGATAGCAATGCAAAAGGATGCAAAGCACAGCGTGTGAACAGGAGCTTTGGAGCCCTCGGCACACAGGATATTTCAGAGGAGAAATCCCCTGGTGCACCTGGCCCCAATAAAGAGCGGCCGCTGCTGAATGCCACACTCCAGTGGCGTTTTAAATGTAATTTTTCTATTTTATAGGGTTTCATTTTTGCTAAGCTTTGGTAATGCCCGGGGTGTGATGTCATTGACCCGCTGCCTCTCGACCAATCAGATCGCTCCGCTACGTTCTGGCCCCGCCGCTCATTGTTTCCTCACAATGAGGAACCTTGGCGCTCGATTCCCATTGGCTGCCGCCCGGGGGGGCGGGGCTTAGGCTGCCTATATAAGGCGGCGGCGGTGGCGGGGCTTCAGTTGCAGTCCCGGCGTGGAGGCGGCAGCAGCGGAGCGGAGCGGGCGGAGAGGAGCGGAAGCCCCGAGGCCGGAGCTCTGGGAGCGGCCCGGCCCTCAGCGCCGCGGCCCTGGAGCCCCGGGCCGGGGCGGGTGTGAGGGGGTGGCTGGGAGGGAGATGGGATGGTTCGCTGCGCCGCTTCTCGCCGCCAATGCGCCTTTTCTCTCTGCCACTTTTCTCAGGTACCTGCGCCGGCCCCTCCAGATGGCAGTGGGAGCGCCAGCAACCCCGGCTCGGCAAAGGCAGGGACGGGCAACTACCGCGGCAACGAGGGACCGCACCCCAGCTCGGCAAAGGCAGGGACGGGCAACTACCGGGGCAACGAGGGACCGCACCCCAGCTCGGCAAAGGCAGGGACGGGCAACTGCCGGGGCAACGAGGGACAGCAAGCCCGGCTCGGCAAAGGCAGGGCCCCAGCAGCGCCGGGGCAACGAGGGACAAAATCGGAAGAGTTCGGACACCACCCGAAGCCCACCAAAGGTAAAATCAGGTAATACCATGTAATACCAGGTAAAACACGGTAATACCAGGTAAAACACGGTAATACCAGCTAATAC
The DNA here is from genome assembly GCF_041296385.1 of Aphelocoma coerulescens. NCBI lineage: Eukaryota > Metazoa > Chordata > Aves > Passeriformes > Corvidae > Aphelocoma > Aphelocoma coerulescens. The sequence continues at coordinate 53,070,723 of NW_027184085.1, forward strand.
CATCTAATATTATCTAATACAGGTAAAACACGGTAAAATCAGGTAATACCAGGTAAAATCAGGTAATGCCAGGTAAAACACGGTAAAACAAAATAAAATTGGCAAAAAACACATCAAATGCCTTGAGTGATCTTTGCTCTCCCAGCGAGTGGCTTGCGATGCAAACAAATCCCAAAGCCCCCGCCTTCCCCGTGGGAGAGGAGGCCGGAGCCCCCCCGGCCTCAGCTGGGGTGAGGAGCACGCATGGCCCGGGGCTGTCTCCGTCCCTCTGCATCCTGGGGGGTCCTGTGGTGTCTTCAGGCCTCTCCTGTCGGGGAACGATCGGGACTGGGGGGATCTCTGTCCAAGTCATGGCGGGAGATACTCGGGGCGGTCACCCCAGGGCTGAGAGGGACGGAGCCCCCCTGGCCCCAGCCCCCACACGCATTTCCCAGGGCGAGAGGGACCGGGATGTGCAGTTGGCGGAAAGGCTGCTCGGCCGCGGTGCTCTCTTGCGCGCCCGGTGCTGCGGCCACGCCTCCCGCTGCCTCTCCCGGCGCCCTCTCCTCGCTGCCGGCCTCAGTGGGCGGCGCCCGCCGTGTTCCCACCGTCATCCTTGCATTATTCTCCTTTTTAAAGGAGCCTCCAAGGCTTTAGCACATTCATAGCTGTCTCATCTCCTGTGGGAGCCACTTCGATTCGAATTTTAGCAGCCTGCTTCAGCCTTTCCAAGCCCAGGGCAGTCCCCTCGGAGCCGTCTAGTCTGTGGCTCTTACACCATGTGCTTAAGGCTGTTAAAGCCTGTTGGTCGTATTTTATGCCTTTTTTTGTTAAAAAGCAAGTCCATACCTGTAGTACGGGGTCTTCTGGTGCTGAAACTCTGCGCCCATGCTGGCAATGTCTCCCAATTACAAAAAAGGAAAAAGAAAAAAAAAAAAAGAGAAGGGAAGGTCCGTCTGAGCAGCAGCTCACTGTGCTACCTTTAGTGCCGCCGAGATGGGGTGGGGGGAGCGAAGCAGTTGGAAGCGTCTTATCTGCCTCCTCTGATCTTGGGAGCAGTTTGGCTGCAAGGCGGCCGCCCGTCCTCCGAGTTGCAGGCGCAGTGCCCGGTCGCTGCAGCCGAGCCTTGGCCCACTCCCGGTGCTCTCAGCACGGCACGCAGCAGCAGGGGAGGGGTTCCACAACTCACTCGTGGTTCCGCTCCAGGGCTGCAGGTTCGGGGGGTTCTCCTCAGGCGGGCGGCGTCAGCTCCAGGAGGCCTCAGAGTGTCTCGCAGCAGGCAGCGGTGGTGGTGGGGGGGGGGGGGGGGGGGGGGAGAGGCAAGGGTCAGCCTTCTTCGGTGGTGGTGATTTGAATACAGCGTACAGAGGGGGAGAAGGAAAGGAGTAAGTGTTGTATCATGCATTTAACGCAGCCAATACCAACGATTAGCAATGCAATTCCAGTAGCAATTGTTATTGCAAGTTGTGCTAACCATTTTCCCCACCCTGTGAGCCCAAAATACTTTAGGATGGTAGTGACCCATGAACTATCAAATACTTCTCGCGGTTGCATTGCATGAAACAAATTTCTAGTATGATTACTTATTTCTCTCATCTTAGCTCATGCCTCCTCAGCGGAGCTAGAGGCATTATGAATTGTAATACAACCCTCAGTTTCTGTTCTATTGAACATCCCACAAACTCCTTGTTCTTTTAACAATACCATATCTAAAGCTAATCTATTTTGCAGAGTCATTTTAGTATTTTGCTGGACTTGGGTGTATAATTCTCCAAATGCATCTTGTGTCCAATTGCTTCATATACTTAATTGCCAGGTAATATCTTCTAATACGAACTGGTGTCTTTTAAAGGTAACATAGGGAGTAAAGAAATTTTCCAGAAATAGAGATACTTTTTGTCCAGTGGTATAGTAATCTGGAATGTCAACTCCTTGAATTGCCCATTCTGCTCTTTGTGTTGCCTTTGAAGAGGGAACACTACGACAGTGACGTTCTTTAGACACTTTGGTGAAAGTAAAAATACGTCTGGGGCAAAGGGAGGGAATTCCAATTCCACACCTAAGTCCAGCATGTTGTTCTAATGACAAATGTGAATAAAATATCTCATCAGAGCATCCCCAAGCCATTCCAAGAGGGGCTATATATTTTGCAGTTTTCCACTTAGTTGCATCTGCATAATCAAGGACGGTGATTTTTGGCTTAGTATTGATTGGAGTCCCACGGACTGGGTAGTGGCTAAAAGGAACTCCACATGGGTTGAGAAGGTATTTGTAGGAGGAGTTACAGGACTCATCTTGATTTCTCCAGCCTTTTGAGAGGTATCCCCAGCAAGTACACACATCAGTTCCTAATGTTCAAATTCTAAGTGAAAACCATGTTTCTGGAGGATCTCCTGGTCCTTCTTTGCATGTTATCACCTTTGAGCAATTGAATAGAGGACTATCTTCTTTTGTAGTCTTTTTTTTTAGTCTCTAAATTTACCTTTAAGAACTGTTTGTACAGAGCATGCCCACATTAAATGTTGTCAGTCGATTGGGGTTCTATTCGTTATGTTCGGAAGTTGACCACAGCAGGAAGGGTTAAAAACTGTGCTATATTTGCCTTCATCTACATCTGGTGTGTAGAGTGGGTCAAACCGTGGATCCCATGGGTAAACAAGGCAGGGCTGTTTAGCATTATATTCCTCAAAGGTTATTGTCTCAGGGCTGAATTTACTTTTATCTAATTTGATGGCTGGGTGAGGGGATTCAATTTGAGATAAGATGGTTCTATTTACCTTTGGACGCCTAGTTCTACAATATTTCTGGTGCAACTGTCCTTCATGAGGTGCATCAGAAGGTGGGTCATATGTTTGGTAAAGGTTATGTACTATAGGGGTACCTCTGCACTCAACTTGGGCTCCATTTTTCTTACTTGTCCACTGTTCAGGTAGAGGCAATGGAGCTGCCACACTAGTCATATTGAGGACAAAAGATAAATTCAAGGGTACTATGTAAGATGGCAATCCTGGTTCAGCAGAATCAGGTAATGTTACACATACACCTTGATCAGTAGGATTCCATATTTTTGCAAACCCTTTTCCTAATTTCCAGGCAAGGTTCCTTTGATCTAGCTCTGCTAGCTAGCTCTGCTGAGCACATGCACAAGGTAAATAAGCATAAAAATAGAGCTAACATGTTACAATCACAATTACCAGTAAACCGAAGCATAGTTCGTAGCTGAGGTTTTTCATGCACAGTCCTGAATATTTTTTTCTCCTGTTGTTCAGTTACCTGTGAAAGACAAGAAAAAGTCTGTCCAGCCCCTTTCAGGGCTAATATTAAAATGTAGGAATAAGCCAGCGAGAGCTTATTTTGTGTTCTTTGCCATAAGCATCGTTTGCTTTCCAGGTATGCATGTTCAAAGGAGTAGTGAGTACCATGGGTACAGCTCCTGCGGTAGGCAGTTCCACCCATACAGGCTGTCCTGGGAAGCGTGCGGGTTTTTGATTACCTGTAGGTTTAGATGTTGCTGGTATCAAGGAGGGAGGCTGCAGATAAAAAGCTGTGAGTCTGGGACATCCATTTACTCCCCATTGCTCATGTACTGTTTTCACAGCATCCCATAGTCGTTCAGTCCAATTAGAATGTTGAGGTTTCAGAAATCGCTTAAGCAGGCCATTTGTTCTCTCGACGATGCCATTTGCTTGTGGATAATGGGGTGTGTGAAATATCCACTGGATGCCTTCTTCTTTGGCCCATTTTTGGACGATGGTCGCTGTGAAATGTGCCCCGTTGTCGGATTGGATAGGTACAGGTTTTGGAAAGAAACTGAACCACATTTTAAGGGCTTCTAATGTGTTTGCACTAGTTGCCCGAGAGAAGGCTCCTGCTTGGACTAGTCCTGACCTGGCTTCTACCGACACGTGTTGTTTGCCCTCAGACTTTCCAAAAGGTCCAATATCATCTACTTGCCATGTGTCCCACAGTCCCTTTCCTGTCTCTGATATGTGAGGGGGGTTGTTCTAAAGGGTGACGCTCTGATCGGGTCCGGCACTGCTCGCATGAAGATCTGCAGGTACGGCACATTTCCCGAGTCCCCGGCCATCCTCTGCTCGCTGCTTCCTTGTATAGGTCTTGTGCCCCGGTGTGCTGTCGCTTTAAGTGCAACCATTCTAATAATGGATCCCAGTTTTCTCTTGGAGGTTTTCTACTTAGTGGGGCTAATCTGGCCCTCTCATCTACTTTGTGATTCCAGTGGCTAGTTGGGGTTTCCTTTTCTTGATGAGAGGCTACCCAGCCAACTAAAAAATTCCCCTTTTTTGCTACAGCAAGAATTTCTTGCCATTTTTCCTTTTGCCAAGCAGGGACCCTGTTTACTTCCCAGTCCTTTTTGTCCCAGAAGGGGAGCCATTCAGTACACCCTTTGAACACAGCAAAAGAATCAGTGTAAACATATACAGAGTCTGAGGTTTCAGATGCATGGTTAAATACACTCCAGACTGCTGCCAGTTCTCCCACTTGTGCACTACCTTCCCCTTCTGTTACAATTTGCTTGCCTGTATTTATTTGTAAGGCTACAGCACCACATTTCCAAACCTTACCTTCTCGCTTTGCTGATGCATCCGTAAACCACGCATTCTGCAATCGTTCTGAGTACGGGGGGAGCAACTTGGATCATAGAAGGTGAAAAGTCAGTGGTGCTATTTAGGGTTACCTCATCTTGTAGAGGAAGATTTTTGCGAGCTCCTTCTGTTACTTGAAAAATGGTGCAATAATGTTCCATTTGAGCATACCGTTTGCAAACAGAGGCACGTTGGGCCACCCCGTCAGGGGGTGGGATTCCTGCCAAAACTGACTTGATGACTTGAAAAGGTTCCCTTAAAATCAGGGGTTGTTTGTGGGTAGTTTTCTCTGCTTCCTGAAAAGCAGTGCTGACCACGAATAAACTTTTTTCCCAGGTAGAATATCGTTTTTCTGCATCTTTAAAACTGCGTGAGTAAAAGCCTATGGGTCTGGTAGGACCATCGGGTCCTTTCTGCCATAAATGTATAGACAGTCCAGAGCTTGCAAATCGCCATTCCATGTGTACTGGATCAGTGGGATGTATAGGAGCTAGGGATTGGTATGTGTTAGCTTCAAAAATTAGGAGTTGTAGGGCCTCATCGTGCAAGGGAGTCCAATCCCACTTTGCTTTTTTTCCTAGCAAATCATACAGGGGCCTTGCAATTATTGAAAAGTCAGGAATGTGTTTCCTCCAAAAAATTAGCAGGCCTAAAGCATGCTGCAGGTCTTTTTTAGTCTCTGGGGTTTCAATTTGGTCTAGGTGGCTGAGGGTGAATGGGGCTATACACACCATTCCTCCTTTCCACCAGATTCCCAAGAATTTTACTTCTAGGGAAGGGAGTTGTACTTTTTCAGGAGGAATACGTAAGCCCGGGGATTCTAGATGTTTAATGATGTTTGTTTGTGTTGTTTGTACAGGTGTAATCTCATCTCCTGCCACCAAAATGCCATCAATGTATTGGTATACTCTTACTCCTGGTGCAGGAGGAATGAGTGACAATTCTTGTGCTAGTGCATGATGTGCTAGAGTGGGTGAGTGTTTGAATCCTTGTGGGAGGCGAGTGAAAGTATATTGCTGGCCCTCCCCCGTGAAAGCAAAACGCTCCTGATCTTGTTCCTGCGAGGGGACCATAAAAAACATGTCCTTGACATCAATAGTGGCCATAATTTGATGAGCTTGTTCTTGTCTAGTAGCTCTCAGCTCAGCAATGTTTGGGACTGCAGCAGTGAGAGGCCCTGTATTTGAGTTAAGCCGCCGATAGTCTCCTGTCAGTCTCCAGTTGCCATTAGGCTTGCGGACTGGCCACACAGGAGCATTGTAAGGGGAACGTGTTGCAATCACTATTCCTTTTTCTTTCAAATGTGCAATAATTGGTGTGATTCCTTCTCTGGCTCCTAAAGGCAAGGGGTAAGGTTTGACATTGGTTACTAGGGAGGGGGGGAAGAGCAGGAGCAGAACTTAACAAACACAAATGGGAGGTTTCCTGCCCCAAAGTCCCTATTTTTCCTTCTTCATTGGTCCAAGGCCTTCCCTTTAGGAGGTCCAGACCCAGTGAATTTGTAGGAAATTCACCTGTAATCATTAGGGTGTCAACTGCTTTCTCTTCTGCCGGTAACCAGCGTCTTACCTTTGCTGTCATCTGGGCTTGGCTATTCTCAAAAACATCTGTGACACGTATACTCTTACGTGAGGGAGTGATTCCACGTGAGGAGGCATCTTCAATTTTAAGGGCAGACACCTGAGCACCAGTATCTACTAAAAAAGTTACCGGGGCTTTGTGGGGACCAGTAGGACAGGTTATTAACGGGTCTCCTCTGGAATTGTTAGAAAGGCGCCTGATGTGAATCCACCCTTCGCCCCCTGGCTTACCTTCTGCAAAGATAAGGGTTTTCTGTCACCTTCCCTTTCTTGTGGTTCCTCCAGGGGAGGGGCTGTAGCAGGGACAGCTTTTAATGGTTCCTCTTTTGCTGGCCACTCTTGGATGAATAGTTCTAATTTATTAGTGGGCTGGCCATCCATTAGGGTCCTTGGGACTCCCTTTTGTAAGCCCGCAATCCACAGGGCATTTCTTTTCTCCTTGCGTTCTTCCCCTGTATTTGTTTGTCTACCCAGCCCAGGGGAGAACCTTACCTTTTGGAGTTTTGCTGGGGACAGGGTTCTGCACTCTGTGCGCCGAATTGATCTAGAATCAGTTGTATTTGAAGGAATTGGGCCATATTTTCTCCCGTAATTAATTAATTCTTGTGCCACCTTCCCCCCCAGGTCCAAACCTTCCCTTTTGCCCGGTTAAGACTGAGGGAAATAGCTGCTGCCTCCAAGGTGGCTACAGCTCTTTCTGCAATTGGGAGACTTTCTATTTGTCCTTTTAGCTGCATGCCTATGGGTTTCACAGCTTCAGGGAGGCCTCTGATAAGAGGTATCATTCTCTCAGGATCCACAGGCACCATCACTGGAGATTCACCTCGTGGTGTTAATTTCCTATCATGCATCATTTGTAAACGAGCCGCTTTCTGTACACTTTCTACAGTCTGATTGACATTCCTTACTATAGCCAGGGGATCTCCTCTTTCTGCAGGACTGAGTCTGCCAGCCCAATCAGCAGCTCTCTGGGGAGGGACCAAGGAGCACGGTTATCTCCTGTGGTAAGGAAGACTCCTGCCCCTCCAGTACCCTTCTGCCTCTTTTTCTGAGAACAGAATTTGGTCAGCCCGTGTGAGAGAGAGTCTCCAAACACATTCAGTTTCAGATTCTTTGGGACTTTGGCTCTATCCTTCCTTTAGTTTGGCCAATTCAGTAGCTGTAGATGGGATTTCTTTTGTGGTTATGTCAGGTGTGTCGTCGTCTGAAGCCTCATGGGTGTATTCTGTTTTAATGAAGGGACGGAGCGAGGCTGAGGGCTTTTCTGAGTGATTACGCAAGGATTCTAAGTCCGAGAGGGGGTACGCTTCTTTAGATAGTTCCAGCTCTGACTCCTTTTTTCCCTCATTTGCTGATCTTGCAAACAGCTCCTCTCGGAGCACACAGACAGTAGCCTTTTCATTCCTTATCTCTTCCTGGAGGAGGTGGGTGTTAGCTCCAGCTGAAATTGCAATGCTTTAACCAAATGCTGTAATGAAGCAGTAATTTCCATATCAGCTTTCTGCTGGTGCTCTCTGTGTTCTACTGCAGCTAGCACAGCAGCAGCTAAGACAGAACATACCACTGGTTGTGCTTTACCTTTTTTGAGTCTCGCTCCTGTGCGCAGGACAGAGACTCGATCAACGAGTGCTTGGATATTATACCAATAGTTTTGTGCCCAGTCCGTCCCTGGAGGAGATGGCCTGGCACCAAATTCATCCAACAAAGTAAACAAAGCTTGTGTATGATGTCCCATGTTACTTACAAATGTCGGAGTGATCATTCCTAGAGGATGCCCAGCGTAAAGTAAATTTACAGAAGTCTCACCCCTGCACTCTGGGAAGGTTCCTCTTCTGCCAAACCAAAGAAAGTTACAAACACTGGAGTAGTCTCTCTTGAGGGACACCCCTTACAAAATGGTTTCTGAGGTCCTACTCCTTACACCTCGAGAGCACCTAGTGTTTACCAAAGTTACAAGTCTCAAAATTACTTTCCAAACTCCCGGGTCTTTTACCTACAGGAGTGCCAATTTCCCAGACCCTGGGCCTCGGGAGCACCGTTTTAGCTCAGGTGCATGTGCAAACACACAAGCAAGCAAACAAACAAACAAACAAAAGAGTAAGACAGAGTAAGAAAGGTAGAGAGGTGTTAGGAAATGTAGAAAGGTACGTTGTTTTATTTTCCTAAAATGACCCAATCATAAGAATTAGCAATTCATGCATTTTTTGGAAACAACACTCTCATTTTACGGGGATCCTGCTGACTATGCCAATAAAGTGTTACGATCCGGTTCAGACCCAGAAAAGCAAAGCAGGCGAAGTCTCTGAGCATAAACCAGAAAGAACTTAGAAGGTTCAAAATATTGCCAGATATGAGATTAAAACCAAACGAGATTAAATGTCGATGCCAAAAAATTGATGTATTTTATTTGACAGTAAAAGTAGGGCCCAGTTTGGGGCCAATCACCCTTGCAGTGCCTAAAGGGGCTCCAGCAGAGCTGGAGGGGGGCTGGGAGCACCCGGAAGCGGGAGCAGCCAGAGCTGGGAGCACCTGCATCTTGGCCAAGGCAGCTGCCGCCAGGTTTGGTGGTGCCTGAGCAGGGCGGGGACGATGCCAGGGACATCCCGCAGTGACGTCTTCTCTTTTCCACTGGGCGTGCGCTCGGTCCCAAAGCGGACGCCCATTCTGATCTCAGTCTCACTCCATGTTTAGACACGCTCACAGTCCTGGATTTCATCCCATGCCAGTGGCAGACCCGTGCAGCCCCAGAGCCAATACCAAGGCCAGGCTGAAGGCAAACGCCACATTTAGCCTTCACGCCAATGGTAGCTGTAATGTAAAACCCAGCCCTAACGCCGAGGCCTCTCCTAATTCCAGCCCCTTGCTAAATGCTCAGCCCTAAACCAAATGCAACGGTGTAATAAATGAATTGGTTTCAGGGTGTTGATTTTTACTGTTTGGATGAGATAGAAAAGAGGGGAGTTGATAGTTGGATACATGGGCATGTTAACGGAGGATATTGCGAGACTGTCTGGGTGTAATATTGGAGTGTGAGCACTAGGTGGAGACGCAGTTGGGGATGTGATGACGTGATGGACTAGAAAATGACCTCATGCAGGTGATGTCAACATCTTGGACCGCTTAGCCAATCATTCGACACCCTCGGGAAATGATTGGACAAAAATGCATCTTGATAAAGACCAATAGAACCCCTGGAAGCAAGCCAATCAGAAGAAGAATCCAAAATCCACCAATTGTGAACGGACCGAGGGCATAAGAACGGACCTGGGACTTTATCCGGGGAGCTCCTGCGGAACTTGGGGTCCAAGGTTGCACCCAGTGGGTCACACTGTCCTTTTTGTGTGCTGCTTTACTCTGGCTTGTCGTGCGGAGCCTGGGCTTATCCTGGGTTCTCGCTCTCAGTTGTTAATGAATAAACAAACGAGTTGGCTTTTCTCTTTTAAAAAAAGTCTCAGCCTCGTTTATAACAACGGTGAGCTCGAAGGCCAAAGCCAGCCCCAACTGCAACTCTTAAGATCAAGCCCAACACCAATCCCAACTGAAGCCCTAAGTCCAGCTTCGAGCCCAGCCCCAGCCCACACTCCAATGCCGCCTTTAGCTCTAACTCCCAAACTCAGCCCCAACTGCTGCCCTAAGGCCAACCATTCATGGAGTTAAGGCCAGTGCCCCAGGTGCACTCCCTAGCCCAAGGCAGGCTCCAAGCTCAAGGCCACCGTTAGCCCTAAGGGCAGGGCCAGCCCTAAGGCCGGCCTGAGCCGCAATGGCAGCCAAAGGCAGCCCAAGTGGGGCTTCAACGCCGACCCCTCCCCCAGCCCGCCCTGATGCCGGCCCTGCCTCCCTGCGCTGCGAGCCAGGCGCTGTCCCCGCGTGTCACAGAGGCCGCGGCCTGTGGAGCAATCAGCGGGCTCGGTGCGGTGCTGGCACTGGCCGTCCCCGAGCCCCCTGCCTCTGGGGCAGTGTCGTCGCCCGGAGACGTCGTGGCCCCGCCGCCTGGGCCGCAGAGTTGTCACAAAGGGCAGCGGCGACATTAGGACTTCCTGGCCAGCCGCTATTTCCAGGCATGATGCTTAAGCATGGATCGGCCGCTTCTGATAGCGTGTCTGTCTTGGGCGAGCGTTTTTGTGATGGCTGTGCAGGCGCGTTGGATACAGCTGCAGGACGCTCTGTTTCCACAGAAAATTTGCGGCCAGCACTGCCAGGCATGGTCACAGGATGCCTGCTAGTAGTGGCTCAGCAGCTCTGAGACCGCTCTTTGCAGCATCCAGCGGGGAGTTAAGGGCAGCGTTGAATCGAATGATAGCAATGCAAAAGGATGCAAAGCACAGCGTGTGAACAGGAGCTTTGGAGCCCTCGGCACACAGGATATTTCAGAGGAGAAATCCCCTGGTGCACCTGGCCCCAATAAAGAGCGGCCGCTGCTGAATGCCACACTCCAGTGGCGTTTTAAATGTAATTTTTCTATTTTATAGGGTTTCATTTTTGCTAAGCTTTGGTAATGCCCGGGGTGTGATGTCATTGACCCGCTGCCTCTCGACCAATCAGATCGCTCCGCTACGTTCTGGCCCCGCCGCTCATTGTTTCCTCACAATGAGGAACCTTGGCGCTCGATTCCCATTGGCTGCCGCCCGGGGGGGCGGGGCTTAGGCTGCCTATATAAGGCGGCGGCGGTGGCGGGGCTTCAGTTGCAGTCCCGGCGTGGAGGCGGCAGCAGCGGAGCGGAGCGGGCGGAGAGGAGCGGAAGCCCCGAGGCCGGAGCTCTGGGAGCGGCCCGGCCCTCAGCGCCGCGGCCCTGGAGCCCCGGGCCGGGGCGGGTGTGAGGGGGTGGCTGGGAGGGAGATGGGATGGTTCGCTGCGCCGCTTCTCGCCGCCAATGCGCCTTTTCTCTCTGCCACTTTTCTCAGGTACCTGCGCCGGCCCCTCCAGATGGCAGTGGGAGCGCCAGCAACCCCGGCTCGGCAAAGGCAGGGACGGGCAACTACCGCGGCAACGAGGGACCGCACCCCAGCTCGGCAAAGGCAGGGACGGGCAACTACCGGGGCAACGAGGGACCGCACCCCAGCTCGGCAAAGGCAGGGACGGGCAACTGCCGGGGCAACGAGGGACAGCAAGCCCGGCTCGGCAAAGGCAGGGCCCCAGCAGCGCCGGGGCAACGAGGGACAAAATCGGAAGAGTTCGGACACCACCCGAAGCCCACCAAAGGTAAAATCAGGTAATACCATGTAATACCAGGTAAAACACGGTAATACCAGGTAAAACACGGTAATACCAGCTAATACCATCTAATATTATCTAATACAGGTAAAACACGGTAAAATCAGGTAATACCAGGTAAAATCAGGTAATGCCAGGTAAAACACGGTAAAACAAAATAAAATTGGCAAAAAACACATCAAATGCCTTGAGTGATCTTTGCTCTCCCAGCGAGTGGCTTGCGATGCAAACAAATCCCAAAGCCCCCGCCTTCCCCGTGGGAGAGGAGGCCGGAGCCCCCCCGGCCTCAGCTGGGGTGAGGAGCACGCATGGCCCGGGGCTGTCTCCGTCCCTCTGCATCCTGGGGGGTCCTGTGGTGTCTTCAGGCCTCTCCTGTCGGGGAACGATCGGGACTGGGGGGATCTCTGTCCAAGTCATGGCGGGAGATACTCGGGGCGGTCACCCCAGGGCTGAGAGGGACGGAGCCCCCCTGGCCCCAGCCCCCACACGCATTTCCCAGGGCGAGAGGGACCGGGATGTGCAGTTGGCGGAAAGGCTGCTCGGCCGCGGTGCTCTCTTGCGCGCCCGGTGCTGCGGCCACGCCTCCCGCTGCCTCTCCCGGCGCCCTCTCCTCGCTGCCGGCCTCAGTGGGCGGCGCCCGCCGTGTTCCCACCGTCATCCTTGCATTATTCTCCTTTTTAAAGGAGCCTCCAAGGCTTTAGCACATTCATAGCTGTCTCATCTCCTGTGGGAGCCACTTCGATTCGAATTTTAGCAGCCTGCTTCAGCCTTTCCAAGCCCAGGGCAGTCCCCTCGGAGCCGTCTAGTCTGTGGCTCTTACACCATGTGCTTAAGGCTGTTAAAGCCTGTTGGTCGTATTTTATGCCTTTTTTTGTTAAAAAGCAAGTCCATACCTGTAGTACGGGGTCTTCTGGTGCTGAAACTCTGCGCCCATGCTGGCAATGTCTCCCAATTACAAAAAAGGAAAAAGAAAAAAAAAAAAAGAGAAGGGAAGGTCCGTCTGAGCAGCAGCTCACTGTGCTACCTTTAGTGCCGCCGAGATGGGGTGGGGGGAGCGAAGCAGTTGGAAGCGTCTTATCTGCCTCCTCTGATCTTGGGAGCAGTTTGGCTGCAAGGCGGCCGCCCGTCCTCCGAGTTGCAGGCGCGGTGCCCGGTCGCTGCAGCCGAGCCTTGGCCCACTCCCGGTGCTCTCAGCACGGCACGCAGCAGCAGGGGAGGGGTTCCACAACTCACTCGTGGTTCCGCTCCAGGGCTGCAGGTTCGGGGGGTTCTCCTCAGGCGGGCGGCGTCAGCTCCAGGAGGCCTCAGAGTGTCTCGCAGCAGGCAGCGGTGGTGGTGGTGGGGGGGGGGGGGGGGGGAGAGGCAAGGGTCAGCCTTCTTCGGTGGTGGTGATTTGAATACAGCGTACAGAGGGGGAGAAGGAAAGGAGTAAGTGTTGTATCATGCATTTAACGCAGCCAATACCAACGATTAGCAATGCAATTCCAGTAGCAATTGTTATTGCAAGTTGTGCTAACCATTTTCCCCACCCTGTGAGCCCAAAATACTTTAGGATGGTAGTGACCCATGAACTATCAAATACTTCTCGCGGTTGCATTGCATGAAACAAATTTCTAGTATGATTACTTATTTCTCTCATCTTAGCTCATGCCTCCTCAGCGGAGCTAGAGGCATTATGAATTGTAATACAACCCTCAGTTTCTGTTCTATTGAACATCCCACAAACTCCTTGTTCTTTTAACAATACCATATCTAAAGCTAATCTATTTTGCAGAGTCATTTTAGTATTTTGCTGGACTTGGGTGTATAATTCTCCAAATGCATCTTGTGTCCAATTGCTTCATATACTTAATTGCCAGGTAATATCTTCTAATACGAACTGGTGTCTTTTAAAGGTAACATAGGGAGTAAAGAAATTTTCCAGAAATAGAGATACTTTTTGTCCAGTGGTATAGTAATCTGGAATGTCAACTCCTTGAATTGCCCATTCTGCTCTTTGTGTTGCCTTTGAAGAGGGAACACTACGACAGTGACGTTCTTTAGACACTTTGGTGAAAGTAAAAATACGTCTGGGGCAAAGGGAGGGAATTCCAATTCCACACCTAAGTCCAGCATGTTGTTCTAATGACAAATGTGAATAAAATATCTCATCAGAGCATCCCCAAGCCATTCCAAGAGGGGCTATATATTTTGCAGTTTTCCACTTAGTTGCATCTGCATAATCAAGGACGGTGATTTTTGGCTTAGTATTGATTGGAGTCCCACGGACTGGGTAGTGGCTAAAAGGAACTCCACATGGGTTGAGAAGGTATTTGTAGGAGGAGTTACAGGACTCATCTTGATTTCTCCAGCCTTTTGAGAGGTATCCCCAGCAAGTACACACATCAGTTCCTAATGTTCAAATTCTAAGTGAAAACCATGTTTCTGGAGGATCTCCTGGTCCTTCTTTGCATGTTATCACCTTTGAGCAATTGAATAGAGGACTATCTTCTTTTGTAGTCTTTTTTTTTAGTCTCTAAATTTACCTTTAAGAACTGTTTGTACAGAGCATGCCCACATTAAATGTTGTCAGTCGATTGGGGTTCTATTCGTTATGTTCGGAAGTTGACCACAGCAGGAAGGGTTAAAAACTGTGCTATATTTGCCTTCATCTACATCTGGTGTGTAGAGTGGGTCAAACCGTGGATCCCATGGGTAAACAAGGCAGGGCTGTTTAGCATTATATTCCTCAAAGGTTATTGTCTCAGGGCTGAATTTACTTTTATCTAATTTGATGGCTGGGTGAGGGGATTCAATTTGAGATAAGATGGTTCTATTTACCTTTGGACGCCTAGTTCTACAATATTTCTGGTGCAACTGTCCTTCATGAGGTGCATCAGAAGGTGGGTCATATGTTTGGTAAAGGTTATGTACTATAGGGGTACCTCTGCACTCAACTTGGGCTCCATTTTTCTTACTTGTCCACTGTTCAGGTAGAGGCAATGGAGCTGCCACACTAGTCATATTGAGGACAAAAGATAAATTCAAGGGTACTATGTAAGATGGCAATCCTGGTTCAGCAGAATCAGGTAATGTTACACATACACCTTGATCAGTAGGATTCCATATTTTTGCAAACCCTTTTCCTAATTTCCAGGCAAGGTTCCTTTGATCTAGCTCTGCTAGCTAGCTCTGCTGAGCACATGCACAAGGTAAATAAGCATAAAAATAGAGCTAACATGTTACAATCACAATTACCAGTAAACCGAAGCATAGTTCGTAGCTGAGGTTTTTCATGCACAGTCCTGAATATTTTTTTCTCCTGTTGTTCAGTTACCTGTGAAAGACAAGAAAAAGTCTGTCCAGCCCCTTTCAGGGCTAATATTAAAATGTAGGAATAAGCCAGCGAGAGCTTATTTTGTGTTCTTTGCCATAAGCATCGTTTGCTTTCCAGGTATGCATGTTCAAAGGAGTAGTGAGTACCATGGGTACAGCTCCTGCGGTAGGCAGTTCCACCCATACAGGCTGTCCTGGGAAGCGTGCGGGTTTTTGATTACCTGTAGGTTTAGATGTTGCTGGTATCAAGGAGGGAGGCTGCAGATAAAAAGCTGTGAGTCTGGGACATCCATTTACTCCCCATTGCTCATGTACTGTTTTCACAGCATCCCATAGTCGTTCAGTCCAATTAGAATGTTGAGGTTTCAGAAATCGCTTAAGCAGGCCATTTGTTCTCTCGACGATGCCATTTGCTTGTGGATAATGGGGTGTGTGAAATATCCACTGGATGCCTTCTTCTTTGGCCCATTTTTGGACGATGGTCGCTGTGAAATGTGCCCCGTTGTCGGATTGGATAGGTACAGGTTTTGGAAAGAAACTGAACCACATTTTAAGGGCTTCTAATGTGTTTGCACTAGTTGCCCGAGAGAAGGCTCCTGCTTGGACTAGTCCTGACCTGGCTTCTACCGACACGTGTTGTTTGCCCTCAGACTTTCCAAAAGGTCCAATATCATCTACTTGCCATGTGTCCCACAGTCCCTTTCCTGTCTCTGATATGTGAGGGGGGTTGTTCTAAAGGGTGACGCTCTGATCGGGTCCGGCACTGCTCGCATGAAGATCTGCAGGTACGGCACATTTCCCGAGTCCCCGGCCATCCTCTGCTCGCTGCTTCCTTGTATAGGTCTTGTGCCCCGGTGTGCTGTCGCTTTAAGTGCAACCATTCTAATAATGGATCCCAGTTTTCTCTTGGAGGTTTTCTACTTAGTGGGGCTAATCTGGCCCTCTCATCTACTTTGTGATTCCAGTGGCTAGTTGGGGTTTCCTTTTCTTGATGAGAGGCTACCCAGCCAACTAAAAAATTCCCCTTTTTTGCTACAGCAAGAATTTCTTGCCATTTTTCCTTTTGCCAAGCAGGGACCCTGTTTACTTCCCAGTCCTTTTTGTCCCAGAAGGGGAGCCATTCAGTACACCCTTTGAACACAGCAAAAGAATCAGTGTAAACATATACAGAGTCTGAGGTTTCAGATGCATGGTTAAATACACTCCAGACTGCTGCCAGTTCTCCCACTTGTGCACTACCTTCCCCTTCTGTTACAATTTGCTTGCCTGTATTTATTTGTAAGGCTACAGCACCACATTTCCAAACCTTACCTTCTCGCTTTGCTGATGCATCCGTAAACCACGCATTCTGCAATCGTTCTGAGTACGGGGGGAGCAACTTGGATCATAGAAGGTGAAAAGTCAGTGGTGCTATTTAGGGTTACCTCATCTTGTAGAGGAAGATTTTTGCGAGCTCCTTCTGTTACTTGAAAAATGGTGCAATAATGTTCCATTTGAGCATACCGTTTGCAAACAGAGGCACGTTGGGCCACCCCGTCAGGGGGTGGGATTCCTGCCAAAACTGACTTGATGACTTGAAAAGGTTCCCTTAAAATCAGGGGTTGTTTGTGGGTAGTTTTCTCTGCTTCCTGAAAAGCAGTGCTGACCACGAATAAACTTTTTTCCCAGGTAGAATATCGTTTTTCTGCATCTTTAAAACTGCGTGAGTAAAAGCCTATGGGTCTGGTAGGACCATCGGGTCCTTTCTGCCATAAATGTATAGACAGTCCAGAGCTTGCAAATCGCCATTCCATGTGTACTGGATCAGTGGGATGTATAGGAGCTAGGGATTGGTATGTGTTAGCTTCAAAAATTAGGAGTTGTAGGGCCTCATCGTGCAAGGGAGTCCAATCCCACTTTGCTTTTTTTCCTAGCAAATCATACAGGGGCCTTGCAATTATTGAAAAGTCAGGAATGTGTTTCCTCCAAAAAATTAGCAGGCCTAAAGCATGCTGCAGGTCTTTTTTAGTCTCTGGGGTTTCAATTTGGTCTAGGTGGCTGAGGGTGAATGGGGCTATACACACCATTCCTCCTTTCCACCAGATTCCCAAGAATTTTACTTCTAGGGAAGGGAGTTGTACTTTTTCAGGAGGAATACGTAAGCCCGGGGATTCTAGATGTTTAATGATGTTTGTTTGTGTTGTTTGTACAGGTGTAATCTCATCTCCTGCCACCAAAATGCCATCAATGTATTGGTATACTCTTACTCCTGGTGCAGGAGGAATGAGTGACAATTCTTGTGCTAGTGCATGATGTGCTAGAGTGGGTGAGTGTTTGAATCCTTGTGGGAGGCGAGTGAAAGTATATTGCTGGCCCTCCCCCGTGAAAGCAAAACGCTCCTGATCTTGTTCCTGCGAGGGGACCATAAAAAACATGTCCTTGACATCAATAGTGGCCATAATTTGATGAGCTTGTTCTTGTCTAGTAGCTCTCAGCTCAGCAATGTTTGGGACTGCAGCAGTGAGAGGCCCTGTATTTGAGTTAAGCCGCCGATAGTCTCCTGTCAGTCTCCAGTTGCCATTAGGCTTGCGGACTGGCCACACAGGAGCATTGTAAGGGGAACGTGTTGCAATCACTATTCCTTTTTCTTTCAAATGTGCAATAATTGGTGTGATTCCTTCTCTGGCTCCTAAAGGCAAGGGGTAAGGTTTGTCATTGGTTACTAGGGAGGGGGGGAAGAGCAGGAGCAGAACTTAACAAACACAAATGGGAGGTTTCCTGCCCCAAAGTCCCTATTTTTCCTTCTTCATTGGTCCAAGGCCTTCCCTTTAGGAGGTCCAGACCCAGTGAATTTGTAGGAAATTCACCTGTAATCATTAGGGTGTCAACTGCTTTCTCTTCTGCCGGTAACCAGCGTCTTACCTTTGCTGTCATCTGGGCTTGGCTATTCTCAAAAACATCTGTGACACGTATACTCTTACGTGAGGGAGTGATTCCACGTGAGGAGGCATCTTCAATTTTAAGGGCAGACACCTGAGCACCAGTATCTACTAAAAAAGTTACCGGGGCTTTGTGGGGACCAGTAGGACAGGTTATTAACGGGTCTCCTCTGGAATTGTTAGAAAGGCGCCTGATGTGAATCCACCCTTCGCCCCCTGGCTTACCTTCTGCAAAGATAAGGGTTTTCTGTCACCTTCCCTTTCTTGTGGTTCCTCCAGGGGAGGGGCTGTAGCAGGGACAGCTTTTAATGGTTCCTCTTTTGCTGGCCACTCTTGGATGAATAGTTCTAATTTATTAGTGGGCTGGCCATCCATTAGGGTCCTTGGGACTCCCTTTTGTAAGCCCGCAATCCACAGGGCATTTCTTTTCTCCTTGCGTTCTTCCCCTGTATTTGTTTGTCTACCCAGCCCAGGGGAGAACCTTACCTTTTGGAGTTTTGCTGGGGACAGGGTTCTGCACTCTGTGCGCCGAATTGATCTAGAATCAGTTGTATTTGAAGGAATTGGGCCATATTTTCTCCCGTAATTAATTAATTCTTGTGCCACCTTCCCCCCCAGGTCCAAACCTTCCCTTTTGCCCGGTTAAGACTGAGGGAAATAGCTGCTGCCTCCAAGGTGGCTACAGCTCTTTCTGCAATTGGGAGACTTTCTATTTGTCCTTTTAGCTGCATGCCTATGGGTTTCACAGCTTCAGGGAGGCCTCTGATAAGAGGTATCATTCTCTCAGGATCCACAGGCACCATCACTGGAGATTCACCTCGTGGTGTTAATTTCCTATCATGCATCATTTGTAAACGAGCCGCTTTCTGTACACTTTCTACAGTCTGATTGACATTCCTTACTATAGCCAGGGGATCTCCTCTTTCTGAAGGACTGAGTCTGCCAGCCCAATCAGCAGCTCTCTGGGGAGGGACCAAGGAGCACGGTTATCTCCTGTGGTAAGGAAGACTCCTGCCCCTCCAGTACCCTTCTGCCTCTTTTTCTGAGAACAGAATTTGGTCAGCCCGTGTGAGAGAGAGTCTCCAAACACATTCAGTTTCAGATTCTTTGGGACTTTGGCTCTATCCTTCCTTTAGTTTGGCCAATTCAGTAGCTGTAGATGGGATTTCTTTTGTGGTTATGTCAGGTGTGTCGTCGTCTGAAGCCTCATGGGTGTATTCTGTTTTAATGAAGGGACGGAGCGAGGCTGAGGGCTTTTCTGAGTGATTACGCAAGGATTCTAAGTCCGAGAGGGGGTACGCTTCTTTAGATAGTTCCAGCTCTGACTCCTTTTTTCCCTCATTTGCTGATCTTGCAAACAGCTCCTCTCGGAGCACACAGACAGTAGCCTTTTCATTCCTTATCTCTTCCTGGAGGAGGTGGGTGTTAGCTCCAGCTGAAATTGCAATGCTTTAACCAAATGCTGTAATGAAGCAGTAATTTCCATATCAGCTTTCTGCTGGTGCTCTCTGTGTTCTACTGCAGCTAGCACAGCAGCAGCTAAGACAGAACATACCACTGGTTGTGCTTTACCTTTTTTGAGTCTCGCTCCTGTGCGCAGGACAGAGACTCGATCAACGAGTGCTTGGATATTATACCAATAGTTTTGTGCCCAGTCCGTCCCTGGAGGAGATGGCCTGGCACCAAATTCATCCAACAAAGTAAACAAAGCTTGTGTATGATGTCCCATGTTACTTACAAATGTCGGAGTGATCATTCCTAGAGGATGCCCAGCGTAAAGTAAATTTACAGAAGTCTCACCCCTGCACTCTGGGAAGGTTCCTCTTCTGCCAAACCAAAGAAAGTTACAAACACTGGAGTAGTCTCTCTTGAGGGACACCCCTTACAAAATGGTTTCTGAGGTCCTACTCCTTACACCTCGAGAGCACCTAGTGTTTACCAAAGTTACAAGTCTCAAAATTACTTTCCAAACTCCCGGGTCTTTTACCTACAGGAGTGCCAATTTCCCAGACCCTGGGCCTCGGGAGCACCGTTTTAGCTCAGGTGCATGTGCAAACACACAAGCAAGCAAACAAACAAACAAACAAAAGAGTAAGACAGAGTAAGAAAGGTAGAGAGGTGTTAGGAAATGTAGAAAGGTACGTTGTTTTATTTTCCTAAAATGACCCAATCATAAGAATTAGCAATTCATGCATTTTTTGGAAACAACACTCTCATTTTACGGGGATCCTGCCGACTATGCCAATAAAGTGTTACGATCCGGTTCAGACCCAGAAAAGCAAAGCAGGCGAAGTCTCTGAGCATAAACCAGAAAGAACTTAGAAGGTTCAAAATATTGCCAGATATGAGATTAAAACCAAACGAGATTAAATGTCGATGCCAAAAAATTGATGTATTTTATTTGACAGTAAAAGTAGGGCCCAGTTTGGGGCCAATCACCCTTGCAGTGCCTAAAGGGGCTCCAGCAGAGCTGGAGGGGGGCTGGGAGCACCCGGAAGCGGGAGCAGCCAGAGCTGGGAGCACCTGCATCTTGGCCAAGGCAGCTGCCGCCAGGTTTGGTGGTGCCTGAGCAGGGCGGGGACGATGCCAGGGACATCCCGCAGTGACGTCTTCTCTTTTCCACTGGGCGTGCGCTCGGTCCCAAAGCGGACGCCCATTCTGATCTCAGTCTCACTCCATGTTTAGACACGCTCACAGTCCTGGATTTCATCCCATGCCAGTGGCAGACCCGTGCAGCCCCAGAGCCAATACCAAGGCCAGGCTGAAGGCAAACGCCACATTTAGCCTTCACGCCAATGGTAGCTGTAATGTAAAACCCAGCCCTAACGCCGAGGCCTCTCCTAATTCCAGCCCCTTGCTAAATGCTCAGCCCTAAACCAAATGCAACGGTGTAATAAATGAATTGGTTTCAGGGTGTTGATTTTTACTGTTTGGATGAGATAGAAAAGAGGGGAGTTGATAGTTGGATACATGGGCATGTTAACGGAGGATATTGCGAGACTGTCTGGGTGTAATATTGGAGTGTGAGCACTAGGTGGAGACGCAGTTGGGGATGTGATGACGTGATGGACTAGAAAATGACCTCATGCAGGTGATGTCAACATCTTGGATCGCTTAGCCAATCATTCGACACCCTCGGGAAATGATTGGACAAAAATGCATCTTGATAAAGACCAATAGAACCCCTGGAAGCAAGCCAATCAGAAGAAGAATCCAAAATCCACCAATTGTGAACGGACCGAGGGCATAAGAACGGACCTGGGACTTTATCCGGGGAGCTCCTGCGGAACTTGGGGTCCAAGGTTGCACCCAGTGGGTCACACTGTCCTTTTTGTGTGCTGCTTTACTCTGGCTTGTCGTGCGGAGCCTGGGCTTATCCTGGGTTCTCGCTCTCAGTTGTTAATGAATAAACAAACGAGTTGGCTTTTCTCTTTTAAAAAAAGTCTCAGCCTCGTTTATAACAACGGTGAGCTCGAAGGCCAAAGCCAGCCCCAACTGCAACTCTTAAGATCAAGCCCAACACCAATCCCAACTGAAGCCCTAAGTCCAGCTTCGAGCCCAGCCCCAGCCCACACTCCAATGCCGCCTTTAGCTCTAACTCCCAAACTCAGCCCCAACTGCTGCCCTAAGGCCAACCATTCATGGAGTTAAGGCCAGTGCCCCAGGTGCACTCCCTAGCCCAAGGCAGGCTCCAAGCTCAAGGCCACCGTTAGCCCTAAGGGCAGGGCCAGCCCTAAGGCCGGCCTGAGCCGCAATGGCAGCCAAAGGCAGCCCAAGTGGGGCTTCAACGCCGACCCCTCCCCCAGCCCGCCCTGATGCCGGCCCTGCCTCCCTGCGCTGCGAGCCAGGCGCTGTCCCCGCGTGTCACAGAGGCCGCGGCCTGTGGAGCAATCAGCGGGCTCGGTGCGGTGCTGGCACTGGCCGTCCCCGAGCCCCCTGCCTCTGGGGCAGTGTCGTCGCCCGGAGACGTCGTGGCCCCGCCGCCTGGGCCGCAGAGTTGTCACAAAGGGCAGCGGCGACATTAGGACTTCCTGGCCAGCCGCTATTTCCAGGCACGATGCTTAAGCATGGATCGGCCGCTTCTGATAGCGTGTCTGTCTTGGGCGAGCGTTTTTGTGATGGCTGTGCAGGCGCGTTGGATACAGCTGCAGGACGCTCTGTTTCCACAGAAAATTTGCGGCCAGCACTGCCAGGCATGGTCACAGGATGCCTGCTAGTAGTGGCTCAGCAGCTCTGAGACCGCTCTTTGCAGCGTCCAGCGGGGAGTTAAGGGCAGCGTTGAATCGAATGATAGCAATGCAAAAGGATGCAAAGCACAGCGTGTGAACAGGAGCTTTGGAGCCCTCGGCACACAGGATATTTCAGAGGAGAAATCCCCTGGTGCACCTGGCCCCAATAAAGAGCGGCCGCTGCTGAATGCCACACTCCAGTGGCGTTTTAAATGTAATTTTTCTATTTTATAGGGTTTCATTTTTGCTAAGCTTTGGTAATGCCCGGGGTGTGATGTCATTGACCCGCTGCCTCTCGACCAATCAGATCGCTCCGCTACGTTCTGGCCCCGCCGCTCATTGTTTCCTCACAATGAGGAACCTTGGCGCTCGATTCCCATTGGCTGCCGCCCGGGGGGGCGGGGCTTAGGCTGCCTATATAAGGCGGCGGCGGTGGCGGGGCTTCAGTTGCAGTCCCGGCGTGGAGGCGGCAGCAGCGGAGCGGAGCGGGCGGAGAGGAGCGGAAGCCCCGAGGCCGGAGCTCTGGGAGCGGCCCGGCCCTCAGCGCCGCGGCCCTGGAGCCCCGGGCCGGGGCGGGTGTGAGGGGGTGGCTGGGAGGGAGATGGGATGGTTCGCTGCGCCGCTTCTCGCCGCCAATGCGCCTTTTCTCTCTGCCACTTTTCTCAGGTACCTGCGCCGGCCCCTCCAGATGGCAGTGGGAGCGCCAGCAACCCCGGCTCGGCAAAGGCAGGGACGGGCAACTACCGCGGCAACGAGGGACCGCACCCCAGCTCGGCAAAGGCAGGGACGGGCAACTACCGGGGCAACGAGGGACCGCACCCCAGCTCGGCAAAGGCAGGGACGGGCAACTGCCGGGGCAACGAGGGACAGCAAGCCCGGCTCGGCAAAGGCAGGGCCCCAGCAGCGCCGGGGCAACGAGGGACAAAATCGGAAGAGTTCGGACACCACCCGAAGCCCACCAAAGGTAAAATCAGGTAATACCATGTAATACCAGGTAAAACACGGTAATACCAGGTAAAACACGGTAATACCAGCTAATACCATCTAATATTATCTAATACAGGTAAAACACGGTAAAATCAGGTAATACCAGGTAAAATCAGGTAATGCCAGGTAAAACACGGTAAAACAAAATAAAATTGGCAAAAAACACATCAAATGCCTTGAGTGATCTTTGCTCTCCCAGCGAGTGGCTTGCGATGCAAACAAATCCCAAAGCCCCCGCCTTCCCCGTGGGAGAGGAGGCCGGAGCCCCCCCGGCCTCAGCTGGGGTGAGGAGCACGCATGGCCCGGGGCTGTCTCCGTCCCTCTGCATCCTGGGGGGTCCTGTGGTGTCTTCAGGCCTCTCCTGTCGGGGAACGATCGGGACTGGGGGGATCTCTGTCCAAGTCATGGCGGGAGATACTCGGGGCGGTCACCCCAGGGCTGAGAGGGACGGAGCCCCCCTGGCCCCAGCCCCCACACGCATTTCCCAGGGCGAGAGGGACCGGGATGTGCAGTTGGCGGAAAGGCTGCTCGGCCGCGGTGCTCTCTTGCGCGCCCGGTGCTGCGGCCACGCCTCCCGCTGCCTCTCCCGGCGCCCTCTCCTCGCTGCCGGCCTCAGTGGGCGGCGCCCGCCGTGTTCCCACCGTCATCCTTGCATTATTCTCCTTTTTAAAGGAGCCTCCAAGGCTTTAGCACATTCATAGCTGTCTCATCTCCTGTGGGAGCCACTTCGATTCGAATTTTAGCAGCCTGCTTCAGCCTTTCCAAGCCCAGGGCAGTCCCCTCGGAGCCGTCTAGTCTGTGGCTCTTACACCATGTGCTTAAGGCTGTTAAAGCCTGTTGGTCGTATTTTATGCCTTTTTTTGTTAAAAAGCAAGTCCATACCTGTAGTACGGGGTCTTCTGGTGCTGAAACTCTGCGCCCATGCTGGCAATGTCTCCCAATTACAAAAAAGGAAAAAGAAAAAAAAAAAAAGAGAAGGGAAGGTCCGTCTGAGCAGCAGCTCACTGTGCTACCTTTAGTGCCGCCGAGATGGGGTGGGGGGAGCGAAGCAGTTGGAAGCGTCTTATCTGCCTCCTCTGATCTTGGGAGCAGTTTGGCTGCAAGGCGGCCGCCCGTCCTCCGAGTTGCAGGCGCGGTGCCCGGTCGCTGCAGCCGAGCCTTGGCCCACTCCCGGTGCTCTCAGCACGGCACGCAGCAGCAGGGGAGGGGTTCCACAACTCACTCGTGGTTCCGCTCCAGGGCTGCAGGTTCGGGGGGTTCTCCTCAGGCGGGCGGCGTCAGCTCCAGGAGGCCTCAGAGTGTCTCGCAGCAGGCAGCGGTGGTGGTGGTGGGGGGGGGGGGGGGGGGAGAGGCAAGGGTCAGCCTTCTTCGGTGGTGGTGATTTGAATACAGCGTACAGAGGGGGAGAAGGAAAGGAGTAAGTGTTGTATCATGCATTTAACGCAGCCAATACCAACGATTAGCAATGCAATTCCAGTAGCAATTGTTATTGCAAGTTGTGCTAACCATTTTCCCCACCCTGTGAGCCCAAAATACTTTAGGATGGTAGTGACCCATGAACTATCAAATACTTCTCGCGGTTGCATTGCATGAAACAAATTTCTAGTATGATTACTTATTTCTCTCATCTTAGCTCATGCCTCCTCAGCGGAGCTAGAGGCATTATGAATTGTAATACAACCCTCAGTTTCTGTTCTATTGAACATCCCACAAACTCCTTGTTCTTTTAACAATACCATATCTAAAGCTAATCTATTTTGCAGAGTCATTTTAGTATTTTGCTGGACTTGGGTGTATAATTCTCCAAATGCATCTTGTGTCCAATTGCTTCATATACTTAATTGCCAGGTAATATCTTCTAATACGAACTGGTGTCTTTTAAAGGTAACATAGGGAGTAAAGAAATTTTCCAGAAATAGAGATACTTTTTGTCCAGTGGTATAGTAATCTGGAATGTCAACTCCTTGAATTGCCCATTCTGCTCTTTGTGTTGCCTTTGAAGAGGGAACACTACGACAGTGACGTTCTTTAGACACTTTGGTGAAAGTAAAAATACGTCTGGGGCAAAGGGAGGGAATTCCAATTCCACACCTAAGTCCAGCATGTTGTTCTAATGACAAATGTGAATAAAATATCTCATCAGAGCATCCCCAAGCCATTCCAAGAGGGGCTATATATTTTGCAGTTTTCCACTTAGTTGCATCTGCATAATCAAGGACGGTGATTTTTGGCTTAGTATTGATTGGAGTCCCACGGACTGGGTAGTGGCTAAAAGGAACTCCACATGGGTTGAGAAGGTATTTGTAGGAGGAGTTACAGGACTCATCTTGATTTCTCCAGCCTTTTGAGAGGTATCCCCAGCAAGTACACACATCAGTTCCTAATGTTCAAATTCTAAGTGAAAACCATGTTTCTGGAGGATCTCCTGGTCCTTCTTTGCATGTTATCACCTTTGAGCAATTGAATAGAGGACTATCTTCTTTTGTAGTCTTTTTTTTTAGTCTCTAAATTTACCTTTAAGAACTGTTTGTACAGAGCATGCCCACATTAAATGTTGTCAGTCGATTGGGGTTCTATTCGTTATGTTCGGAAGTTGACCACAGCAGGAAGGGTTAAAAACTGTGCTATATTTGCCTTCATCTACATCTGGTGTGTAGAGTGGGTCAAACCGTGGATCCCATGGGTAAACAAGGCAGGGCTGTTTAGCATTATATTCCTCAAAGGTTATTGTCTCAGGGCTGAATTTACTTTTATCTAATTTGATGGCTGGGTGAGGGGATTCAATTTGAGATAAGATGGTTCTATTTACCTTTGGACGCCTAGTTCTACAATATTTCTGGTGCAACTGTCCTTCATGAGGTGCATCAGAAGGTGGGTCATATGTTTGGTAAAGGTTATGTACTATAGGGGTACCTCTGCACTCAACTTGGGCTCCATTTTTCTTACTTGTCCACTGTTCAGGTAGAGGCAATGGAGCTGCCACACTAGTCATATTGAGGACAAAAGATAAATTCAAGGGTACTATGTAAGATGGCAATCCTGGTTCAGCAGAATCAGGTAATGTTACACATACACCTTGATCAGTAGGATTCCATATTTTTGCAAACCCTTTTCCTAATTTCCAGGCAAGGTTCCTTTGATCTAGCTCTGCTAGCTAGCTCTGCTGAGCACATGCACAAGGTAAATAAGCATAAAAATAGAGCTAACATGTTACAATCACAATTACCAGTAAACCGAAGCATAGTTCGTAGCTGAGGTTTTTCATGCACAGTCCTGAATATTTTTTTCTCCTGTTGTTCAGTTACCTGTGAAAGACAAGAAAAAGTCTGTCCAGCCCCTTTCAGGGCTAATATTAAAATGTAGGAATAAGCCAGCGAGAGCTTATTTTGTGTTCTTTGCCATAAGCATCGTTTGCTTTCCAGGTATGCATGTTCAAAGGAGTAGTGAGTACCATGGGTACAGCTCCTGCGGTAGGCAGTTCCACCCATACAGGCTGTCCTGGGAAGCGTGCGGGTTTTTGATTACCTGTAGGTTTAGATGTTGCTGGTATCAAGGAGGGAGGCTGCAGATAAAAAGCTGTGAGTCTGGGACATCCATTTACTCCCCATTGCTCATGTACTGTTTTCACAGCATCCCATAGTCGTTCAGTCCAATTAGAATGTTGAGGTTTCAGAAATCGCTTAAGCAGGCCATTTGTTCTCTCGACGATGCCATTTGCTTGTGGATAATGGGGTGTGTGAAATATCCACTGGATGCCTTCTTCTTTGGCCCATTTTTGGACGATGGTCGCTGTGAAATGTGCCCCGTTGTCGGATTGGATAGGTACAGGTTTTGGAAAGAAACTGAACCACATTTTAAGGGCTTCTAATGTGTTTGCACTAGTTGCCCGAGAGAAGGCTCCTGCTTGGACTAGTCCTGACCTGGCTTCTACCGACACGTGTTGTTTGCCCTCAGACTTTCCAAAAGGTCCAATATCATCTACTTGCCATGTGTCCCACAGTCCCTTTCCTGTCTCTGATATGTGAGGGGGGTTGTTCTAAAGGGTGACGCTCTGATCGGGTCCGGCACTGCTCGCATGAAGATCTGCAGGTACGGCACATTTCCCGAGTCCCCGGCCATCCTCTGCTCGCTGCTTCCTTGTATAGGTCTTGTGCCCCGGTGTGCTGTCGCTTTAAGTGCAACCATTCTAATAATGGATCCCAGTTTTCTCTTGGAGGTTTTCTACTTAGTGGGGCTAATCTGGCCCTCTCATCTACTTTGTGATTCCAGTGGCTAGTTGGGGTTTCCTTTTCTTGATGAGAGGCTACCCAGCCAACTAAAAAATTCCCCTTTTTTGCTACAGCAAGAATTTCTTGCCATTTTTCCTTTTGCCAAGCAGGGACCCTGTTTACTTCCCAGTCCTTTTTGTCCCAGAAGGGGAGCCATTCAGTACACCCTTTGAACACAGCAAAAGAATCAGTGTAAACATATACAGAGTCTGAGGTTTCAGATGCATGGTTAAATACACTCCAGACTGCTGCCAGTTCTCCCACTTGTGCACTACCTTCCCCTTCTGTTACAATTTGCTTGCCTGTATTTATTTGTAAGGCTACAGCACCACATTTCCAAACCTTACCTTCTCGCTTTGCTGATGCATCCGTAAACCACGCATTCTGCAATCGTTCTGAGTACGGGGGGAGCAACTTGGATCATAGAAGGTGAAAAGTCAGTGGTGCTATTTAGGGTTACCTCATCTTGTAGAGGAAGATTTTTGCGAGCTCCTTCTGTTACTTGAAAAATGGTGCAATAATGTTCCATTTGAGCATACCGTTTGCAAACAGAGGCACGTTGGGCCACCCCGTCAGGGGGTGGGATTCCTGCCAAAACTGACTTGATGACTTGAAAAGGTTCCCTTAAAATCAGGGGTTGTTTGTGGGTAGTTTTCTCTGCTTCCTGAAAAGCAGTGCTGACCACGAATAAACTTTTTTCCCAGGTAGAATATCGTTTTTCTGCATCTTTAAAACTGCGTGAGTAAAAGCCTATGGGTCTGGTAGGACCATCGGGTCCTTTCTGCCATAAATGTATAGACAGTCCAGAGCTTGCAAATCGCCATTCCATGTGTACTGGATCAGTGGGATGTATAGGAGCTAGGGATTGGTATGTGTTAGCTTCAAAAATTAGGAGTTGTAGGGCCTCATCGTGCAAGGGAGTCCAATCCCACTTTGCTTTTTTTCCTAGCAAATCATACAGGGGCCTTGCAATTATTGAAAAGTCAGGAATGTGTTTCCTCCAAAAAATTAGCAGGCCTAAAGCATGCTGCAGGTCTTTTTTAGTCTCTGGGGTTTCAATTTGGTCTAGGTGGCTGAGGGTGAATGGGGCTATACACACCATTCCTCCTTTCCACCAGATTCCCAAGAATTTTACTTCTAGGGAAGGGAGTTGTACTTTTTCAGGAGGAATACGTAAGCCCGGGGATTCTAGATGTTTAATGATGTTTGTTTGTGTTGTTTGTACAGGTGTAATCTCATCTCCTGCCACCAAAATGCCATCAATGTATTGGTATACTCTTACTCCTGGTGCAGGAGGAATGAGTGACAATTCTTGTGCTAGTGCATGATGTGCTAGAGTGGGTGAGTGTTTGAATCCTTGTGGGAGGCGAGTGAAAGTATATTGCTGGCCCTCCCCCGTGAAAGCAAAACGCTCCTGATCTTGTTCCTGCGAGGGGACCATAAAAAACATGTCCTTGACATCAATAGTGGCCATAATTTGATGAGCTTGTTCTTGTCTAGTAGCTCTCAGCTCAGCAATGTTTGGGACTGCAGCAGTGAGAGGCCCTGTATTTGAGTTAAGCCGCCGATAGTCTCCTGTCAGTCTCCAGTTGCCATTAGGCTTGCGGACTGGCCACACAGGAGCATTGTAAGGGGAACGTGTTGCAATCACTATTCCTTTTTCTTTCAAATGTGCAATAATTGGTGTGATTCCTTCTCTGGCTCCTAAAGGCAAGGGGTAAGGTTTGACATTGGTTACTAGGGAGGGGGGGAAGAGCAGGAGCAGAACTTAACAAACACAAATGGGAGGTTTCCTGCCCCAAAGTCCCTATTTTTCCTTCTTCATTGGTCCAAGGCCTTCCCTTTAGGAGGTCCAGACCCAGTGAATTTGTAGGAAATTCACCTGTAATCATTAGGGTGTCAACTGCTTTCTCTTCTGCCGGTAACCAGCGTCTTACCTTTGCTGTCATCTGGGCTTGGCTATTCTCAAAAACATCTGTGACACGTATACTCTTACGTGAGGGAGTGATTCCACGTGAGGAGGCATCTTCAATTTTAAGGGCAGACACCTGAGCACCAGTATCTACTAAAAAAGTTACCGGGGCTTTGTGGGGACCAGTAGGACAGGTTATTAACGGGTCTCCTCTGGAATTGTTAGAAAGGCGCCTGATGTGAATCCACCCTTCGCCCCCTGGCTTACCTTCTGCAAAGATAAGGGTTTTCTGTCACCTTCCCTTTCTTGTGGTTCCTCCAGGGGAGGGGCTGTAGCAGGGACAGCTTTTAATGGTTCCTCTTTTGCTGGCCACTCTTGGATGAATAGTTCTAATTTATTAGTGGGCTGGCCATCCATTAGGGTCCTTGGGACTCCCTTTTGTAAGCCCGCAATCCACAGGGCATTTCTTTTCTCCTTGCGTTCTTCCCCTGTATTTGTTTGTCTACCCAGCCCAGGGGAGAACCTTACCTTTTGGAGTTTTGCTGGGGACAGGGTTCTGCACTCTGTGCGCCGAATTGATCTAGAATCAGTTGTATTTGAAGGAATTGGGCCATATTTTCTCCCGTAATTAATTAATTCTTGTGCCACCTTCCCCCCCAGGTCCAAACCTTCCCTTTTGCCCGGTTAAGACTGAGGGAAATAGCTGCTGCCTCCAAGGTGGCTACAGCTCTTTCTGCAATTGGGAGACTTTCTATTTGTCCTTTTAGCTGCATGCCTATGGGTTTCACAGCTTCAGGGAGGCCTCTGATAAGAGGTATCATTCTCTCAGGATCCACAGGCACCATCACTGGAGATTCACCTCGTGGTGTTAATTTCCTATCATGCATCATTTGTAAACGAGCCGCTTTCTGTACACTTTCTACAGTCTGATTGACATTCCTTACTATAGCCAGGGGATCTCCTCTTTCTGCAGGACTGAGTCTGCCAGCCCAATCAGCAGCTCTCTGGGGAGGGACCAAGGAGCACGGTTATCTCCTGTGGTAAGGAAGACTCCTGCCCCTCCAGTACCCTTCTGCCTCTTTTTCTGAGAACAGAATTTGGTCAGCCCGTGTGAGAGAGAGTCTCCAAACACATTCAGTTTCAGATTCTTTGGGACTTTGGCTCTATCCTTCCTTTAGTTTGGCCAATTCAGTAGCTGTAGATGGGATTTCTTTTGTGGTTATGTCAGGTGTGTCGTCGTCTGAAGCCTCATGGGTGTATTCTGTTTTAATGAAGGGACGGAGCGAGGCTGAGGGCTTTTCTGAGTGATTACGCAAGGATTCTAAGTCCGAGAGGGGGTACGCTTCTTTAGATAGTTCCAGCTCTGACTCCTTTTTTCCCTCA